>NC_090718.1:14978295-15280354 GCF_040954835.1 Lepisosteus oculatus
ATACTCAGTTCTTGATGCTGACGAATAACAATAAGCTGGTATAGATCAAGTCCCAGGAACTGGATGGGCTCACACAGATAATTGGCAAGTTACAGGGTCAGGTCATTGGTGAAATATCACTAAATGAATCTGGCACGTGAAATAATGTAACCTTTTATGATCTGGACCAAAAAATAAACTTGTAATGTTTTTTTCTCTGGCCAGGAGAAGCAATTTAATCATGTCCAGAGTTATCCAGATGTGACCAGCCCCAGTCCTGGAGAGCCACAGTCCCTTAAATCTCCACTTAGTTAACACCTGTAACTATTAGTTAAACTGCACAGTTTCTGAGTTAATCTAAAATAAAGACACCAAGATCCTGTAGCTTTCAGGAAGTACAGCTGTCTGACTAAATTGAGCAAAGCACATGTGTTCCAAGCCTTGCCAAATGGATAAGGAATTGTGGCTCTCCAGGACCAGGATTGGCCACTTGTGGGTTTCTGTAGATGGGTTTCTGTAGGAGGTCATTCAGCCCATCTGACCCATTAGGAAGGCAGTAGCCGATAATTTGAGGATCTTATCCAGCAATTTCTTAAAAGAAGGCCAGGGTCTCAACGACATGGCTAGGCAGGTTGTTCCAGATGACCACCACACTTTGGGTACAAAGGGCCTCCTGTTCCTGTGTTTAAATGCACTTCCACTCTTCCACTGTTCCATGAATCTGGACTAATCCCCAGCCCCCCCCTCCAAGAACAGACAAGCTGGCGTTACGTGTTGTAAGGCTGGGTACGGGGAGCAATGGACCTCTGATTCGCTCCTGTCAGCACTTCCTGTGGAGACATCATCACGTACAGCTGCCCTGAGAGACACAGGGAAGAAGAAAGAGTCAGACTGTCCAGGGGTCACTGCACCCAGGCTGCAGGGTCTCATGTCTATTTCCAACCCCAGTGCCTTTCATTTCCAAGACAACAACTTCCAATACAAGTCTATTTAAGTTGAAGACACAGGCCAAAAGGGGAACTTCAGGGTTAGAAAGTTTTGAGATGAGTGCATCTCAAAAGGCTGTGTAAAATGTACACGGTAAGTCTTAAAACTTTCAATTTACATCACATAATAGACTTAATTTCCAGGTGTGCGCAGGGTCGTATTCTGTGATTCATAAAGAGGCAATACAACTTTGTAAAGTTGCCTTATTACATTGTAAACAAGCAGGCTTGTGAATACATCTCTTTTAATCTAACAGAAATATTGCAATCGATTTTGAGAAAGTTTTGGTGACAAATACTACTTACTTGTTCATTCTGCATGCAGATCACTGGAACATTTCTGCAGTGAAATGTCTGCTGCACAATCTGTACTTATTCACTTGTCAATTGCATTACATCAGTCATTACAGTGACTAGCGAGCAGGACAGGCTGCATCACGTTCCAAATCTCACAAACTTTTGCTTTCCACTGAGATGAGACCAGGGGTTTTTGCGACAACATGACGACAGAGTACTTTCACAAAGTTCACGATTTTGTGCTGAATTCAAAATCTGTAAACTGTCAATGAATGTATTACCAAGATTTAATAACCAGTCACAGAAATTAGGACTGCGGTTCCCCTTTAAGAACTGAATGAAAATGGGATGAAGTTCTATCCAGCAGTTATAAGAGATATTCACTATCAATAAATGAAAACATTAACTGAGAGATTAAAATCTTAACTGTTCAAGTTTAAGAATGCGCTGCATGACTTTACTCTACAGTGTCTTTTCATGTTGGGGTGACTGAAAAATCCACAAACACAATCTGGTCCTGCCTACCTGTGGGAAACAGCGTGCAGCCCACACACTCACAAACACATGCGCGGCAACCCCTCAGCTGTGCCTACCTGTGGGCGTGTTCTGGCTCAGGAGCGTCTCAGGGGCTTGCACACTGGTGACCATGGTGCCAGGGGTGGCATCGGAGATGGTGGCTGGGTAGTAAGTGTAATGAGTTTCACTGCTGTCTCCCTCCAAGCCTTCTGACTGAGAGAAAACAGCCTGCAAGACGGGACAGGTGCACGTGGTATCAGTTTGCAGCACAAAACTGACTCATCTGAAGAGCAGAAAAATCAAAGGTTACACAGCAGTGGCCAAAATGGTTGAATAGATCAAGACAAATATCGGAAAAGAAAGCAATTCACAAGTTATTAAAGCACACTGAGAACTGAGAACAGCAAGCAGAAAGGGTGGTGAGAGTAGGGAACAAAACGCCACTCCATAGTGTTGAAGCCAACACCTTGGCTTCCTCCAATAAACTGGAGCTGGAACTGATTCTTAGATCAACACAGCTACTGACAACCAAACAAGCTCCATGACCTAAAAGGCTTTGTCACGTTCGTAACCAATCATCTTGTTGCATCAGTTTAGCAACTGATCATGAGCAACGAAACCCCAAACAGAAAACCTTCATGCCCAATGCTCCTGAAACCACAGCTCATAGACTCCAGTGTCATCACAGGCCCAGAACTCCCTCCACAGCTCAGGAAACCCCTTTACTTCCAATCGGAAAACACCAGCCGCGCTGCTCTTAGAAGTGCGGATTCGCTAGGAGCTTTCGAGATTCTAGCTTGGAATTGCATGAAAGAAAAAGGTGACATGCCTGCTCGGCCCAATAACCTAGAAATCAAAAGTCATCCTTTGTGGTCTTTTATGATACCTGGGTGACAGGTTGTGCTGCTGCAGGAAATCCCGTGACCACGCTGACAGCTGTTGCTCCGTCTGCCTGCCCATCTAACTGCCCGTCTGACACCTGGATGACCCGGTAAGTCACCTGGAACAAACGGAAAGGGTTAAACGACAAGACAGGCCTGCTTGTGCAGAACGGTACACACCAGCTAACACACTGCACTGCTACACACTTACCATTGTGGCACTCATGATACACTGCCGGGAAAACCCCTGTTAACGCCCCAGGTCAGGCAGAAAATCCGCAACCACAGAAAACTCAAAAAATATAGCAGGGCAAGCAGATACCTAGCTGTTTTGAGGACTGTTAAGCACCACTGAGTACAAGCTACTGGATATGGGTTTAGACACTTAATACCCTAGTGCCTTTAATGTGATTATTAGCTTTTCAAATTTACCCATTAGAGACCTTCTCAAACAATTTAAAACTGTCACAACCAAATGATCAAAAAAATCAAATACGTTTACATGCAATCCAACAACTACCTCAACAGAATTTGCAAACATACTGAAGCCAAGTCTGCAATTTTTCAAACCCCTGACCCCTCTGCCCACCAGGGCATGCTGCTGTTTCCATTGGCTAAATGAATGCTTGGGTTTAAATACTCAAAGCCAGCAAGTGGGACCACATAGGACTTATGTCAGGCCTTTTATGTGCTGCCTGTCCAACAACACCAGCAATCACCAGTAAAGGGCTCGAGAAAGAAGTGGTGTACTTCAGCCAGCCTAGGGGAGTATCTTGATCTCACAAAGTAAAAACCCAAGGCCTGCACTAATAAAAAATCTGAAATAATTCACTTGACACCATATTCATAAAAGTGCTTTGCTTCACAGGTTGGTGAACCCTAAACCCCTTCGCCTGCTGATCTGTTCTGTGAAGCCACCGCTGGCCACGTCCCCGAAGGGCAGTGCTTCCCCTAAAAGTGCTGCACCTTTGACCCGAACAATAAGCCTTCCATTTTCGCACATTTGCAATGTCTAAACCTACTCACAATCATTGAAACTACTTTGACTAAAACAATCTCCTTGAATGTCTTAATGCAAAGATGAGAATTAACAACCCCGCTGCAATTAAAGATCTTATAAAAAAAATGAAATGATTTAAGTGGCCTAGATCACTGACCCAAATACTTTTGTCCCTTAATTTCTTAAGTACAAACCCAGGCTCAGATACTGGATGAGAGTTCTGTGGTGACTGAGTTCAACACATGTTCAGAGACTGGCTGTGCATCAGCGATTGTAAGTCAAACACAGTCCTGCAGATACCCAACGCACTGCCCTCTACCCTCCTACCTGCCCAGTGGGAGGGTACAGTGCCCCTACCTGACCCCCAGCCCCCTCCGTCTTGAAGAGGTATTTGATTGGCTGGTCCGAGGAGAAGGTGGCTGCTGATTGGATGGTGGCAATGGCAGATGGATCTTCTGCTGTGGCCACAGCCCCTGCAGTAAACACACAAACGACATCCCCTGACAGCCTGCTTCATTCAACTACAACACAGAAGAGATGTTAACGGCTGTGAATTTCACCAACCAGCATGAAGACGTTCAGGTTTTCTTACCTTCCTCAATCACGGGAACATTGCCGTCAGGATCTGGGCTCTTCTGCTGCCTATCCAAAAATATCATTGGAGAGAGGAAGGAGTTACATTTCACATCCTTCCTTCTGGACGTGCGATTCCTGAAGTCAAAGATGCCGCAGGGACTGACGAGCCACACTCACCCCTTCATTTTGACAGACAGTGTACGGCGGAGATGTGCTCCCTCACTTGCTAAGTGGGCAGTCCTGCTCGACAGGGAGCTATAGCAATCTGGAATACAGATGACAACTGTGAGCAACAGGCAGAAGGCAGGGATGTGGCCAACAGGAAGACGGAAAGGGTGAAACAGCCAGCACTCCTCAAACAGCTTCAGAAACCACTTTCACGCCATCCAGATGAGATGCAAAGTCTGACAGCTGTAAGAATTAATGTAAACTTCCAAGAAAAAATTTGACGTCGTAAAAACTATACGCGCATGCTTACGGTGGTCGTGTTAAAATACAGCACCAACCCTGTGTCTGCTCATGCAGGACTTGTATCAGTCCAGCTGGACAAGACCTCAGAGAAGCTTGGAGAACTGGTATTCACTTGAGTTTTCAATGAGCACACAGGTGTCTGCCAGACAGCTCCAAGTCACAGTCTGATGCTTCAATGCTGCGCTTGTGCGCACAGTCCTGCCTCTGGTCCTCAGCGTTGTGAGGATTTGCAGGTCAGGGCAGTGTCAGGCCTGAGCCCAGTGTGTTGGTCCATGGCCCAGGACACAGCTCAGGGGGTCCAGGTAAGAGGCACCAGACAGCAGCTTCCTCACAGCAGGATAATCAGGGTAAGTGTGCATGCAGATAAAAAAAAGTGTACCTGGTGTATACCCCGTACTCCTCATTAACCAGTAACAAACTCCTGTTCTCACCACATTACATTAAATATGACATCTTGTGATAAAAGTGAAAAATATTTCTAAGACACCGCTATCATCATGATAAGAGAAATGTAATACTGAACATACTCATTTATTCAACATACTGTAAAAACACAGACAGATTGCCTCTCGGTGTTTCCCAATCATTGACTTGTGCAATAGTGTCTTTTGGAAAACTACCTTAATGTGTACCGTGAAATGTAAAGTAAACTTTAATATATTTAAACGTATAAACAATACATTTGGAAACTAATACACGCTAAAACCACAAAAACACATCACCGCTCATATAGTAGATGTATTATATTTAGTGTATTATTCTCTACAGTGTTATTTTGTTCAGAGACAAAATGCAGTTTAATGAGGGCTTTTTTTATAATAGACCGTGATCTATTAAACAGAAAGCAGCAGCGTCCGTTGTTAAATAGTTTGACACTGCTGTCTCTTGCGCCCTGGCGTGTGTATAATCGATCACGTAAAAGCCACAACTCTGCGCAGGAGATTCAACTCTATATTTAAGCTGAGCTGTAGAAACCATATTTGCAAAAATGCAACTTACATACCGGGGTTAACACAAGACTCCGTTCCGTCTGACATTCATTTCTAATTTGCATGTATGTGCTTTGGCCGTTCCGGTATTTTACGGCTGAAGTTACCGTAGGTGACAGTACAATTACTGCGAGAAATCATCCTACAATATCTTCCCGAGAGCCGAAAACCTGCTTTTATTATAAGATCCACACAACCTGGAAAGAGTTGTGATGACAAAGCCTCAGCACTGATTTGGACTGCAGCAACGTACTGTACAACACTGAAATACAAGACAAAGCGAGAAATAACCTTATCTAAGTGAGCGTTTTTTATTACACCGCCAATACACCAAACGCCTTATAACCACCACATTACATTAACTGTTACATCCCTTGTTTTTTTATGAGCGAATGCTTCCACCTGCGAACTCTAAAAACACAACCAAATGATGAAACTCATTAACACCTACCGTCCAAAAATTCCTTTTTGTTTATGAACAGGAGTCCTGCCACGCGTGCGCAGAGACCCCCGCTCTCCCTTGACGTCACTACAGACCCGGATTTGTGCAGCGGCCATTATAGTTGATGGCAAAAGTCAGGAAGTGACGCCTTTGTGGGAGCATTTGTCCAGCTAATCCCCAATAACCACATAGACAAATACAGATTCGGAGTGAGTGTGCAGTCAGAATGCTCAGTCAGAAGAGACGCCAGTTAATCTTAGCGTATATACACGAAGGGTAGTTTGCTTTTTCCTTGGTCTTTCTTTTGACCATTCTTTTAACATTTCTTTCTAATGTAGTTTCTTGTCTTGTCAACACGCCCATGAAATACTGCAACTACCTTTTCTTGTTTTTTCTTCAGCTTGTTCATATTGGTTTATCTGCCTTTTTTTAACATCAACATTTTCATTTATAATTTAAATTCTGGAGCATTATAGAACATGCTAGAGCACCTGTGGGCAAACTACGGCCCGCGGGCCGGACCCGGCCCAGCCCGCCAGTTTTTACCGGTCCTTGAGGTAAAAAAATAAATCAGTCAATATTCACCACGTTCCACTTTGTTTGGTGCTGTTTTTTCTTACATTTCATTATTCGTGCCGTTAGTTGCCACACAAATGCGTTACCACAGTGATTCATAACTGTGCATTGCGGCTCCTTGGGAAGGCGCCATTGTCGGTCATAAAAGAAAACTTTTATTACAAAAATCCGCTGTTTGTGCACACAGAATGCATGAGTCGCGCGCTACCCAGCGGATTTGGAGGCACTAGATTGTGTCACGTGACACTGGCCTCACGAGTCGGCGGTCTGTAAGTAGCATACCAGGTGACCTCGGCTTCCGTGTTTCATGTGTCTATGAGTGGTCATTTTGTGAGATGTTTTTAAATATGAGTAAAAAAAACGTGAAGGACACGGAAGCCTAGTTCTAAAGAGAATTGAAACGCAAATATAGAAAGTATGACGACAGTTTCTTGAATTTCTGTTTCATGTGCTCAATTGTGGACACTGCAGAATTGTCCTCAGTGTGTTGTCTGCCTTAAAGTGTTGGCTGCTGATAGCATGCTCCCCAATAAATTGAAACATCATTTGGAAACTGTTTACAGTAGTTTGATAAGTAAGCCTCGTGAGTATTTTTTCGCGCAAGTTAAATGAATGAACAGAAAGCTGCCTTTTCTACCCGAACTACAGTCCCCAGCAAAGTGCAAAATCCAAAAAACCTCATACTGTTGGAGGACCAAGGAATAAGCAACAGAGCTCTGCGAATTCTGCTTCTCTTTGCAATTTTCTACCTTTGTGAATCTGGGTTTTCTACACTTGTGGTTCAGATCAAGAGTCAATGTTAAGAAAGAGATGCACATTGCCATTTCATAAATACTACCCAGTATTTTTGGTGAATTATGTTAGCATTATTTATTAAACAAGCCCACCTACCCATTAAGAGGCACTAACAAAAATACCTTGAATTTCTCCCCCCTTTTAAAAAAACATTTATGTTAAATTTTTACTGTTTCGAAATCATTTTATTTGCATTTTACAAAGTCTTTTTAATTTTTTTTTCAAATTGCTTTAACATTCAAATAATTTCTATAAAATGTGTTGTCATGTATTTTTACTATTTTGATCAAGCCAATTGGTTTGGAAAATGATTAAAAATAATACAAATTGGATCAACTTTGTTTTTATTTTGTCCCATTTTTTCCTTTTCAAATTTATAATCTTTTGTAAAATATTGCACTGCCATGGAACTTATTTTGGACAGAGGGGAGACATTTGACAGGTCAATGGAGGCATAGACCCAAAAAGTTTGGGAACCCCTGCTTTACCAATTTGATTCACCAGTAAGAGTGGGTCCATCTGTGACCCACTGTGGTGCTGTGGTCCCTCAGGTACTGTGAGGGAACCTGCGCCAACAGGAGTGGATTGAAGAAGCAGAAAGTTGACAGTGAATGCAGAGTGTTCAACAAAGAACGGACTGCAAAATACTTCTCACAGAAGTTGGAACAAAGGCTATATGTTTAATTTGTAAGGAAAGTGTCAAAGAATAGCCAGCAGCCACATCACCCTGCAACTCACAACTGGCAGCCCCATTGAAGCTCAGCAGGTGTGAGCCTGGCCAGTACCTGGATGGGAGACCTCCTGGGAAAAACTAAGGTTGCTGCTGAAAGAGGTGTTAGTGGGGCCAGCACCCACCTGGATGATGTGACGGCAGCCATAGTGCGCCAGAACCCCACCACACATCAGCTATCAGTGGGCAGGAGAGCAGGGTAATGAAGCCAATTCATAGATGAGGATTATTAGGAGGCCATAATTGGTAAGGGCCAATGGGAAATTTGGCCAGGACGCCGGGGTTACACCCCTACTCTTTTCGAGAAACGCCCTGGGATTTTTAATGACCACAGAAAGTCAGAACCTCGGTTTTACGGCTCATCCGAAGGACAGCGCCTGTTTACAGTATAGTGTCCCCGTCACTATACTGGAGCATTAGGACCCACATGGTCCACAGGGTGAGCGCCCCCTGCTGGCCCCACTAACACCTCTTCCGGCAGCAACCTTAGTGTTTCCCACTGTTTCCCAAACTTTGTGTCTGTGTGTGCCCTGCAATGGACAGACGTCCAAACCACTGTGTATCTTGCCTTCTGCCAGTTGCTTCCCAGGTTAGATACCAGCTCCTCTGCTATCATGTACTAGATAAAGCAGTTAGAAAATGGATGGATTATGTGCTTAAGGTGTAATTGACGTTACTGTGGCTTTTAAAAAGTAGTTTAAATAACCCCTCCTTGCACATAAATACCCCCTCCCCTATATCTATACACACATTAAAAGGACACCGGGTATTCTAAAAGCATCAGTCAGAATTTACTGAAGGAGCAAGGTGAATGGGGATATTACAGTACTGAAGACAATATTACCCACACTACATTTTCAGGAACTCATACAAAGAATAAGAAACACTCAAGAACTTAGGTTTAACAAGAAAATATTTTACATGATTCTTCCTGTCATAACACACACAGTCTCATCCCTCTTCCCATAAGTTCTTACATTATGAAGACCCACCCACATCTCCGCTCCACAGTCTTTGGCTTGATTAATGTAAGTCCCCAAAGAAAGGCTGAAAATGTCTGCCCATCCCAATAAGATATCTATATTCTTATTATAAATGAAAAATGTTCACACAAAATACTGGTTATACTAATGTTTGCTTAAATCTAGAAGGAATTGACCCACTGATGACTTAGTTCACAAGGCTAGAAATGTTTGTGTAATAGATCCCACAGCTCAGTGCCCACTGTCTTGTGGTGTTCAGACAGAGAGTTCAAGCAGCAGAGGAAATGACATCACACACAGCAGCATTGTAGGCACAGCCTGGAACAGCACACTGATAGCAGAGCAGGTTTGGAGATCCCCTAGAAAGAGAGAGAGAGAGAATCTTTTACACTAGATCGGCTTTCTTACAGAGTCATCTCAGCTTGCTTCGAGGCGCCACCCTTTACCCCAACACAGCTCCGTTCACACGTCAGACCCCCCCACTCTGAGACGGCTTGACCCCTCAGCACCTTTCTGCTGGCCGGCTATTCTCTTTGCAAGGCACTGTGCCCTACCTCACTGGGAAGCGGTTTGTAAAGAGAGAAAACAGATGCTGCACAAAGAGAAGTGGATGTCTGACAGTTTTGAAGCTCTCTGGGATTTGTACAGTAATGCCTGAATGCAACTGATACGCATTCCACTCGCGTCTCTGTCCTACTTGCATTCCCACGCGCACACCCTTCAACAAACGCTCATGCCGTAAATAATACACCTTTCACCGTTTACTCCCCTCACTATTTTAGCTCTCCTCTTTTCTCACTTCCCCGCTCACTATTGCGGATACTCATCGAGCTCCCAAGTGCGCCTTATTCTCTTGCTTAAACTTCGGTATTCGATCTCCTAGCCTGCTCCTCGTTTTCGACTTCGCCGTGTGATTTGGATTGTTGCTTCCTCGTTGTCTCTCCGTGTTCTGACCTACTCACTTATTTCCTGGTATTCGTTTTTGCTTGGTGATTCGGCTTAGTGTTTTTCTCTGTCTCCTGAGTCCTGCACAGGATCCATTCACCCTATCAGCCTCATCCTGACAGCAACTCTAGATGTGATGAGCTACTAAGCATCCACATAAGCAGAAGGGACAAAAGTAGTCTGATCTCAACTTCATTCTTATGTTCTTGTACCTCATCACAGGAAGCACTATAATTTGGGGCATCACTTCAGCATGACACTGGGTGTGAGCAGCCTGTATTGAATCTCACACGTTCTTTTCCAAGTGTTCCAGAGTTAGTGGAGAGCAGGAATTAGCCTGCTGGAGTCCAGGTGAAAAAGTAGGACTGCAAGAAATTTCACTCTGCTAAGAGAAGCAGGAAGTGTCAGCAGATGCTAGCCCATCCCAGCATCACTGAGCTAGTCCTGGCTCTGGGTTTCGTACCTGAAATCTGACTGAGAAGCTCCTGCATCAGAGCAAACTGAGGATCTAATCAGCAGAACTTTGACAACATAATGCACACCCTCTGCCAGATGGCTGCTAAACTGTCATGTTTGTATGTTGCTGCAGGAAAGGAGGAAATGGTTTAGGTCTATGATTTACTTTTAAGCAGGAAGCTGCCGGGCAGTAATAATGTTAGAAAGTTCACAATATTGAATTAATCCAGTAATCCATTACATGAAAAGATGATCTGCAAGATGAGCAAAGTACATTGCTTTGCAGACTCACAAGGGTGGATGGATTGGTGATGGTGCAAGTGGGTTTATTAATGATAAATTGTATTGGTATTGGTGTAGTCAAGGCCTGTCTGCAGTGATGGAGGGGTGAATATCCTGCATTTAGTGGACAGAACAACGAGGTGAGACTCACTCTTTCCCACAGTCCTGCTCATATTGGTGGACTTGCCGCTCTGGCTGATCATGCAGATGTAGTTGTAGGCCTTGTCATCAGACAGGCCTGTGAGATAGAGGCGGCACATGCTGCTTCCTGTCAGACTGACGTTGACCCGGTTCTTGAAGGTGCTGTCGGGTTGAGCGCTGGGGTCGGTGCTGCCCATCAGCTTGCTGTCCTGCGTGAAGTTGCAGACCGGGTTGGGGGAGGGGCTGGAGACCTCATACTTACAGTCCATCCTCAGGTTGTTCTCCTTGGTCAGGCAGGGGTACAGTTCTGTCACTTTCTGCGCCAGAGATACCACTGCAAAGGACACAGACATGGTAAACACCGGCTCGAGCTCCTGATTTCCCCAAACCTTGTGGCATGGATTTTAACTAAATACACATTTTATTGTGGAGGAAAGCCATTGTTCAGATGAGCCTGTTTGTCAGGACTTATGATCTTGACAAGACACAGCCCCAGACCTGAAGGGAGGGGCTGCATCCACAATGCAAATACTTTTCTGTTCCATTAAATCCACGAAATCTGCATTTACAAATTTACAATTTACAAACTTGGGTCACAGTCTCAGCACTGGGTTCTTCCTGGCTGGCATAATTTGAAAAATAGAACAGATGTTTGACAGGATAATTCCCTTTCAGGTTCTGAGAATGCACAATCCTTAACTGCAGGCTGCAGCACTGAAATATTCTGTATCCAGCAGGTGCTAATCTGTCACTGTGACAGCCAAAGGAGCAGGAGCTATAATACAGAGGCACCGCTGACAGACTGAGTCTCTGTGTGGTCCTTTGGCCAGCACACGAATCAGCTCCTCAGGTCAATAAGATGCTCAACCACAACAGGTTCAGTTTCCCACATTTTGCTCTTTGTTCAGTCCGGAAACTGACTACATTAGCACAGATGTAATTTATTATTACACAACTGATTCATAATAATAATAATAATAAACTTTATTGTATATAGCACCTTTAAAGGTGGCTTCTCAAAGTGTTCTACAGAAAGACAACAACAATAAAAAAATACATAAGATAAACACAATGAGACTGTGTAGATGGTGGTACTAAATACTGTACAGTAGGAAGTAGAAGCAGTGTACTAGGGAAACTGGTACTGCAGTACTGACCTGAAGAGCGCTGTGGAACCAGAGCGACACTCACAGGCTTCCCCCTGGTCGGATATGGGCTTCACCCTTGAAATACCCCTTTTAAGAGCAATGTTTGCTAGAAGACTTTCACACACAGGTAACAGAGTGCCCCCTGCAGGGCACCCATGGAACAGCATGACAGGGGGAAAAGTTTGTGACAGATTGGGGCAGAAGCCGGAATCTGTCAATTTTTCTTACCGGAAAAAAGGAGGATCAGCGTGGGAGAGAGATACATCCTGGTAACTCTGATCAGCTGCTGAGCCAGAAAGGAAATGTCAGTGAATAGACTTGAACATGTAGACATTTCTCACTCCATCAATGGCCTCCAGCAGAGAAGCAGATGGGACAAAGAGAATGACAAGATCACTGAAACCCATCTGTTCCAATATCACCACATCACACATGAATCAGAAATCTCTTCTGGACAAAACGTACATATTTATGGAAAAAAGAAACGCAACATTTTCTGGAATGAGAATACTATAGTTATAGTATATGTACTTTCATATACTATAGAGGAGGAGAGCAGAGTAATGAAGCCAATTCATAGATGGGGATTATTAGGAGGCCATGATTGGTAAGGGCCAATGGGAAATTGGCCAGGACACCAATTTCCCATAGGGGTCACCCCTACTCTTTTCATGAAATGCCCTGGGATTTTTAATGACCACAGAGAGTCAGGACCTCGGTTTTACATCTCATCTGAAGGACGGTGCCTGTTTACAGTATAGTGTCCCCGTCGCTATACTGGGGCATTAGGACCCACAAGGACCACAGGGTGAGCCCCCCTGCTGGCCCCACTAACACCTCTTCCAGCAGCAATCTTAGTTTTTCCCAGGAGTCTCCCATCCAGGTACTGACCAGGCTCATACCTGCTTAGCTTCAGTGGGCTGCCTCTTGTGAGTTGTGAGTTACAGGGTGATATGGCTGCTGGAAATGGTACTTTAAGAGGTCAGGGTGCACAAAAATAAACACAAAAATAAAAATACTTTTAGCTAATAGTTTCATGTTTGCGCATAAGAACTCATACGACAGTTTTTTTTAAAAAGAACTAGGCCATATGTTCACTTCTGTTATGTGAAAATAAAAATACTTTTACAATATTGCTGCAGTCTGCACGTGTTCGACGGTAGAGTTTCCAATGTTGTTTTGCTGATGTGTTATGAACTTCCTGGGTCAACTTTGTACATAGTGCCCCTTATGAAACATCCTAGACGTGCTAGTTAAAGCCTCTTTGTAAGAACATGCAATTGTTTGCTCACTTTTTAAGTGAACATTAAGCTACACCCGCAACTCTTCTGAATAGGGTATTGTAGCGCCCTCGCCTGGCGTTGCGGCCGAAGAGCGCCCGGCTGGGCAGGACAGGGACTAGGAGAGCCGCTGACCAATTGTGGAACAGGTGTACACAGTGGCGAGATCATGTAGTTTCCCTGGTTTTGCACCCCTTTTATACATGTACCCAATTACGCCCTGTGTAACTGTACCCGAATAGACCCCAGTGTGTGGTACCGTAACCGTCTCCCCTCTGTTGCCGTTGCTGTGCCGGAAGATTGATCGATTCATAAAGCGCCGTGTTCTCAGTGAACAAGAGCCTGGATTCCTGCCTCCATCCTCGCCGAAGCCGTCGCGTTACAGGATGTTATTGGCGACAAATTGATTTTTTTAAACGCCCAGAAGGTACTGGTATTAAATGCGAAATCAACCGCCGCCCCCCGCCCGGGCAAACAGAGACAAAATTGCGGACATTGTGATCATCGCACCAGTAACAAGGCGCTTGAGCTCAATGGACAGGGTCACCTGAGGGCGGAGTCGCCGTACACGATCACGCGTTCAGCCGAAAAAGAAGCCGCTATATTCCGGGAACGAAAGCAGCTGGGAAGTTACTTTCAACAGCACAAACCGGCACAAACGCAGCACTAAAGGCACAAACGGACAAACCTACTGGTAGGGGGGCCAGATTCACGGAGCTTCTTGTCCCGTCTACGGTGTACCCTGCTTTGCGCCTGTTGCTTGCCAGGCTCTGGTTCCCCCGCGCTTGGAGACGGGTGAACGGATTTGGGAAAGACGAATTCCGCCGCCTGCTCACTTTGAAGACACGTCTGAAACCTGTAATGCTGATCGGTCAGTCACACCTCCGCCTTTATTAAAGGGATGTCAGTTTACAAATCGCTGCCTCGCCTTTAGAACGATCCGTTTATCATCCCTGATTCCCCATTCTGCGCTGGACTTCCGTGGAATTGTCCCAGTGACTCCCGAACAGAGTCAGATGATGAGCAGTAGTCACAAGTTTTTAAGTCCAGCGAAAAACAGGCAAGTTACGAAAGTGTTACGAAAGTTAACCGTGTGTAGTAAAGCAATTCCCTCTCTGGGGAAAACAAGTAAAAACTGAAGAACTGGAATGTTCTGTGGCAATGTGTTAAAAACACCATCCTTCTAATGACACCAGTTTTCCCGTGGTTAAGAATACGAAGCCACTTGGCCATTTCAGCCCCGCGGGGAAACGCCCCAGCCTCTCCTAACGGGGAGCCTAGTAAATGCAGTGCTGTAGGGTATGAGCTGTCTGCAGTGGAGGTAGATCGGAGTGAAGGCAACTAAAAACGATAAAGACAAAACCATTTCGCTTCGAATCTAAAACTACACTCAAACCCTCAATACGAGCAAGACTGGTTACATAATTTGTGCTCGTAGACAAAACCTCCTTACTGTCCCCCAAGCCCGTCTACATTGTATGGGCGACAGGGCCTTCTCCTGCTATGCCCCCAAGCTCTGGAACTCCTTGCCCAAGGATATCAGAAAGTCACCTTCTCTAAACTCCTTCAAATCCAGACTCAAACCCTCCTTTTCAGAAAAGCCTTTACTTAACTGGTTCCATTCTTCACCCCTCTGCTCTTCTTAATACCATCTTCCACGGTCTCCTCTATTGTTATTGTTGTATTGTTGTAATTATAATTGTGTCCTGTCTTGTGAAATTTTCTTATTTATTGTTGTAGTCTTCTTATTTATTGTTATTGTCATCCTGTAAAGCGCTTTGAGAAGCCACCTTTAAAGGCGCTATATAAAATAAAGTTTATTATTATTATTATTATTATAAAACCTCAAGACACACACGAATTTCCTATTAAAATATATATATATAATAGTCTCTCTGTTGTGTTTAAATGCACTATGAAGCAGTTAGGAGAAGAAAATCACCTGGTCTCTATAGTACACAGAATAAAAATGACGAACTAAACCAAGGTTTATTACTAAACAAAACTAATAATATATAAGTTCATAATCGTGTGTTGTCAAGGGATAAAACCCATATCTGTAAGAGAGAGCATCGAGCTGCCTATTGATATTTGAATGTGCAATCATAGAGCTCATAATCAAAATTAAACGTTTTTACAAATTATGCATACAAAATACAACATCCATCATAATTGTATAACGGTATATACGCCACTACTATTAGAATAGTCTTACAATTGTCGTTAAGACAACAGCAAAGAGGAGTGAAACATTAAAGAAGACAAGAACTAGCTACACTGCAGCTACTGTACATGAATTCTACGGAAATATGAGCTTGGATCTCATATTAGCAGGGTACGTTAACGTGTACAAAATGGTGAGTATACAGTATATATCGCTCGTTTGAGCGAGTATTCGTGAGTAAAGTGTTCATTTCACAAGGCACGGATGTAGTTTTCTGGGCGTATTTCTTACAACTTTGCAGCGAGTTCACCCACCTACCGCCGCGCCTCACATTCCGAATTCCGGTGGTCCTGTTCCGACCTGTATGGAAGCCCGTTTCCGCCACGGAGTAAAAAAAACAACGCGCTGCGGTATCTCAGAATTGCGACATAGTATCTCAGAATTGCGACTTAAAAACTCAGAATTACGACTTTATATCTCACATTTGCGACTTCGAAATAGCCCATATTTCATTGTCTGTCCTTTGGTTATTGTACCGGATTCGGGTTCCAGGGGCTTGTGCCGTCGCCGCCCCCTCCCTACTGCATGGGCTCGAACCCGGGTCTTGCCAGCGGAGCTAAAGAAGACCTTCTTTTCTAAGTAAAAAAGGACATACAATGGAAATATGTAAAAAGTATAAGTTTCAGCTTTTATAATTGTGAATTCCTCTGGACGTGAAGCGTCTATTTTTGTATCTTATTTCATATTCTGTCTCCGTTTTTGTATTTCTGGTGTTCAAATAAAAACTTTTTTTAAAAGCCCACCGTCCACTATTCCCTCCGGGTACTATGGAAGCCTCATTGGCGGAAATGGGATTCTATATCAATTAGTGTAATTAATTTGATTTTTATCAGGGCACCGTACAAGACATACTGTATAGTGTAACGGACCGGCCGACATACAGGTTGTACGATCTGGGTGCAGTGAGGTGACGGCACCGCCCTCCCCTGCGCAGAACAGGGATACCAGCCGCCGGGGCTGAAGAAAGTGTTCTGTAGCTCCGCTGGTAAGACCCGGGTTCGAGCCCATACAGTGAGGAGGGTGGGGGCGGTGAGGGCACAAGCCCTGGAACCCGAATCCGGTACAATAACGAAAGGACAGACAATGAAATATTTCGAAGTCGCAAATGTGAGATATTAAGTCGCAGTTCTGATTTACCATAGCGCGTTTTTTTTACTCTCTGGCGGAAACGGGCTTCCATAGTATGGGCTTCTATAGGGGACCTGCCTCCCTGCTGCTCGGTCTCGGCCGCTTCATTTTCATCGACTATATGTATTTCGCTATTTCGCAAGCGTTGCCCAATGCTAGAGACACAATTCTTTCCATTTTAAGCAGCTGTCAAGCAATTAATTTGAGCACGTAAAAAAACTGTGAATAAACTCGTACTATCCGTGTTATCCCGCTACAGTATATCTTTAAAATAATCCCTAAAACATGTCTGAGTTATAGTTGCAATTTCAGATCGTAATGGGTTTCCGCTGAAGGAACGGTCTCCAATCTTACCTTCTGATCCCGATGGCGTGTCCGTTGTCGAAGAGAGTTTTTAGATCGGGGCGGGACGGGTTGTGAAGATCTTGCCGAGACAAGAAGGCAGAGCGCCGTGTCCCTCCCATCCTGTTTTTTTTAACTGCAAAGGTACCTCGATATTTCCCCACAGGATAGCGCGCGGAGTCGAGCTCTGCACCTGGCAAATGTCCTGCTGGCGGCCAGTGCCGGCCTGAGCAATTGCAGAACCCGATTTGGACCGTTTTAATGGGTCCTCCTGGACTTCATATTATTTAAAATTAGGTATCAGGAAAACATGCTATTACATTGTATTAAAAATAAAACAATATCTATATTTATTATCTTATAATTTGACATAAAACGTGCTTAAACAAAATTATACTTATAAAGAAATCTTTCTTGCATTCTGTTCTGTAAACTTTCAAAATTGTGTCGAAATTTAGTTTTTTTGCTTCATCATTCTGTGGATAATATTGCAAGGCTGTTGAGTCTATCTTGGACGGTGTTTGACCTTAGATAAGATTTGATCCATTTTAATTTGGAGAAGCTCCTTTCCCCTCTGCCACTGTGTCTCGAATTGTCAAAAATATACAGAGAGCAATAAAAAAAAATTGGAAATCCTGATTCGAAGCAAGGAATTCCTGGATTTTCAAAGGCTTTCCAATGTATGAAGAAGGGAGAACTGGCTTCAGTGCTTCAATTTCCTCAACCAGCATATGACCATCTAAATCTGCGAACTTTACAGACTTGACGTTTGTTTTCCTGAATGAGCCTGACATCTATTAGCGCAGTTTCCAAATCAGCAGCACGTTTTTGTAATTCCTACTTGGAATTTGTTGAAATGTACTCGAAAAGCCAAATAAATCAACATGTTTTTCAACTGCTTAAACCATGTGTCCAAAGACTGCAAAGCCTTGTCTAAGACCTGGTCGAAGTGGAGTCGCCACTTCCTGTAGCGCCCGTCTTCTCGTGGGGATCCCCTGCCCCGACTCAGGGGGCTGTGAGGAGCCACACAGCACAGCTCCAGGTCATGGGGAAGGGCCGGAGGACAGGCCTCAATGTGTTGTTTGGTTGATGTCCCTGTCCAAAGGGACTTGCAGAGACAACAGGGCCTGCTGTGGTTTAACACCTGCTGCCCCAGAGACACTTAGCCCTGAGCCCCTGTTTTAGATCTCACCCCTCGCATAGTGCCACGCAGGTACTGTTGACTACCCCTAGTGTTGCGTTCAGTGTCTAAATGCAGGAGTCTGGTCACTGTCAAGGATTCTTATGGTTTAAGAAGTCATCAGAGATTCAGGAAAGAGACATCTTGAAGTGGGAAACATCAAGCAAGGCTTTCAAAGATCAGTCCAGCTATTTTTATTAATGTGTTAAAAGCTTTTATAATTGCAATAGCAACATGCATTTTGCAACAGCATGCTTGCTGGGAATAGGCACTAGCTCCCTCGCAAACCTGAATTGGAAGAAGCGGTTTGAAAATGGAAGGATTCTTATAAACCAAAGCTTTTAATGGTTATATCCATTATCCAAAAAAACCCAAAACAATTACTCCTGGTAAGGGTTGTGACACTCTTGAGTCTAGTACATATCTTATCTCCTACTTGAAATAAACCCTAGTATTTCCTCATGCACAATTATCTGAAAGTCTACTGCTAGTTTAAGGACTAAATATATGCAGGCTGAGGAGAATGTGGATTCTGTGAAAAGTATTGACAAAAAACAGCAATGACCACAAGGTGACACAGCTATGATTTCGACACTAGCTGCCCACAACAGCCGTGTTTGTTCTGGTATTCTAACTGAAGCAAGTTAGAATTAGCAGAAGTGCCATTAGGCAAGTGTCATTTATGATTTCATTTTCACACGTCAGTCTGCAACCTATAAACTTGCTATTGTGGAAAAGCAACACAAATACTAATCTAGAAAAAACAGTCTGTTTATCTGCACCTTAAAACAGTTTCTCTAGTATCAACATATAAATCTATAAAGGAGAGCTTTAAAAGCCACAACCAATGAATACTTTCATAACTTTAACTTTTGCAGATATTGCCTTTCTTAAGTCATAATATTTACAAGAACATGAGGCTACTATCACACTTCAGGTCAAGGGAAACCTGTTTGACAGTTTGTTCGTTTGTCCATTTAGGGAAGCACACATGGACAAATCTGGGAATTTTCTGACAAAACAAGGTTCACATTTCTGGACTGTTCCTGCATGTACAGGCGTGAAGAGGGAAAGATTTACTGATGGCCGCCGAGTGTGGTAGCAGACTGATTTCCCAGCCCGGAGGGGCAGCGCGTATCCGGCTCACAGGAGCTCAGCTGCCACATGCGTGGACAGCAGCACGAGCAGCATCAACTCCTGGAGGAGCGCGTGGGGCGCAGAGGGCCCCGAGCATCGGGGGAGAGTCCCTGCGTACGAGAGAGCGATCAGAGCAGGAGCAAATTCATCACCACAATGTCAGCATGTCAGATAAATGGCACCCTTTGAATGGAATATTAAAAACAAATAATTAATTAATATTAATATTTAAAAAAATCATGTTCAACCTGTGTGCTGTTTGGAAGATTAAAGCTAGCAGGAGTGTAAATGGGAAATCGTCGCACACAGGAATGGAAACACGGGAGGGAGAGAGACAGTGTCTGGAATGCAGAGCATACGTCTGCCTGAGATCAGACAGGAGCAGAGGATGCTCACCGTTGTTCAGAGTTATGTTTGAGGTTCCTGTCCTTCTCTGCGCGTCTTTGTGTCTGTTCACCTTCTTCAACTTCTTCTTTATCTGCAAGGAGCAGAAGTAGGTCTTGTTGGCCAGGCCCAGCTGCTCGGTCACAGTGAGGCGACATGACCCATCCGCAGCCACAGTGAGGTTAGACCTGAGCTTGTAGCTGGGGTGTGGTAACCTCCCTGGGTCCGTGCTGCCGATCAGCATCCCGTTCTCCAAGAAGGAGCAGAAGTAAGGCACAGAGCTGCATGTAGGCACACAGTCCATCCTCAGGTAATCTTCCTTGGTGAGGCAGATGGAAAATTTCTGGATGTGTTTCACCTCCACTGAAGACTGCACTGCGGCTGACCAAGAGAACACACACAGAGAGACCAGGAATTTACAACATACAACATCCATCTCAATTTACACATCTACATAGCAGATCAGAGACACCATAGCCCCAGTCCTGGGAGGAAGCCTGGGTTTGCGATGTTGTGTACCAGCTGAAATCAGTGCTTCTTAATAGACATTTATTATAGAAACAGTTCAACATGTCCAGTTGTGTAGAAGAACTGATAATGAAAGACAAACTCAACAGTTCAACTCCAGGGCATCTAAAGCATTGATAGCAGCATTCAGACACCCTTGGTTTTTGTACTAAAATCAGCCCATTAAATCTAGTGATCATAACAGAAATGCAGAACCTAAAACTACCTCACAACTATGAATTAGTGTTCTTTAAAAAAATAAAATGCATGTTGTCAAGGTTCAGAAGATCTAGTCATTAACCAACCCCAGTCCCCATCAGGACAGTAGGAATTGCAATAACCTCTATTCTCCTGCTTCACAAGTCTCGCCCAGGAGACTGTTTGGACAGACGTTCATTTTTGCAGAAGAGGAACAAACAAGGAGAGTGGGAAGCAGGCAGGCAACAGTCTTGGGAGCCTATTCCCAAAACAGGGAAAACAGAAATGAGCAGTTAACGAGAAGCACATCAAGCTCACACAAAGCACGGATCAGCTGAAACAAAGAATCCTTAGGAGGCAGCAGATACTTACCCACCTGGAGTATGGCCAGTGTGGCGGAGAGATACACCCTCATGGCTTGCTTGTCCTCTCTGCTCTGCAAAGAGCAAGAGAGATTGAGCATCAACAGAATGGGGTTTGTTTGACAAGTATGTCTGTCCCAAGCAGCGATCCAGGATTTCTCTGTCTTCCCCTCTTCCCCTCCAATTTTTAAGACTTATTTGTCTGCCCCCTGCTTGCCTGGGTCCGAGCACCTTCTCTGCTCCCCAGTGCACTTCAGCTCGGCTTTGCAGCAACAGGGCGTTGAGGAGTCTGTGCTGGTGAGGGCTGCAGCACCACCAAGGAGAGGATGTGTTTGACATCACAAAGTTGGCTGGGTTTCAAAGCCCAAGCCTTTTTATTCATCAATCCAAAACAGGAAAACCTCAGTCCATGATTGAATTTCTCCCTGGATAATTTTAAAATGGATGTTAGCTATGGATTTTTTAATTCTTAACAGACTTTCCCCAGCCCCGGGCAACTTGGATGACTGTTGTTATAGAACAGCTTTGCCTCCCAACATAGATCACATTAAAGTGCATATCACCTCCTAATCTTTGTTAGGTAAAGAAAAGCCATTTATCTGATCCTTGACCTTAAATAAAGACATGTGTCTGTGGTTAGTTATTAAGAAAAAAACAGTTGTGGTCATATGGAGCTCTTCCCTGCCTGTGCCTTGATTCTGTCTTCACAGTATGGTGTGTGCTATGGGTTCCTTTTAATTTGGTGTGCAGGCCTTCCTCTGTGAATTCACACACCCCTAAATTGCTAATCTGGTCAGCCGGAGTCTTCACTGCTGTACAGCTGTGGGCGCTGCCCACTCATTGATCTGATTACACAGGTCAATCACCTCTGTGCCCTTGGTCCTCTGGACCTGAGGAGGAGGAGGCTTACGGGACGTTACAGAAGGCAACTGGGGGATGGGAGGAACGCCTCTTGGATAAGTGGTGTGGTCTCATTCCAGCTGGTCACTCCTGGAGCAGCACTGCCAGGAGATCTGCCTGTTTCCCTCTGCTGGCTCCCTCGCTGCAGTCTGCTGTCACCATGTGGAGGGGCTTTTCACTGGCCTGCCTACTGCTCTGTACCTGCCAGGCGTCCACACCACCGTAAGTCCACTCCTGCTGTCCAACAGGCTCTATAGATTAACAACTGTGACACTAAGAGTTTGTTACAAACTCATCTTGGTTGCTCCTGTGAAGATGCAACTTGATTTCAAAGCTGTGTTTAAAGGTGTTTGAAATATTCAAAAATATTTATTTAATTGTCCTCTTTATCCCGTCTGCAAAGGTGTGCTGCTGTTTTCTGTCCAGCACTTTTAGGGATGTGTGCTATGCTTCCTACTGGACTTTTGTGTAGCTTTAAGTGGAATGAATAGTGTTGCTGCAGTTCAGTTTTTCAGTCTGTAAACATTTTCATGGGCACAGGACATTCCTTATCTTAATACACACTTGATATGAATTGCTATGTAAATTCCAACAGCAATGATCCTGGATGCTGAATTCAGGCCAAAGCTCTGCTATAAATGTTCTCAATTGCAACGAACACAAAGCAACAGCTGTAACTCTCTGGAGGATAATAAAGTACAGGATCAGTTAGTATAACTATTGCTCAAATTAACAAATCAATTAACTACTGTACTAAGAGGATCACACTGAATCAAATGAGAAAGTTCTGAATGTAGTAGTGGCTTATTACTGAAACACTGTCACTGTGCAATGATATTATGAAGCCTTTATCGGGATATTTGTTGTAAAATTCAACTAATATTAAATTGAAACCACAATCCAATAGACCTGTGTCTCATGTTTTAATCATGAGGAAAAGTGTTATTAGCATTACAACTACTAATGCACATAAAGTCTCTAGTATGAAACAAAGACCCAAACCATCAAATTCACCAGACAGAAATCAGTCTCAGGTACAACAAATGCAACACATAAAAGTCCACAATATTTTGTACACAGAAATGTAACCTACATAAATGAATGACCAATGTCGTCTCTTATGAGTCTAAGTTGTCCAAGAATATCATTTGTCAATGAAAATTAAAGCCACTGTGATATACCTCACGATCCAATTCAAACTCACAATACTTGTATTCATTTTGTGGTGTGTTGAAATCAACAGAATATCACATAGGTAGTTAAATGTACTCATCTGGAGTACTTAAAAACTAACATTATCACAAGCGCTTAGCTTCAGTATATATATATACTGTATACAATATTCAAAATCATAACTATATATTGTCAGTCCACATATTAGTTTACTGTTCCGAATACTGTACTGTAGTTCAGATATTCCGAATCTCAGCCTCCTTCAATTTTGCTCAATCCTTGGTACAGAACTACAATGGGATCACCTGGTCTCTCACTTTGATTTGCAAGTTTCTTTGTTGCAATCAAGGAGGCAGCCGAGGATGATCTTGACTACAGTACTGGATAATAATCAGCTCAGTACAGAGCACTGTAGTAAATCAGCAAACTCACTGCAATTGACCCTTGGTGACTAATGCTGTTCTGTTCTTCAAAGACCAACGTGTGAATGAACCATGTCTGTAGCTGTGGCTGACCAGTTTGGCTTGTGTTTTGCATCTGTAGGCTCTTTATGGTGACATTTCCTGAGATGATCATTGAAGGCATTGAGTCCAAACTGTGTGCCACCCTTCTCCACCCCAACGAGACCCTGCGTCTGTCTGTCTCGCTGGTCTCCGGGCAGGACAGGAGGTTGCTGCTGGAGGAGACCACAGCACAGGGCTTCTACCGCTGTGAGCACTTCCAGGTCAGTGCCATACTAGACAGGCATCAATGGTAGGTGCCAGACAAAGTGCCAAGGCTTTGAGCCAGGAGAGGAGTGTTCAGCTCTTGTGGTATAGATACCTGCAAAAATACAGTTAAATATATATATATACAAAGATACCATTGCCAAGATACACATACCCAACTTCTAAGAACAGTATTGGAACATGACTTACGGATATTATAATACGTCTACAGCCATATAACCCTGCAACTCACAACTGACAACCCACTGAAGCTAAGCAGGTGTGAGCCTGGTCAGTACCTGGACGCTGCTGGAAGTGGTGTTAGTGGTGTTACCCTGGCGTCTCATTGGCCTTTACCTATCATGGCCTCCTAATAATCATCCCTCTGTGAACTGGCTTCATCACTCTGTTCTCCTCCCCACTGATAGCTGATGTGTGGTGGGCGTACTTTGAACACTATGGCTGTTGTCGCATCATCTAGGTGGGGGCTACACACTGGTGGGGGAGGGAAGTCCCCGTTACCTATAAAGCGCTTTGAGTGGAGTGTCCAGAAAAGCGCTATATAAGTTTAAGGAATTATTAATTATAAAAATGTGCTTCTTCAAGAACCCTGAGACGTGTCTTGCAGGGAGATGATTATTTGGTGTCAACGGCTGTGGGGGTGTATCAGTGCAATCATGTGTCTACGACCGTGAGGGTCTGTTGTGTGGTTGTGTGGGGGGTTTCAGTGTGGATGTGTGTCTGCAGACCCTGGGGGTGTATCGGTGTGGTTGTATTTCTGCAGACAGGGGGTTTGTGACTTTGTGTCCGCAGGGTCCGCTAGTGCCCTCTGACTCGATGGAGGTGGTGGAGGTACAGCTGCAAGGCGAGAGCTTCACAATGGAGAAGCGCAGTGAGGTCCACTTCCGTCCCTCTCGCTCCCTCATCTTCATTCAGACTGACAAACCCATCTACAAACCAGGACAGACAGGTACTCTCCCTCTCCTCCATGTGGGGGTGCAGGAGGGCTGAGCTCAGCCCACTGGCTCCTCACCTTCACATCTGCTGTACTAAAATCAGACACTTTCTAAGTGCACACGACTTGGCCAAAATATTAGGAACCCCCACCTATAAACTTGTTGGATCTTAACTCGAATAGGATGTGACATTCTATGGGGTTTTGAAATTAAATACTGTATATATTCTGTATATAAGCAAATATTACACTACACATAGAAATGGGTGCATTTCGTGCATACACTTACTGTTACAAACAGAATTGTATAGCCTCTCACATACTCATACGTCTGTAGACTAAAATATGGACCTGAAATGACCGGTGATCCCTTTCGTAAATCCACAGAGCTATCAGACAGTGATAGTTCTGTGTACTCTGCACAGTACACAGTGCAGATGGAGATAGTAGATGGATGTTTCTTAACTGTCAAATATTTGCTTTTAGATGCAGACCCAAACCGCACTGCAATAGAAATCCGAGATTTCTACCCTCAGCACTTGTTCACTTGTGTGAACATGCTGGGCCATCATAATGTAATATCACCACAACCATCGGAGATACTGTGCCAACAATCTTGTTCAAATCAACAAACTTGACATTCGAGCGATAGTTTATCATTAAAACTTTGATTGCAGTGTTCTTAACTTGTGTGAACTTTGCACTGGACTGAACTCTTAACGACTTTAAGACATAAAGTTTGCGTGAATTCCTGAATGTGTATTTCTATATAGTCTTGTCTTCTCTCTTTATTTAGTGCATTTCCGGATTGTTTCTCTGAATGAGAACTTTGTTCCTGTCAATGATGTGGTATGTTTCCAATCTCATCCTGTGAGAATCTCTTCACGTAATTTTTTCCTATATGTACATTGTACAAGTTCATGCCCAGATGTGGTAGCAGTAGTGTCAGAGAGAACTAGCTGGTGCCAGAGAGCCCTAACAAGGAGAGGAAGCTCGATGTGGGTGAGCGAATGAGTGGCCTAACTCAAGGATCAGTTCTGGGGCTGTTGCACGTTCGCACCCGTGTCTACATCCACGGCAGTGCTCCCATACGATGGGGCACGTCGACTGGCCAGCCCAATCACGCTGAAGGGTCTGACTGTTATCTACATTGTAGATACTGTAGAAAGTGATTCAGTTTTAGCATTTTATTCCCTTTTGTGTGTACCTTAAAGAAACCACTGTGGAAACACTGTAAATATTGCAGCCAAGAAACACTAGATTGTATTGACTATAGTTCATTTCTGCATCGTCACCCAGTTCATCTTCTCTATTTGGACGTTTACCTATGTTAACTTATAGAGTGTTATATTTATACTTATATTTGGCCATGGATTTCATTGACTGCAAGCTTTACTTCAACTTTCTACACTTTACCACAATGTTTCAATATGGCTTCTTCTGATTGTATCATGGTGTTCTAGAGTAGACCTTTATGGGGTAAGACCTTTCTAGAATCCTGCTGTACCCTAAGGGCAGGGGGAATACACACAGATGTCACAGCTACAGAGGTTTATGGTCAATCAGAGTGGGTGGGAGAGCGAAGAACAGAGGTGAAAGGAATTGCTGATGAAGGATGAAGGACCTGCCTTATAAACAGGACAAAGTAAGAGGCAGGAGCTCAGAAAGGGCTGAACAGGCTGTATGACACATGCTGCAGGGTATCCTTTAAGCAACAGGAGTAGCTGTTTAAGTTGTTATAAAAGAACAGCAGATTGTTCCCTTGATCTGGAGAAGGTACAGCTGAACAGATGTACAGTACCTCATGTACAGATTGTGGAACAACAATGCAGTTCTGTGGCATATGTTCTACTGGCAATGTACATCTGACCAGCACTGTGAGTTCATCTGTGTTAAAGATTGCTGATAGCAGTTTAGAGCAACCATGTGGACAAACAGGTAGTCAGAGCATTGTTGTTTGATCAGTGAAGACAAACAGCAGCTCCAGGTCAGAGGGTCACACTCCTCCACTGATCAATACATCAGCAGCAGAATGAGGGGGAAAAACAAACGAGAAAAGGAAAGAGGGAAAGAAATGAGGGTAGAAGGCTTCACAAAATTTGCTTGTCCACAAGGATCAGAGGCAAAAGAGCTTCTGAGAAAAGCAAAACAAATTGACCGAATGAAGGTGAAGGGAGCTGCTGTACTGCGTTCATGTTTCCTGTATGACTTGCTGTGCCAGCTGCTGCCATTCTTCTGGAAGGAGGGGTGCTGGAACAGAGAGGCTGGAAACCTGCAGGTTCACTGTGTGTACAGTGCAGAAGCGAAGTACTGCGTGTTGTATCTAGTGAGCTAATTGGTGAAGCCAAAGTAAACCTGCTTATGTTTGTGTTTTTCTTTTGCAGTACGACGTTGTGGAGCTGAGGGTGAGAACCACTGCGCCTTAGACATAATAGGACAGTATTCCAATGGAGGAGATTCCAGACTTTTTCCAAAATCTCATTTAATCACCTTTTTGGATCCAGAGGTCACACAGACCATAACTGATGGGGAAATGAGTGCTAAAATCCTACATTGAGTTGGGCACTAGAAATCACAAGAGGGTAGTTTAAGAGGGTAAACAAAGAACCAGCATGTCCAGGAATTTAGTTTGAAATGGATTAATCTCCTAATGAAAGTAAACAGATCCCCAGGCAGTGTTCTGTGACCTGGTCCTTTCCTGATTAGATTCTCACATCTGCAAAACCCCTTCAAGGCTAAAGAAGGGAAGCCCAGATGAGGTCACATGTGCTGCTTGTACCACTTTGACAAAGCCGCCCTGACTTCTCTCTCTAAACCCCCAGGACCCGGCACGCAACAGGATCAGTCAGTGGCTCAAACAAACATCCAATGGGAGCATCTTGCAGCTGTCGCTCCCCTTGAATCCAGAAGCCCGACTAGGCACATATACCCTGGCAGTCTTGGAAAAAGGAAGCACACGAGTTTCCCAACACTTCAAAGTCAAGGAGTTTGGTAAGCGCCTGGAGCTGGGCACCACACTCCTCGGGCTGAGCTTGGCCTGTCTCCTGCAGTGGAGGCGACAGAGCTGCCTCACAGACGGAGGTAAGACCATGTGGGGGATGAGATCTCAGAGGCGACTGTAACACCGAATTCTTTGCCTCCTGTTCGCAGTCCTGCCCAAATTTGAAGTCGAGACTCATCTTCCGGACTCGATCTTCATTTTGGACACTGAAGTCACGGCTAAAATCTGCGGCAAGTGAGTCTGAATCCTCAATTATGGCAAACGTAAACTTCAGAAGTATTATAATGGATTTTTTGGATAAAGAATAAAACAATATAATGTATCTTCAGTAAGTTAATGTTTAAAACATTGATCATTTAAAGGAACCGGTGTTCTGGGTTTCTAGAACCAATGTGTTGTTCATTCAACTGTCACTAAATAACACACAGTTAACAGGGAAAATGCAACAGTACAATTTCTAGTCAAAATGATCATGGAGGTGGGAACACATGAATCAACAGCCTTCTTAGATGTGGAAAATGAGCAAAATATTAATCCAAATCACTCACAATTAGGGAGTTTCTAATTCCAACCAATGACTAACACACAACAGAACAAAAAAGATTTTTAGTAGCATTTGAGTTGTTAGTCTAGGACTCCAGGTGACAAGAGAACAGAACGATAGCTGAACAAGTGAGCAAATTCACAAAACTCAGCCAGAAGACAGACTGAGAAACTCCTGGGATATATGGTGCCATTTTCTTTGCCTATTTCCCTTTTAATGTTTCACTTCTACCTAAATTCCTTTTCCCTTTTTCCATGTTTTCTGCACTAGTACTGAATGTGTTCTACCTTTCCCATTGTCTACATTAAATAAAAGAAGCGAAAGTGTTTCAGTAAACACTTTCCTGAAGTGTAACATCGTGCTGTAGTTTCTTTACTGAAGAAACAAGTGTACTTGTGTGCTGGCATGCACACATTGACCCTGGGTCTACACATTTCTCTTCAGTGCCTTTACTTGTTGACAGTTTGTCTCCCTTCATTCTTACTTCTCTCTGCTTGTCTTCTCCTGCACCCTAGAGATGCACATTAATAAAGACCGTTAAATGACAGAACGAGGTAACTACTGTGGGTGCAGGACTGGAAGGATCAATTCTACAGGCGCTGGACCGGTACTGACCAGTGGTGCCCTGCCATGAAAAGAGAAGATCATCCCTGTCACTTCCCAGACAGGCTGGGAGAACTACAGTCCCTCCTGGCACCGGCTGGCATGGGCAACACTGGAGCCCACTAGGAACTAGAAGCAGAGCAAAGCCCAATATGTGAGAGATGGTTTTGTTTCCTGTCCATTTGCAGGTACACATATGGGAAGCCAGTGTCTGGCACAGCAAAGCTGGAATTGTGCCGGAAACGTAGTCAATATCAACATGACGTTATCGATAATGTGACAATCTGCCGCACAGTAATTGATGAGGTAAGTTCATAAAAATGACCAGAACGTGCAGCAGGTATCTGAATTATCTGAAGTTCATACTGGCAATCTAATAAATTCTTAAAGCAAGGTTTTGAAGAATATTGGAACTTAAACATGTTTAAAATGTTATTGTTTTATTTTTACATACAATAAGTGAGAAAAAATATATAACAAAGTTGTACAATCCTAACTATCCCATGAAAAGACTTTCTGAATCTCCTCATCTGGTATGATCCACAACTCTGCTGGGGTTTGTAGGATGTCAGTGTGCGTTTGCTCTCATAGACGGACAAGACCGGCTGTTTCTCCTACACCTTCAACGTGACAGAGTTTATGCAGAATGAAGGGCAGCTCGAGAACAGGCTTCGCTTGTACGGTGAGCTAGAGGAACACGGAACAGGTGGGGAACTTCGACAGCAGTGATCTCTGAGGCACACATGGTTCCTTAGGGCAGCAGAGAGGAGTCGCAGTCCGATGCCTCTTCGGAATTACAGGACCTGTCCAAAGTTGTACCAACTTGTCGCTCTATCTCAGACAGCTTCATGACACCACGTTCATTCCTTGCTAGTTTTCGGTCTTTGCAGTGAATTGCTTTGATATCAGGTAGCAAAGCTGACAATGTTATGCTACTGAGCCTTACGTTCAGGACCATGGAGCTCAGCTTGCAATTCACCAAATGCAGAGTCTCAGAGCCTCGGGGATCTTCGGATGGTGTCAGGCTGCAACGAGGGGTATGGGAGAAATGGTTGCAGGTTAATTGAAGGATTGATGGAGACAGGCATGAAGGAAAAATGAATCGGTAGGCCGCTTGCAAGCCATGGAGAGGGGAGAGGTAACAGATTGCCTTGTAAGCATCGCAGGAGAAAAAACAATGAGCCGTCTGCCTAAGAGACTGAGACTCCCAGTGAAAATGACTCGAGCTGAAGTTGATAAGGCCCCTGCCAGTAGGATGGAAAAAAGAGGAGAAACAACTTCCTTCGAACAGAGAAAATAAAGGTAGCAGGAGAAAATTTCGCTTTTCATTCAGGGCTCCAGTAAAAGGACTTGGGCACAGTTCCCAACATGTCAGAGCAATGGGATGAGGAGAGAGAAAGCCTTAAATAATCTGCTCCTTGAGAATAATTGAATTATTGGCCGCGTGATAGAAAGCGCTGGTTGCCAGTGACAGTGCCGGGATGTGAGCCGCCATCAGCCCGAGCGTAACAGAAACCTTGACTGCCACATCACAGTCAGGTGTGTGAGCCCTAATCCTCAAACATCTGCAGGAACAGGTCTGCTGGTGGTTCCAGATAATCCAATTTAAAGCCGATAGGTGGGAGTATAAAGAAGCTATCTGTTACATCAATCACTGGCATTTGAAACTAGCTCTCGTTAGCTCACCGGTAGGACTGCCACATGATGCTGTCTGTGTGCTCCATTTCCAGGAGTGGTACGGAGAGGAGGTGTTGACACACGCTTCACCCACCTGTTGGGAAAGGTTGAGTTCCTGGATACCGCCAAGCACTATGAGCAGGGGATCCCCCTACAGGGCAAAGTGAGTAACTGCAGTGTTTTCTGTTTCTCGGGGTCCTGTTACATCAAATTCATCATATTTCAGTTTATAAAAAAAAATATTTCTTTTCTGCAGCCCTGTATTTTGGCACTCCGCCTGGGGTTGTCTGGCTTTCTTCTATCACGCTGGGGCAAGTGGACAAATTTAAAAACATAAGGCCTTTCTCTTGTCCTCAGATTAGAGTGGTGCGGCATGACTCATCTCCTGTTGCCAATCACAGAGTCTATGTAACCAGTGAACGTTCCTGGCCACATGAAATTCTACTGAATGATACCACTGACAGCCAAGGGATCGTTCACTTCTCTTTCAACACTTCGCAGTGGACACGTTCAACAATATGGCTGGAGGTCAGTGCTGTTTATCTTGATGCTTGATTCTAGCCACACACCCAGATGTTATGAAGTCACGTCTTCATCCTTGCTTGTGGAATCAGCTCAGCCTGAACCCCCTTTACAATGGTGGCATTCTGACGGACTGCCTAGTAGATCTGTGTAAAAAGTCTCACTGTTTCTCAGGAATGAGTGAACAAGAGCAGACACTGGCAACACCTTGCACAGGGTGTGATCAGCACAGGAAAAGGAGAAAGGCCTCTTAGACTCTTCTTTGTTTCTCTGCAGGCTAAATCCTCTACAAGCCCTCAAGACCTTTGGGCTCCCGGGTACGAGAAAGGCAGCCACTCTGTCACACGCAGTGATAAACCAAGTAGCAGCTTTATCTCCATCCAGAAGATTGATCAGACACTACAATGTGGGACACAAGTGGCCATCAGAGCCCAATATTCTTTCTTTCAGAAAGACATTGAGGCAGATGTCGGATCCATTGACTTTTACTACCTGGTAAGTCGTTTTTTTGAGGGCATAGATTAAAATGTGAGGTCTTCTTTCCTTCTCTGTTTTCAGAAAAAGACAGGCTGAGGTTGGTCCTTGGTATTCCTGTATATTTCATACACAATCCTGGCCCCTGTGAAGTTAAAGGCAGGAGATCCTAAAACAGTTACACGTCAGAGATCTGGGAAAAGGCAGGACCCCATGACAGTGGGACTTGAATACAGAGAACACCTGTCTATAGTACAGCTGTGGCTGTGTATGACAGCACATGCCTGAGCAAGAGCACGTAGAGGTGTAACAAGGAAGGACAGAGCTTGTTTTGATTCTGAGGTCCCATTATAATTTTTCCTCTCTGTCCAAGTTAAACTTTAAAAAGGTTTTCAACATCAGATGTTTGATGTGTACGACACACAATGTGAGTGTCATGTTAAGCTGAGCATCATCAGCACAGCAATGAAAGTTAATCCAGTCTGTGAAATATACTGGCCAGCAGTAGCATGTGGAAAGTACAAAGAACTGGGCCAAAATTTAAAACTCCACATGCAACCACTGACCAAAAGTCTCTCCCTCCAGTTTATTAGGCAAATGATTATATAAGACAGGAACATGAACATGACAATGCCTGATGGTCCCACCAACACTTCAAGACCATTAACACAAATGAAACACATGTGCCAATACATCATCTCTCACCCATATTAGAGCCATCCCCATACTATTATTATGTCTGAAACTAGATTCATTACAATATTCTGGATAACCAGAAACCCATGGAGGTGCTGAGACATAGTTCCTTCTACAGCTTTCCACTAAGAATGCTAAAAGGAGATTTAGACTGGACTACAGGGTGGGCTTAAGGGGTGAGGTCTGCAGTCCTGAAAGAACTAGGAAGACACCGGAGTTATGAGCAACAGATTTACAGGTACTTGTTTTTAGCTGTAGTAGGAATGGCATTTAACACACGCTACGACAGTCCTACTGAAAAGGACAGCTCTTGTTCCGATGCTGAGACAATTTTCTCTAAAGCTTGAGGAGACAGGGGCAGAGTGTGGGAATTTACATCACTGTCATTACTAACATCCCATCTGCAAAATCAAATGAAATCACTCAGCAATACAGGCAGCAGGACACATCCCAACTCTAATGGCCCAGATCACTCACGAGAGACTTTAAGCTAATATATTACAGGAGATAAGTAATTGTTATTCTGTGTTCTTGGTCGAGCAGCAGATGAGTTTGAGTTGAGCTTCTCTCCTCTATGTGCTGTCAGGTGGTTTCCAGAGGAGCCATTTCAATCAGTGGACACATGGTGGAGCCCCTGCTGGCAGGTTCAGGTGTGTTTGTGTCGTATTCGCCCCGACCCTCACACTGGTCTCTAGGAGTCAGTTAATCTACAGCCAATCACTAATCAGCTGTTTCAAAAGCAAAGTGTTGGGAAACAAATTGCTAAACAGAGGACCAATAAACACTGAACTATTGCTAAACAATTACATACATATTGTATTTCTAATGGTGTTCTGAATGCTTGAGGTTTGTGGGTTGTGTGGATAACTGAAGGCACCCCGTTATTAGGGTGTCCTCTGTTGGTCTGAGACCTTGTCCACCAGTCTGTTCTCTGGCTGACAACTCTTTTATAAAACTGTGCTATAACCAGCTCCTTCAATTTAAGCAATGAGAAGTCAGGTTAATATTATAGGTGGAAGACCTGCGCATGGAGGACTTAGCATTCTGTGTGAAAAGCAGCATAGTGATCTACCAGGCTGTATTCCCACAGACTTCCAGAGTGTCCAAAATTTTAAAGAAAAATCAGTTAGGTACTTTTCAGAGAAATTCACACCAGCAGATATCCATGAGGGCCCACCAATGGTGCACTCAAAAGTGAACATCGCCTGGGTTGGATGGAATCTGTCATGCTTGGCTTTCAGAGCAGTGCTGATCTCTTCTGGCCTGCTCAGTGCCCCATGTCATTGAGGGCTGCTCGACGTCTCCCAGTGATGCAAGTGCAGTCAACTCCTCTGCTCTGAAGGGCCTGAAGTGCCTGTGGTGTCTGTTGCAGTGAAAGAAGGGGAGGTGTCCTTCATCCTGCCTGTGAGCCATGAGTTGTCCCCGCAGGCTCATGTCCTGGTATATGCTGTCCTGCCCAATGAGAGAGTCCTCGCACACAGCTCAGACTTCCAGGTGGAAAAATGTTTCAGACACAAGGTAAATCTTTCTTACAATGGCTACCACAAGTTTTTGTTCTGTACTATATCATTGTGCAAGTCAGCAGGTCAGTGGTGTACCCGTTTGTTTAAAGTTCTGTTCATTAAATATCACTGCAGAGACATCATTTTTTACACTTTTACATTTTTTAAGAGAATAACAATGAATGTAAGAAAAAGAAATGAAAAATGGAATTAAGGAAAAAAATAAAAGAGTGAAAGTGGAAAGAAGAAAAAAAAGACAAAAAACAAGCAAAAAAAATAAAACCAAAACCAGGTACAGTCGCAGAGTTTACCATTTAAAGGCATAAAGGTTATAGCATAGCTATATATAATAGCTTAGGAGTATATACTGAGCTCCTCTTTTAAACCTAATGCTCTCAAAGGCTTATCCCACAAATCTTTAAAACGGTCCAGCTCACCTTTTAGGATGAATCTTAACTTTTCCAAAGAGATCAAGTCTCTTATTAGTAATTCCCAGAGGGCTGGAGAGGGAGGCTCGTCACCCACCCACCTGGTCATGATTGCCTTTCCTGCCAGCATCAGAACAGGCTGGACTACTTCCCTATGGTTCAGCAGCTGAACAGGCAAGACTCCCAAGATGCACGTGAGAGGATGAGGATCTAACTGTATTACACAGATCAAAGATATTTTTTTACATACCTCCTACCAGAACCTCTGGACATATGTACATTCCCACAGACAGTGAAACAGTGTTCCAATCTGGTGTACCCATTTTTAACCTTAAAACTTTATCCTAAATCCTACTGTGTCTTTTCTCCTAGAGCTGCAGGAGCCTGGTACAAGCTGCTCCTGATCCCTTTTCAATTGAACTCTTCTTCTGTAGGTTCTGTGTGTGTGTGTCAGCTTTTCATTCCCATGTTTGTGCCTCAGGTGTCCCTGAAGTTTGCGTCCCCTCAGTCTGTCCCAGGAGCTGACACTGCTGTGCACCTGAGTGCCCATCCTGGGTCACTATGTGCCCTGAAGGCCATTGACCGCAGTGTGCTACTGGTGGAGCCAGAGCAAGAGCTGACTGCAAAAGTAAGACTCACGACAGCACACGCTGTTTCTATGAGGGTGACACACTAGTACTTCTGAAGTCATGTTACTGCTGGACCTACTGCTGGTCTCGATTTACACATTGTTGAAATGACATCTTCAGTTGCTGCTATGGTGTTGTCCTACTTTGAATCAAAATCGCACGTAATTTCTAATTTAAGAGCTAAGACCTAGAATGTCACCTTGTGTAAGGGAGCAACTGTCCCTAGAGTAGTCACCAGAGGGGAAGAATACCGTACTGCCATTTCTGCTGTAACGTGATAGTTGTGTTCCTTGAAAACATTCCGTAATAGAAACCATTGATTCAATGGGAAGGTATATTTTCTTAATATTATTAGTTTAGATTTTCTCCACAATGTGTTTATGGTGATTTTATATAGATAGAAAGTGAAATATTCGATAAAGAATAAATTGCACCCACATTTACATTGATTAGCCATGAGAAATAGCACAGTCTAGGAGGGCCAAACAATTTTTTTTAGATTTTCGCAACACTAAACATGACTAAGCCCAGTAGAGTGAATGATACCACTTTCATTCCTTTCTCTTGTATTGTTTCATACATCAAGCTGTTGTTCCAGAGTAAAAGCTTTCCTTTCCTTTTCACTTGCACCACACACCCTAGCCACTCATTGTAACAGCAATATTTATATCAATGTTTTCAGACAATTAAAATATGGTAAATGAGCACAGATACATAGCTCTGACTGTTGTGTACATGCAAGTATACGGTATTTGCAAATATTGTAAGAGTTTACCATTCTAGTTTTCATCTGTTTCTCTACAGATATGTAGAGAATACAGGAGAGGGCATCGAGTTTTGTAGTGAGATCAGACAATTACAGTATAGTCTAGTATAGGTGAGAGACTTTGACTAAATTTAGTTTCAGATCAGGTTGTATGAGAGGCACTGATTGTGTCAGTGCACTGGCGGAAATGGTATTAAAATAAAATTAACAACTTGGGCAGCAATAAAATATGTTTTTTTTGGACTACCTGTGTATTTTATACTGATTTCTGACATCCCTTTAGGCATTTCTTAATGTCAGACATTTTTAATCTCTTGTTTCTCCATATTTTCCCAATATCAGATCTATGATTCACAGCCTATAATTGCGGTCACCTATAATAACCCCTACTATTACGACAAGCCCAAAGACTGCCTGCCGGTGAGAGTGAAGAAACGTTCTTATATAATACACGACCCGGATTCACAGAGGAATGCTAAAACCACTTTCAATGTAAGCATGTCGCCTTCAATAGCATAGTATAATAGTAAGGAATAGTAGTCCTTGACTGAAAATCTCGCGGAGAAAAGCCAGGCTGACTGCAGCAGTAAAAGTAGTAAAAACTTTAAGAAAGGTAGACTGAAGTACAGCATGACACAGCCTTGTGAAGAAATGTTCAAAAAACTATGAAAGTAGTATGACTGGCACACAACTCTGGTGAAAAATAGCCTTTCAAAAAACAAGCAATTGCTTGTGCACTCTTCTTATTACGGAGCTGAATAAGAAAATTTAGGGGAGTTTGAAAATAATGAAGATCTGGAATTATAGAGCTCTTAAATCACTTAGCAATAAAAAATAGACTCTGTCGTTTAACACATTGCCAGCATTGAAGTGAGCAAAGGTACCAAGTTATGCTGCTAAATTGCTAAATTGCTAAATTGCCAGCAGCCCTATCACCCTGCAGCTCCCAGCTGGCCGCCCACTGGAGCTCAGCAGTGTGAGCCTGGCCAGTACCTGGAGGGGAGACCTCCTGGGAAAGCTAAGGTTGCTGCTGGAAGAGGTGTTAGTGGGGCCAGTAGGGGGCGCTCACCCTGTGGTCTGTGTGGGTCCTAATGCCCACGTCAAGTATAGTGACAGGGACACTATACTGTAAAATAGGCTCCGTCCTTCAGATGAGACATAAAACTGAGGTCCTGACTCTCTGTGATTAAAAATCCAAGGGTATGTCTTGAAAAGAGTAGGGGTGTTACCCTGGTTTTCTGGCCAAATTTCTCCCTGGCCTTTACCCATCATGGCCTCCTAATAACCCCCATCTCTGAACTGGCCTCATCACTCTGCTCTCCTCCCCACTGAGAGCTGGTGTGTGGGGAGAGGACTGGAGCATCATCCAGGTGGGGCTGCACACTGGTGGGGGTGGAGACCTGTAAAGAGCTTTGAGTGGAGAGTCCAGATAAGAGTACGCACGTACAGTATTATTATTTTGGAAAGTGAAATTAAAAGGACTGAACTTGTCAAAATGTCCTCTACAGCACCTGAGGATCAGGACAGTTGCCTTCCTTAGCATAGTGTAATAGTAAGGAAAGTCCTTGAATAGAATTCTCTCAGAGAAAGCCAGGCTGGGTGCAGCAGTAAAAGTAGTAGAAACGTTAATCGAGGTAAATGGAGGTACAGGGTGATGCAGCCCCTGGGAATGGTCAAGGACTATGAATGCAGCATGACACAAAGGTCCTGATTTGCATAAATAATCACGATAAGCATCTTCTTATTCATCCTGCTTATGAAGGAGATGAAATAAGTAACAATTCTGTGAGTTTGAAAATAATAAATAAAGGTCTAGAAACGTGTTGTTCTTAAATCACTTAGTAAAAACTAGGCTCTGTAATTTAATACTTTGTCAGCAGTGAAAAGAGCTAATGTTATTTTGGAACGTGGTATTAAAAGGACTGATCTCCTCACATTGTCCTCTGCAGCACCTGAGGATCAGGACTATCACTAATATGTTTCTGCAAAAGCCTGACTGCCTGCTATTCAAGGGATGGACTTTCTATAACCAACAATATAGAGAGTATGGTTGGCATGGTGGTAAGCATGGTGTTTACATTAATCTTTGATGTAACAGCTGGTGATTACAAGACCAGCATGGTTAAACTACCAAGATCACTACACCTGGGAACATGTGAAAGCAGCACTTCTCTAAAGATAAAGGAGTGTCCCCAGATGTACATGTGAAACGTACATGAAAGTCACTGGATTGCTTCATATGCATCCTTCTAGGCATAAAGAACAGAGCTGGGAAAACACAGCCAAGGCTGTTAGGAACTCAATACAAATGATTAATGATCATGCCTAGTGTTATACAAGTCTCTCAGTGCTCTGACCTCATTTCTTATCTTTAGGTAGACTTTTATCACCTTCAATAGAAAGACTCATGATGAGCCCTCAGCCAATCCCAGTTGTGGAGACGGTCAGAACATTCTTCCCTGAGACCTGGCTCTGGGACCTTGTCCCAGTTGGGTGAGTGCACTGCAGGACTGTTCCTAATCCTGGCTGCAATGGTCAACAACATGTTCTGTAAAAGCATTAAGCTGCTTGTGTGTGAGAGCTCAGGCATTGATATCCAAGCATTCATCTGCAGGGTTCTCAGACAGGCACATGTTTAGATGCTTTAAAAGTCCACCCACACTGAAGTTTATAGTAACTTCAAGGTTACATAGGTCACAGGCCCTTCCCATTCAGCATTAATAATAATAATAATTGCTTACACTTATATAGCGCTTTTCTGGCCCTTCTCATTCAGCATTAATAATAATAATTGCTTACACTTATATAGCACTTTTCTGGACACTCCATTCAAAGCGCTTTAAAAGTAATGGGGACTCCCCTCCACCACCACCAATATGCAGCCCCACCTGGATGATGCTCCAGTACTCTCACCACACAACAGCTAATGACCACAGAGTCAGGACCTCAGTTGTATGTCTCATCCAAAGGACGGCGCCTGTTTACATTATAATGTCCCCGTCACTATACTGGGGGATTAAGACCCACATAGACCACAGGGTGAGCGCCCTCTGCTGGCCCCACTAACACCTCTTCCAGCAGCAACCTTAGTTTTTCCCAGGAGTCTCCCATCCAGGTAGTGACCAGGCTCACACCTGCTGAGCTTCAGTGGGTTGCTAGTTGTGAGTTGCAGAGTGATTCGGCTGCTGGCATTAGCGGCCCACGACAGTGGGATACCACAGAGCTTGGATTTGGTGCAACCACTTTGATACAGGTCAGTTAATGTCTATACCTGTCCCATCTTGACATCCTCTCTACAGGGAGTCTGGCTCAGCGCAGGTTCCAGTCACTGTGCCTGACACCATCACTACATGGGAGGCTGGGGCGTTCTGCTTGTCCCCAATAGGACTGGGCCTGGCCCCCTCTGTCAGGCTCACCACCTTCCAGCCCTTCTTCGTGGAGCTCACCCTGCCCTACTCCATCATCAGGGGAGAGCGGTTCGAGCTCAAGGCCACCGTCTTCAACTACATGTCCAAGTGCATCATGGTAGAACCGCCCTTCCCTACAACTACACCAGGGCTTCTCTCACACCAGACCACTCTCTTCTGATCTGTCCGCTAATTTCATTATGATATTGATCTGAGGACCTTGCAATGATAATACTGTGAGCTAATGTTTTTTAGGTGAAAATAATTGCTCTCACTACTCATTGTGGCTCAAGTGCTGCTGCTTTAGCTCGGCTTTGCAAAGGATAGGGTGCAAAAGGTCAGGAATCCATCCCAATCTCGTTCACACACATTTGTCTCGTCATTTTTACATTTAATATTGAATACGAGAACAGTGTACATGGTGGATCAGGAACTGGAAGAATGATGTGCTGTGAAGTGTGGGTAGGATCTGTAGAACGCAAATTTCATTTTTCCATCTGGTCAGTTAGGTTAAAGTAAGGATTCATCTCGCCGGCATTGGTTGGCCGGTAGATGTTTAAATATTGCGCACCACACAGACATGCAATGTCTATAATGGAAATACACTCAGGATCTGCATTAAGGTAAAAGAAAAAAACAGCTGAAAACATTAACTTATGTTTAATACTTCTAGATATTTTTGTGTATCATGTGATTTTATGAACTTTCTCAGTTCTGCATTAAGGCTTTGAGCCTTGTTGCACTTGTCTGAAACTCACCCTGTCTGCAAAAGACTGTCCAGGTTTTTACAGAACCCTAGTGTGTACAACAGAATTCCCGTACACTGTATGCTCTAAATGTTCAAAAAAGTCATTTAGAAATACGAAAGCGTTAATCAAAGCATGACAGCAGCATAAACTAGAGGACAGGTAACATAAATTGGGCCAGGTGAGTGAGTGGGGAGATGATGTGCTGACCTGTCACTCCAGGTAAAAGTGAGTCCAGCCCCATCCTCTGACTTCACTCTGGAGCCCTGCCCAGGGTGCGAGTATAGTTCCTGCCTGTGTGCCAGCCAAGGAAAGACCTTCCGCTGGACCCTGGTAGCCTCTGTCCTGGGTGAGTTACGTCTCTACTGCTGTGCTGTGAGTTCCTCAGTGACTGTCTGGATCCTGCTGGACAGCTGTGCTGTGAATCTGCTTCTCTAGGTGCTGTGAATGTGTCTGTGAGTGCAGAGGCAGTTCAGACAGAGATGATCTGTGACAACGAAGTGGTGTCGGTGCCTGAGCAAGGACGCATCGACACAGTCATACAGACTCTGCTGGTGGAGGTGAGGGCCTGCAGCTCAGCTTGATATTGTCCTCTAGTATGTTCTGCAGAGCTAGCATAGCTATCTGGCTGTACAAACCTGTGAATTAAGTTCAAACACTTAAGCATCACACTTTACTTAATTACAACACAAACTTTACCAGATGCTTATTACTTACCACAGTTCAGTGGATCAATGAACAACATATATATATATTTTTAGTTCCACTGATCAGCAACAGGAGAAAAACAGAGATCAATGGTCAAATATTGCTAACTTCAGACCTTTCTGAACACTGTGGGTTTGTTAAACCATACTAGAAAAAACAGGTAGTGTGAAGCACAATCCCTAAATGAACAGAGATGTGGAAAAATAAAACCCTCCTTTTTAATTTAACTTTATTTCACTTAAACCTGATCAGAAATTCTCTCTAAGAACAAGAGCCTATATGAAGGCCATGACAAAAGTATAATCACTATATGTCGACAGTGAAAACATTACATCATTTTGAAAGGATTCAAAGACCAGGGAGCCAAACAACTGACAACCTGTCATGAAGTGCAGAAGATGCACACGTGTCAATACACATGAAAACTCCAGTCCTTCAACACTCTTGATTAATAGATTTTCTCCTGCATCCACAGGCTGAAGGAACAGAAAAGACTATCAGTTACAACTGGCTGCTGTGTCCAAAAGGTGAGTCTGTGAGATTCACTAATAGATCAGGTTGGGAGTTGCGTCAGCATGGGTAGGCTGCAAAGGAACAAGTAATAGGTTTATTCCATGATGAAAAATAGCAGAGAGAAGAGAGAAAACACAACGTTTCGGCCGTGGAGTTGAGTAATCCACGGCCACACCTGAAGAAGGCTCCACGGACGAAACGTTGTGTTTTCTCTCTTCTTTTTTTCGGCATGGAATAAACCTCTTATGAGATTCTCTAATGTCTGACACTGACTTTCAGCTGCCTCAGCTTATTCATGGGAGTTTGGTTAAAAAAAAACTTCTTAGAGAAACAGTGCAATGCACAAAAACTCTTTCTGACATGAGAACTTTCAGAAGTGATTGTGGCTGTGTGTTAGAACTGATAAATACAGAACAATGTATTTCTCTGGGACTGATGAGAAGGAACAGCAGTTATAAAAGAACAAGAATGAACACACCTCATCTCTTTCTCTCAAAATCTCCAACCCGTTCTCTCTGCGTCTTAATGGAAATCCAGAGAGACTTGTTTACACATGTCTCCCCCTCACCCAGTCATCCAAGCTACCCCTTGATTGCTCTTCCCTGTACCTCACTGTCCTGTCCCATTGCAGGCAGCCTGGTGAAGGAGGAGGTCCAGCTCCAGCTACCAGAAGACATTGTGGAGGGATCAGCCAGGGCCTCACTCTCTGTTCTGGGTAAATACAGTATAGAAAACAATCTAATTTATCACTCTTTAGCATGAACACGTGATTAAATAAACTTTGTCCTCAGCAAATTATTTTGTCCTGACAGAGCAACCCTCCAATCCCTTGTTTTTCTGTGTACAGGAGACCTGTTGGGCCGGGCCCTACAGAACCTGGACCGACTCCTAGCCATGCCCTACGGCTGTGGAGAGCAGAACATGGTGCTATTTGCCCCTAACATCTACATCCTAAAGTACCTGGAGAGCACAGGTCAACTCACACAGGAGATCAGGAACAGAGCCACAGAGTTCCTGAAGAGCGGTAGGAGGGAACAAGCTGTCGATACAGAGAAGACAAATGTTACCCCTGAAGTTTGTGGAATAAAATTACAGAATAAACAAATTTTCTATCTCCAGAGTTTAAAACTGGGACCTATATAACTGAACAAGACTACTCAAATTTATCACATGGATGTATGCTTTCTTAATCATTTGCAATGCAAATAGCAGACCATATTTGGATCTTGTGACCCTACTACCATTTGCATTGTGTTCCAGCTTCTCAGTTCCCTAACTTATCCTTTAGTGAACTACCAATTTATTCAACTGAAGTTATTCAAATTGACCATTAAGATTTCACTGTAAGGAAAACCACACCAAATTCTAATCAGTACAAGTATCAGATTCTTCAATAGCTGCGGCATGTCTTGTTTCTCCACCTTGGACAGGCTACCAGAGGCAGCTCAACTACATGCGCTTTGATGGCTCCTACAGTGCCTTTGGGAACAGTGATGATTCTGGAAACACATGGTGAGCGGGCAGGAGGCCAGGCAGCCCTGACACACACAGACTCACCTTTCATCCTCTCTAGTCGGCAAGAAAGATGTCACTTAAAATTCTTAAACTGATTTTATTTTATGTTAGTCAGCATCTGAGTCAAAAAGTAATATAAACATTTCTATAGAGTGTTTCATCCCGAAAGATTCCCAGTCACACCACACATACTGTAGGAGGGGCCTTCTTCATCCATCATTGAAGTGCAGCACCAACCTGGACAACACACAGCGGCCCCACTACACTGCAGTCAATACAGAAACATCACTAATGTGATCAATCTGCTAAGCACAGACTGGCTATGGTGTTTCTGCAATGATAGGTCTGCATTGCTTAGTCCTGTAAGAGACCACCTGTGGGGGCTCCATGCTGAGCTACTGAGACTTTACCTCCAACTCTCTCCTCTCCTCAGGCTGACTGCCTTTGTGATGAAGTCCTTTGGCGGAGCCCAGTCCTATATCTACATTGACCCCAACATCATCTCCAGCACCATGAACTGGCTCACCCGTCACCAGCAGCCCAATGGTTGCTTCCAAAGTGTGGGCAGGCTCTTTAACAACAGGATGAAGGTGAGGGAGAGAGGGGCACAGAGGGTTAAACAGCTGGGAACGTGTGCCCAGGGTGTGCTATGCGATAGAGTTGTGTGGAATACTGCATGGACTATTTGTGATAGTTGTAATTGACATGTGGTGGGCTGTGAATCATACGATTGTAAACCTGTGTGTCATACAGTGAGGTCTGTGTTTCAGGGAGGTGTGAGCGATGAGGTGACCCTGACTGCCTACGTCTCTGCAGCCATGCTGGAGCTCAACATGTCTAGGACAGTGAGTGACCACGTGCTCTCCACCTGTTCTGTGTCGGCCTGCACTGCACTGACACTGCACAGACACTGTAGTCCTGGTTGGGTCCTTGCCTACAGGACTGTGAGGTGGAAGCCAGAGTGAACAGCGCACACAATACACACAAACTGCAGCCAACTCAAGGACAAGGACCTGTTATCAATCAATTTGTACAGTGACCCTGTGGGTCAGCTTTATTAGTCCATATGTAATTCATGGCAAGAGTACTCTCCTCCCCTCACTGCTCACGGGTCACATACTGGGATTTGAAAATGAACAACACCCCCATATATTTAAGCCCTAATTTATTTTTTATCATTTCCTATAAACTATATTAAATTGTGAGGTGGGCCGAGTCCACACAGTGTCTTTTCTACTTACTCCTGCTAAAGTTAATTACATCAAAAACAAATTGATCCTTTATTCCTTAGCCAAAAAAGGGTGTTTCTGTAGATCATGACTGTCATTTGTAGTGGCTTTATAGCATGTTTCATGTCTTTCCAGGGAATTTGTTCAAGCTGCTAATTTGCTCAGTCTAAATTGAATCATGTAGATAAAACAACTTATTAAAATAAAGCTGAAGGTTCCACCTTCCTAGATGTCATTCTAGCCACAGCCCCATTGTAGGCTAGCTGTATAGACTGCTCCAAGACCCTGCCTTGGAAAGGAACAGCCTCAAGCAAAAGCTGACTGAGCGCGTGTGGGTCAGGGAGTCACTGAGCTCTTCCCTCTCTCAGGACCAGGTCTTGAACAGCAGCCTTTCCTGCCTGCGCTCTGCCACCCAGAACCTGACCAATATCTACACTGCAGCCCTGCTGTTCTACACCTTCACTCTGGCCAGGGACGAGGACACCAGAGCACAACTATGGACCGAACTAGAAACTCTGGCCAGCAGAGAGGGTACAGCCTCCTCCTCCTGCAGCTCGGCACCCTTCTCAAAATGCACAGACACCTAACGGTGGAAGTACACTGGGAAGAGCAGACACGCACTTGCACACAAAGAGCCGAGTGGGGTTTGGGCTTTTGATTTGAAACTGGAAGGTTATGGGTTCTCTTCCCAAGCGGGGCACTGCTGTTGTACCTTTGATTACCTCACAAGTGTGAAATGTCCAGCTCTTTATGTAATGTAGGTACAAACTGAACTCTCTTTTGAGAAGTGTCATACAAACAAATTCAAAAAATCTAAATGCAAACTGAAATGCATACACTGTCATGTAGACACACATAGTGAAGACTCATTTATTGTTGAGGATGAAATCCTATTCATTATTCCCTATTTACAGGTTATTAAACCTCTAGCCAAGAACCTGTTTAGTTTCTAAGTTTTCAGCATGACTTGTCCTTGGACCCATCGCCATCCTCCTCTCTTCCCTGGGTAATTGACCTGTTTCCCTCTCCCTCAGGAGATACTCTGCACTGGCCTCAGTCGGCCTCGGAGGGTTCGGATTCCTTGTCAGTAGAGATGAGCTCCTATGTGCTGCTGGCTCTTCTTAGTCACCCACCGCTGTCTGCCTCAGACCTGGGCCGGGCCTCCAAGATTGTTAGCTGGCTGACCAAGCAGCAGAACTCCTATGGAGGGTTCTCTTCCACACAGGTATGGATCTGTCGGAATCATCGAGCTCTGGATCCCACTGATCTCCTGGGTGACTGGGTGACTCTCCAGTGCAGTGACCTGAGACCCTGTATTGTGTAGCGTAAGGGTAGCACAAGCAGTGATTGTGTTTGGTTTGTGCTTGTGCACAGGACACTGTAGTGGCTCTTCAGGCACTCTCTCTCTATGGGGCGGAGGCTTTCAGCAAAGAGGTCTCCAGCCAAGTGACAGCGCAGTCCACAGAGGGGGACCTCCACCAGTTTACTGTGGACTCCAGCAACAGCCTGCTGTACCAGGAGAGGGCACTGCGAGATGTCCCAGGGAAGTACAGTGTTGAGGTGCAGGGCACAGGCTGCATGTCGATCCAGGTCAGTTTTTATACATCCTAAATGTTCCCTCATCACTAAGATTTTGAGGGACTACAAAAATGACACCACTCTCAAATCTAAGCTTAACTCTAAAATGAACAAAAACATAAGGGCAAGGTCCTCAGATCACTTACCAAGTAACAACCAAACCAGATGCAATGTGCATGCCTAATACAACATAGGCTAGAAGAACAGCCCTCTTAATTTCATCCTGAACCACATCCTTGATCCAAACCCTAGCCAATATCCCCAAAGGACACAAACACAGGGCACTTATTGTAAATGTCTGGAAAGGATGAAACTGTGCTCCTGTCTCCTCTCCCCTCCCTGCCTTTCTCAGGTGGCTCTCCACTACAACATCCCTCCTCCTCCTGACTTCTCCACCTTCCAAATTGCAGCAGAGTCACAGATGACATGTGACAGTGGCACGAGGAGCAGGCCACTCACTGCTGTCGTCAATGTGAGGCAAGTGCACGTTTCTGGTCTCGTGAGGTTGTGGCGGTGTTCCCAGTACAGCAAATGCGATGATCGGTCAAAAGTTTAGTGGGCATTTCAGACCCCCGTGGGGTTACCACGCCCTGCAGGTTCCTGATTGGTTGGTGAAGGTGAGAGGTGAGTAACAATGACCTCTGACATCTAGGACCGCAATCCAGATGTTCCCAAGAATCTCAGACAGATACTGTAGTTTCCAGGACTGGCCATTGGTCATGATAGCCAAGCACGGCTGGGCGCACCCCCATTTGGGAGCTGCACCTTATCTGAGAGAAAACACCTTAAATCACAACTGCATGAATAGATTCTCTGTGGCTGCACCACAGAGATGAGAAAGAGAGATGAGGCCTCATTTAGGAAAGCACAGCAACGCTTAATTTTGACTTATTAATAAGCATTGGCGCTACATTCCAAAACTATTTTTTCCTTTTAACCCCACAGCTACAAGGGCCAGAGAGAGAGCACCAACATGGTGATTGTGAACGTCAAGCTCCTGTCTGGGTTTGTCTTTGACAAAGACACTCTGAATGAGGTGAGTTCTCCTCCCTGGTGCCATCTGTTTCCATTATTTTTCTCCTGAGTCAGTACAGAAGCATAAGAGTGCTCTTACTCAGTTTTCAAAATGAGACCCTGGTGCACTCCTCTCTCTTTGCCTCTCAGTCATCATGTGATGTCTGTTTCTCCCACAGTTAAAAGGAGCCCCGTATGTGAAGCGTGTTGACACTGAAGATGGTCACGTGATCGTGTATCTAGATGGGGTGAGTTCATACCACCTGGAGAACATCATGGGCAGCATGGACACCATGTCCTACATTATTATTATTCAAAAACTATGAGACAGAATTGCCTGGACAAGCACCTGACATTTCATACAGTGTTACAGACAGGTAGCAGAAATGAACTGAAATGAACTCGCTAGTCTTCAAGTGGTGATTCTTACTGCAGTCGTGCTGCCCTAGTAACAATGGTCAGCCCTGAGGATAAGAATCTCAGGTGCTCACGCCCTCACAGCCTCTGGTTTCAGTTCAGGCAATGCTGTGCCCTTCGCAGTGCTTCTGAGTCATCAGCTGCTGAGCAGGCACAAGCATCAGTGTGGTCAATGACTCAGGAGAATCAACCCAATAGCATGTCTTTAAAGGACAGTACGTCCATTTGACAGAGCTCAAAAGCCATTCTACAAAGCTAGAGATTCCAACCTGCAATGTAATGAAATAAAACATCATAGGGTACATAATTCTACATGGTTTATGTACTGAAACGGTGGTATAACAAAGCTCATTCTATCAAGGTGGCACTGTACTGGAGATCCTATTATTGTGAAGCTGATACTCTGGCTTCTTTCAAGAAAAGGATGACTAAGATCCTCAGATCATTAGCTTCTAATTAACAAACAGGTTAAATGGACAGAATGGCCTCCTCTCATCTGATCATTCTTATTACAAACCTGACTAGGAACATGACACAATTTAATCTTCCTACTTATTCCCATGTCTCTCAAGACATTAGCAGGAATGTTACTAGATTTTTAATTTATAAAGCATCTTTCGGCTTTTGCATTGTTCTTCATTAAAATGCACCACCAAAAGTGTCAGCCATGCCAGTCATCTTTTTCTCCTTTGCAGCTTCATAGAGAAAAGTCTCAACAGTACAGATTCAGAATGATCCAGGAGCACCCAGTGAAGGGACTCAAACCAGCTGTGGTCAAGATCTACGACTACTACCAGACAAGTAAGCATCCTCTAATGAGAGAATAATTGGCCAATTGAATTGTTTATTGAAAAAGGCCCAATGGCATGCTCTAATTTTACTTTTCTTGCAGTAAACCTTAAGATCTGTTAAGACTACTTTACTGTCTGGGTGTCTGCAGCATAGTCAGCTTATGATGTGGGTCTGAGTGCGGAGAAATATAATGTAAATAAAATATTAATTTACCACAGTAAATTGCCAGAAGGTCTGCCTCTCACAGGATGTTCATTGTATCTTCCAGGTGAGCAGGCTACATCAGAATACACCTATCCATGCCCTGAAGAAGGTAAGAGCACTCATGCTCCACCAGGGGGCACCATTTTGTTGTCCGTCCCTTGAGCACAGTGATTTCTGTGATCTGTCTGTTTCTGATGACTGGGAGATCGAGTTAAAAAGATGCAGAGCTGTCTGTTATTATCACCACAATCATTGAGTTAATTAACTTCTATCACTTCCTATCAACTTGAGTTACACACTGAGTCATGTGCTCTCTTGGCAGATCATGAGACCAACCAGATTTGAGAAGGAGCTCCAGGAGACTGCCTCTGGAAGGGTAAAGAAACAGATGTGTCCAAAGCATCAGAGCACAAACCACAAAAGGATCAGAATTTTACACGACCCGGCAAGACTGCTTGAGCTACGATCTTCAGTTCATGTTTTCGTTAAAAGGAAAAAACTGACCTTGTCTCCTGGGGCTGTACATTTGTCCTACGAGCAGTGGACATTGAAGAGCTCTCTGAAAATGCCAACGGGCACCCATTAATCTGAAAACTCTTTATGCTTTTTTCTGTTTTCCTCTATTTTGGTATCAATTTCTAATGAAAAATAAATTATAATCTAGTCATGCATTGCACACTTGAGCCTCTGATTAACAGGATTCTTCCAAATGAAAAGGTTCTGCTTTCAAGGTGACGTGTTTGAACCAATCCCGATGCCGAAAACACCAACTTCACAGAATTCAAGTACCAACAATCGGAAAGAAAGCACTTTAGGACAGATAGGATAGAAAGCAGAGCCTACCCGGCAAGCAACGAGCACAGGGCAGGGTACACCCTGGATGGGACGCCAGTCCATCGCAGGGCAAGTGCAAGCCAATCCTACATGGGGCCACAGTAAAGGGTGAGAGGGGAAACCTGGCCCAGATACCAGGATAAATCCCTACTCTTATCAAGAAACGCCCAGGGATCTTTAATGACCAATGAGAGTCAGGACCTCAGTTTAACGTCTCATCTGAATGACGGCGCACACTACAGTATAATCCCCGCCACTATACTGGGGCATTAGGACCCACACAGACCACAGACCCCCTGCTGGTCCCACTAATACCACTTCCAGTGCCAACCATAGCTTCCCAGGAGTCTCCCATCCAGGTACTGGCCAGGCTCAGCCCTGCTGAGCTCCAGTGGGCAGCCAGCTGGGAGCGGCTCAGTGAAATGGCTGCTGGCAGTATTTCAGTTATTACCTTTAAAAATAAAGGAATAAAGCACCTTGGGGTGAAAGGCGCTTTATAAAAATAAATTGAATTTAATTTAATAGATTAGCTTTAAAGGTCACATAGCGCAGGAGTCGTTTGTGTAGTCTAAATCACAAACTGAGCACAAAGCAGTAGCCCAGAAGCAGATTTTGTGCCAGCCCTGAAAGCAGTTAGTGAAATGTTGTGCACCTTTTGCAAGAGTCTGGTCTCCTATATGCTCTCAGATCTCTTCCTGAATTGAAGGTAGGAAAATAAGTGCATCACAGTATTAAAGTAATACTTTGTCTCTACATCAGAAACAGCTTTGAACATTGCATAAGAATGGTTACAGATGAGCAGAGGCTACTGGACACATTTACCTTACATGTCTACTAATAGCTAATTGATCTGAGGATCTTTTTTAATTTATTTTGAAAATAACTTGATTCATCTACCTGTAGCCCTGTATAGAGGCGTCATACCGTATTAACTTACATTTTCAACTTCAAAGTTCACTTGTTTAGCACTGAGCTATGCTGAGCACTGACATTCCTTAGGATTGTGCTTCTGATTTTTTTAAAGACTGCATCTATAATTTCTCAGATCAGAAGTAAATTAGAGACATCTCTAATATTTTTTTTAAAAAAACCTGGAAATGAAATTACACATAGCAAAACTTTGGCTTAATTGTTCAGCAGACAGGGACGCTGTATCTTTAAGAATGAGAAGCTTACGTATATAGGAACCCAGGACAACAGCGCCAACCATGAAGCGATTCGTCCGTGTGTACTTGGTCTGTCACGACGGAAAGACATGATCTGTATTTTACTGGTCGCGGGTCACGGCACTCTTCTTGAGACACAGATCAAGGTACGAAATAACGTGTTCTCGGCCCGGAACCTTACCAGTTTACCAGTACACATCGTTTGTTGCTCGTTTCGGTTCTCCAGGCCACGCTAACGATTCAGTACAGTACTATTGCCGCATACGGACACGTAGTACGAGTTGGACAGACAGAAACTTTGCCCTCCAATTGTTTCGTGCATACTCGGGTTTTGAGTTTAAAATGCTATCAGACTTGATATTGATAGTGCAACCGTGCTATCCAGGCATGAAGGAGCTGCACGATTGAAAGATGATATTTCGGGTTGGGGCTCATCTCGTTATGAATGGAAGATTTTGTGATAGGGTGCCCGCGGGAGGTGCAGACTCCGGTCACGCGTGGGAGATCTCGAACTGACTTGAAGCGCAGCTGAAAGGCTTACAATCAAATTGTATGAAATCTAGTAGCACCAGTTGAAGCTGCAGGAGACTTTAAAACTGTAGAGATATTTCTTGCTTTAGAAAAGACTGCCGTATTTTGTTCAACGTTCAAATTAAAACCTACCCCAAACTAAACGGTTCTATCGGGACCTGAAAACTAGTTTTCTAACGTACTACGGTTGATACCGTTCATTTATAAAGTGACAATTACTCGATTTACTAAAGTTGTTATGCTTCAAAATACTCCTTAACGTCTGAAGTGTGCAATAAGCACGTTACGTCTCCAGAGGTCTCTGTTTTTTTTACGGAGAACCAAGCTAGGGGCTTCGCACACATGGAAAAAGACGGGCAGTTTTGGAAGGTGCTGTTCTTTCTCTCTCCTGCCTTTTCTCTGAAAATAAATGAAGTTTGTACAGCGCTCAACCGCCCACAGTATACTGCGGATCGGACGACCCAGGGCTGAAGACTGTTGCATTTGATAAAGAACTGGGGCAGAGTTCAGTAGGACACTATTGACGAGAAGCATCCACACACATTATCTGTAACAACGGCAGGACAGAGCTACAGGGATGCATTTGTATGGCCTGTATCTGTTGCGACAAAGGGACACTCAGACAGAGCTCCTGTTGCCTGTGCTGTACTGTAGACACACAGACAGAGCTCCTGTTGCCTGTGCTGTACTGTAGACACACAGACAGAGCTCCTGTTGCCTGTGCTGTACTGTAGACACACAGACAGAGCTCCTGTTGCCTGTGCTGTACTGTAGACACACAGACAGAGCTCCTGTTGCCTGTGCTGTACTGTAGACACACAGACAGAGCTCCTGTTGCCTGTGCTGTACTGTAGACACACAGACAGAGCTCCTGTTGCCTGTGCTGTACTGTAGACACACAGACAGAGCTCCTGTTGCCTGTGCTGTACTGTAGACACACAGACAGAGCTCCTGTTGCCTGTGCTGTACTGTAGACACACAGACAGAGCTCCTGTTGTCTGTGCTGTACTGTAGACACACAGACAGAGCTCCTGCTGGCTGTGCTGTACTGTAGACACACAGACAGAGCTCCTGTTGCCTGTGCTGTACTGTAGACACACAGACAGAGCTCCTGCTGGCTGTGCTATATTTAGCAGTGATCTGTGTTCTCCTGCTCTTTCTCCCTGCCCTCTCTCTCCAGTATACTTATCTCTCTCTCCACTGTCAGAACGATGGCACCGGTCTGTACAGTCACCTTGCAGGGGTGCCAAAGGCTCTGCTGCCTGGAGTGGGAGGGAAGAAGATCCTGGACTTCTGGTGGGAGACGGTGAACATGTGAGTGTCTCTGGCCTGTGGAGCACTGCTGTGAAGCACCTTTAGCCATCTCAGGTTTTACCTGCATTTGTGTGTAAGGTGTTGGTTGTGTAAGTGCGTAACAAGTAGCTTTAAGTAGAATTGCATAGACTGGCACACACACTGAAAGTTAGGCCTCTGCTTCATCTGCACAGCTTGTACCAGTTCAAACTGGCGTGTTCCCTGGGGGAGAGTGGTCTTAGTGTTCGCACACTTCCAGAGCAGTGAGGACTTCACCCCAGGGTTGAGCTGTTTGAAAATGAGAAGTTCTGCAATGTGCTGAAACGCACACGTTCAGCCTGGTTTCAAGGGAGTAATTCTGTTTTTCCTGTGTCCAGGCGGCAGCTGTTCAGCGAAGTTTATCTCGTCACAAATGCTGATAAGTAAGTTCATGCACCAGCTTCTGTTTTGTCCTTGAGGTTCTTGTTTGTGAAAAGCAGCATTTCCTGTAACCGCAGAGCTTTCGCACAGTGACCCCACCTTACCGCAGGGGCTGGCAGGGGGTCTCCTGTCTGTTTCCCTCTCGGGGTGTAAAGCCTGCGTGCTGTCTTGCAGGTATAAGCACTATGAGCGCTGGGCCACGGCCAATGACTTTCCAGTGGGAAACCTGGTGAACGACGGCAGCACCACGCTGGAGGGCCGGCTGGGAGCCGTGGCTGACCTGGAGCTGGCCATCCGCAGCCGCCGGCTCAGCGATGACATCATGGTGGTATGAAATTCACCGGGCAATCCCTGCGCTCCCCAGCCAGAGCCCCCTCTCGCAGAGCCGTGCATCACAGAGCTGCACGTGTGGCTGTAGGATTAATTACTCGGGTGTCTCCAGCGGAACAGAGAACTTTCTCAAGATGCTGGATCAGGGACTAAGTTAGTCACACATTAGGAACACATAGCCTCCATGAAAACAGAGCTCGACGTTGCTGCCCATCCAATTTCTTTCCCTTTCTTTCCTGCCGAGGCCAGTTCTTAGCATTTTGGTGATGCAGTTGCTAGTAGCTCAGTAATCTGAATCCTGTCAAGCTGTGTCTTAAATAATTGAACAAAATCAGCTTCCAACAGTGCGGCCTAATGAGTTGGTTTCATATTCTTTGTGAAGATGTGCCTCCTGTCTTCAGTTTTCAGCGTTAGACTGCAATATAACTTTGTGTTCCTGCCTCGCGCAGATTGCAGGAGACATGCTATGCGCGGACCAGAACTTCGACATCGCCCAGGTCTTGCGGTTCTTCCGGTCAAAGGTCAGTCGAGCTGGATCTTGTTATCATGGCACAGGCCAGAAGGCTGACCACACTCCTGCTTCCATCCTGTCATTGTAAGTTGGGTTTTAAAGGCTGCATGTCGCCTGTAGTCCAGATTCTTCTGTTCTTGATTGGTATATCCTTCTTGCCATAATGCAGCATGAAAGACATAATTTGGAAAGATACACGTTACTTTAATGGTGGTCACAGCACTAGTGTGACTTGGCTCTTGCAGTGCTCTAGCTGCGCCACTTGGCTTTTGGCCGCCCTCTGCTGTCCTGCCTGCCTGGAGCTCCTACAGTATGTGGGTGCAACATTCATCTTGTTCTTCTCTCTGTCAGGGTGGCGAGCTGGCCATTTACTACGAGATGGAGGAGGGAGAAGAGACCACCTCCAGGGGGATCGTGGAAGTTTGCCCTGTAACTCACAGGTCAGGCCTATGCACTCTGTCTCTCTGTCTTTGACTGTGTTCTTGGTCTTGGCCTCAGTTGCTTTCCTTTCTGTAACCAGTTTGGGAAGGACACAGAAATGTGCACATGATTGCAGCACCTTGTAGAAGCAGGAAGTATGTGGTGCTGGGTGTGCATAAGTGTACTAACGATCTTGTGATGCTGCTGCTCCATTTCAGAATAACGCGGTTCCTGGAGAAGCCAAATGCAGGACTGACGGGCTCCCGGTTGGCCAGTGTGGTCTTCTACTGCCTGCGCAGACAGACCTTGCCCTGCCTAGCCCAGTTCCTTGACCTGCATCCTTGCGCTGAGGACAGGATGCTGGGCAGACTCTGGGTAAGGTCTGCGCAGCTGGGCTGCAGGAAACGGAACAACAGAGTGAGATTGCGTCAGTGAGCACAGCAGAAACCCTGTAACCCTGGCATTTCACCTGAAGTCCACGATATATGCAGAGTCAAGATGAAATGTTTCTGCTCGTGTGCAATTTGCACTTCATAATAATCACACTCGGTAGCCCAGCAAATCTGCACCCTGAGATTACAGCATTGATCCAGTGGGTGCTATCAAAGGGATTCTTAATTTCACAGAATCACCTTCGACAAAAAAGAATTTTTCCCCAAAAACAAATTCATTAATGAATTAACTTCCACCTGTGTTCTTGTACTCTTGGCAATGTTGAAAATGCACCCTTGGATTGAATTTTTCAGCATTTTGAATCCTGGATTTTCCCTGTTCTAGGTTGAAAACAGTTCAGATAAATTGTCTGCCTGGAGAACTGTCATTGTAAGCAGTTGACCTGTTCTCCTGACAGAACACTTCCTCTGCCCTGTCCTGTAGGAGTGGCTGGTCAATGAGGAGAAGCTCCCTGTATTCGGGATGAAGTTGCCCACAGGCTTCCAGCTCATTGGACAAGTGGTAGGTCTGGTCATTCTCCCTGGGCCTCTGCTTTTTTGTTTATAAAATCTAAAAATTAATGATCGTTTAAGGACACTTTAAATCCTGAGAGAAGATGTCTGACACTTTTCACAAGTTTGCTTGCACGAAATCAGTGCATGATGCTCAGTGCTGGATGCTCAGTGCAGGGCACTCAGTGCACACTAAGTGAAGGATGGGCAATGCATGACACTCAGTGCAAAATGTCTTGGTGTCCATTCAGTGCAGGATGATACGTTCACACTCAGTGCAGGACAATCAAAGCAGGATGGACAAAACATGACGGTAAGGACATGCTCAGTGCAGGATGGTCAGTGCGTGCTCATGTCCTGTTCTTGTTCCAGGGGCTGGCAGACTATACCAAGTGGCTCGCACACTACTCTGCCAAGCAACAGGAGTCACCAGGCAAGCCCATCACCAGCCGATCATACGCCAGGTACAACTCTTTCATAGTCTCACAGGTGACCGTCACAGCTTAAATAGAAAGTGCCCAAAGTTGAATCATAATAATAATAATTATTATTATTTATTATACTTATAGATCACATTTCTGGACATTTCACTCAAAGTGCTTTATAGTTAATAGGGACTCCCCTCCATCACCAATATGCAGCACCCACCTGGATTATCTGACTGCAGTCATCATGTCCCAGTATGCTCACCACACGATTGGAAAAGGCCAATGGGAAATTTGGCCAGGAGACCAGAATAAAACCCTCACTCTTTTCAAGAAACTCCCTGGGATTTGTAATGACCATAGAAAGTCAGGACCCCAGTTTTACGTCTCATCTGAAGGACGGCGCCTTTTTACAGCCTAGTGTCCCCGTCACTATACTGAGGCATTAGGACCCATACAGACCGCAGGGTGAGCGCCCCCTACTGGCCCCACTAACACCTCTTCAAGCAGCAGTATTAGCTTTTCCCAGGAGTCTCCCCATCCAGTTGAAGTTGAAGGAAGCATTTGCTTCAGTCTGCTGATTAGTGTCTAATGAGAGCAGCTAGCAATGTACCATGCCTGTACTGGCACTGCCCGACTCACGGGGTGCCCTCTCTCTCCAGAATCGGCCTGATGGGGAATCCCTCCGACGGCTTCAATGGCAAAACAATAGCCATGACCATTGCTAACTTCTGGGCAGAGGTCACCCTGACGGAGAGCCAAACCTTGGTGAGACACTGCTTTATCCTGCATAATTCGTTTAAAATGAAGTCATTTCATTACCTAATTTCTGCCTTTTTCTACTTGATATCGCTACTTATATTCTCCAGAGTTGATGTCGAGCAAGAAAAAGCAGAGCAGAATTTGCAAAAGAAAAGGATGCAAAGACATTCGCTCTGGTGACCCACTTTGCTCTGGTGTGTGCTTGTCAGGTGCTGGTCCCTCATCCCCTCAATGACCCCACGGAGTTTGGCAGCCTCCAGGACCTCTACTGCATTAGCAGGAAGGAAGGGTACGTACCCACAGTAACCATCACAACTGATGAAGCCTAGAGCATAAGAGCATGAGAAAGAGGAGGAAACTCATTTTCCCAGCTAGTAGCTCACTGATCCAAAGATTTTTATCCTGGCATGTTCCAACAATAGGGTATGGTATCCTGATTTAGACACTTTTTGTGGAAAGATGTGCTTCCCATTCTCAGGTCATCATACCGTGTCCTTATCTGGCAGCTGGGCGTGTCTGCTCTGTCCCAGGATGGTGTTGTACTGTATTCGTATTCTCCTCTGTGTGACATCCTTTCTCTGGCTTTATCTCCTAAGGTACCTGGGGGGTTTGAGGCTGCTGCAGGCCACCTGTAAGAAATTCTACCACTTCTGCTCCAAGCAGGGGTGAGAGACGTGTCCACTCTGGGCAGCATCAGTGTCTGCATGTCCATGTGTGTTCTAGCCTTGGCAATGGTTAAGTTCTTCACTTCAAGATGCAGCAGGAGAGGGGTCGTGGGAGAGCTCCAGTTCCTCAGTGGTGTTTGTTAAGTAGAAAAAATATTCAAAAGCTAAAGAACTGTTCTGGTTTAATAACGGAACATCCTCTGTTGCGTTGATGAGAGGACCCTTGGAAAGTCCAGAGACATGATTAAAAGCCAACAGCTGTAGTCTCATTGTCTGATTACTTCTGAACCCGTTTCTAAAACGGACAGGTACTCGACCCAGTACTGTGCAGCTTGCCAATATAATTTCAAAATACAAAAACAAGAGAATCGGAAGGTTTTTCTGAAAAGGTCCCATGTGTCTCCCTGTGTCAACAGGATCGCTTTAAGCAAGCAGAACTTCACTCTGAAGTACGACACCAACATCCCCCGTCAAGTGGTGAGTGTGCACGCGGAGTGTCGACAGCTGGGTTTGCGTGTTCCCCTTGCTCTATTGCAACATGCCATGGAGGGGTGCTACAACACTAGGGAAAGTGTGGTAGAAGCAATACTTATCCAGAATCCAGATGCGATAAGCCAACAAAAAATGAAATAATGAAGCAAAACAAAATAGAAGGACGATACTGAACTGTGGTTACCAGCTTTAAAAAATAAGTTTAATTCAAAATATAGTATAGAAAATATAAAGCAATAGGTTTATTCCATGCTGAAAAAAGAGAACAAAGAAAACACAATGTTTCAGTTGTGGAGCCTTATTGAGGTGTGATAAATATAAATATTAATCATCCAAATATTATCTTTGTAATAAAAGATGTTCCTAGATGTAACAGTGTTATAAAGATGTACAAAAGTTCAGAATTCTGGCATTAATTCCTTGTTCTTCTTCCTCTCTCCTTCTCTAGGGGCTGGCAGGCAGCAGGTAAGGGGGTGGCCAGGTCACCTGTCACTGACCACAGAACGATGACCTCTACATCCACTCAGTCCTGGAGATCACTGTACTCACCTGTTCTTTCAGGGGGCACTTCATGCAGTGGCATAAGAGCAGCCCTCGTCACATGGGCACATAGCTAGGAGGTTGCTCTTGTGTGGTTACAGTAGGGAACTGCATCAAGCGAGTGAGCTGCTCAGCAACAAGTCAAGGTTAATCCACGTTCAAGAAGTAAAAATAATAATAAGAAAACACACTTAACAGCTGTGGATCCTCCCTCCACAGCTCAGACATTCTAGTTCTTCTTTTTTCTGTTTGCGTATCAGAATGGCGCTATGCTGCCTCAAGACCCTTCATCAGGACTGGGCGGGACAACCCTGAGAGATCCCTTGCTTCATGACCACACATGTGCTGTCTAAACTGATGTCTGATTCTGTGTCTTTCCCACAGTGCCATCGTGTCAGCCACTCTGAAGTGTCTGATGAAGTTTTACAACATCACAGACGGCGTATGTACAGCCAGCCTTGGGTCTCGCATGGTTTGATTTCTTACTGTTGGCCATCATCGCGACTGACTTCTGCTTGTCTTTGTGTGCGCCTGTAGGATCTACCCAGACCAGTTCGGGCCAACTTCATCTTGAATGTGGAGACAGAGGAGCTGTTCATCACCGCAGGGCTCCAGGATAGGGTAGTGCAGGTCAGTGCCGAGAAAACATGGCATGGACCAGAACATGGCAGCAACAGACGGACATCACCACACTAACAGCGAGTAAATCTTAGCAAGGAAAAACAGAATATAAAGATGAGATTTTAGTTCAGATCTATGCTTACCTGTGGCTTCATGGTGGAGAGCTCCACAGGGCAGGGGATTCAGTCTCCAGTAGAGGCAGTCACAGCCAGAGGGGTGAATACTCAGTTCAGAGGAATGGTTAGTGCTGCAGGGTGGCAGTTATACACAAAGATGACCTGGCATGCTCTCAGTTAGCAGGAGGATTTGCCTCAAAAGGCACCTCAAAAGTTCCAGCTTCGCAGGAACTGCTGCACCTGGCTTGTGAACAAAGCTTCTGATACTGCCCCCTGGCTTTTAGAAAAGGTAGTGACATTGCACGGGTCCCCTGCAACGGGTCAGTCCTCTCTGAACTCTTACATCCCCCCTGTGTTTGTCTTCACAGGTCTACGAGGGGCTGGTGTACATGGACTTCGGCAAAGAGCTCATGGAGGGGAAAGGCTATGGTATTCAGTCTTCGCACTGGGCAGTCTGGTTGCTCTCGACACAAAGATGTAGTCAAATCAAGCAGGCGTGCTTTAGCTCAGTCGGATATCCAGACCGATCTGGTTCAATCAGTTTTGATTTTATCTTTTGCCATTTCCACTCACGTGCCCTCTGCAAGCACTTTCCAGGTACGCAGTGTTGAGGCCGCTCAGTGTGTTTCTTTCCCCCAGGAGAGTACATCCCTATGGACATGAACTGCCTACCTCCACTCTGGCTGGCATACCTGGGAGATCCCAGCGACTCCGGCCGGATCCACAGCAATGTCCGTCAGCGCTGGCTAAATGGTGAGGAGCACAGACAAACGGGCTGAGACGCAGCCGGACGCGCTGACTGGGTGACATTCGGCCAAATGCAGTGACTGGCCGATACGTAGCCGGACGCTGAGGGCAGTGCTGGAGGGTTGAGGACGGGCTTGTCCTTTTTATAAAACAGGAGTAAGAGCAGCAGTGTAGGGTTCAAGGAGCACTTCTACGAGGAAGTGCTGATTCACTGAGATCTATCAGGAACCAGACTGACAATTATCCAGGATCGGTGACCAAAAGTAATCAGCTTGTTGAGGGATTCATGGGACACCGCTGCCATGCTCTGTGTTCTCATCTGGCAGGAGAGCCCGAGGTGGTTGAAGCCATGAAGTCGTTTGCAGAGCTGACAGACCAGGCCAGGTGAGTCCTCTCTCTGAAGTCATCTGTGCCTTTATCCATCAAACTCAGAATGGCCAAAAATAAGTGGAAGTCAATTGGCTAACGCACCCCACACAGACAGGCACCCCGAGTTGGAATCAAGTCAGGTCAAGATGATGCTCTGGGGCAGGGGCCACCTCCATGTCTGTTCTTAATGACTGGCTCTGTTTCCAGGAACGCACTCCAGGAGAGGGACTGGTCCAAACTGGCTGAATTGATGGACAGGAACTTTGAGCTGCGGAGGTATGAATGGCATAGCAGCCCAGATCCCAGTGCTTACGATTCCCATAGAGGACCAAGCCATTTCAGGTTTTATCAGCTTCTGATGTTCATACAGCAGACAGATGTCTCCGTGTGCAGGTTTGTACAAAGCACATTGTTCTGACTTATAACAGGAGCCTGCAGCTTACAGTAAAAGCTGGAATGGTTCAAACTGGCATACCCTGGGGCTGCAGCTGCCAGTCTGTAGATATATCATTACTTCCCTTGCTTAACTTTGCCCCGCCTCGTTTTCTGTTCTTTGGAAAGATCAGAAGTGAGAGAGGATGCAGATCTCACACGGACGCCTGCGTCTGTAGTACTTCCTCATGCAGGAGAGCTCAATCCTGGCTCGGGGCCATAGTCAGCCCTCTTCTCTCTCGCAGGTCTGTCTACACCGATGAGTGTCTGGGACAGGGCAATCTGAAGATGGTGGAACTGGCACGACAGGTACAGCAGGTCCTATGCTGAATGCTGAATTTCTTTTAATCTGGGCATTTCTGCCTTTGCTACGGCTTCCAAGATGCCAGTTCTGAATTTCATTACAGATGATTATTAAAGACTTATTAAAGCCTCACTAGGCAAGATGCTGATCCATCAGCTTCTAACTGTACTCCACAGTTAGACAAAGAGATACATTACAGATCTTCACTCGAGCAGGAAGGGTGTGCAAGGGTTTGTCACCATGCGTTTCGTGTGTCTCCCCAGTTCGGCTCAGCAGCGAAGCTGCCAGGCAGTGGAGGAGCTGTGGTGGGACTCTGTCTAGACCCTCACAAGCTGGTAAGAGTGGGCTGGTCTCACACATCCCTGCCTTTCTCCTTCACACCACTGCCTGGGTCGGGATAAGGGTCTGGCTGGGGTCAGGAATCACTCCTAAGGCCCCCGCCAGCTGAAGCTGGGGCATGTGGTGCCTCTGTCAGGACCTGTCAAAGCAAAACAGAGGTGACAGGGCCCATGGCTTCGGGAGATCTGTTAGATTTGGGATGCTGGTCATTGCAGGCACAGTCATGTTTTTATAAATAAGTACATACAAAATGTTTATAAACCTGTCTCAGATTTCGAATTAGGTCCCCGATTTCTCTGCCTCATTTCCCTGAGGGCATAGAGAGGAGCCCTGCAAACTCTACCTGCTGGCGAGCTGCCTGTAGACGGGTTGTCCTGTGGTCTGAGGGCTCTGTGTTCTGCCACCAGGGGGAGCTGAAGCGGGCCTTCCAGGAGGCTGGCTGTGTGTTCTGCCAGGTTGTGCCGTATGACCCCTCCTCCAGCACGGTGCAGGACCAGGGCTGAAGGACAGAGAGGAGCTCCAGTCCGGCTGGCTGCCAGCTCAACAGCGCTCCTCCTGCCCAGGAGAGGGCAGGCAGCCGGAGACAGTCGCTCTGTAGACCGCTGGAGGAAGCTGTGTCCTCTGCTCCTGCTGTTCTTCCACCTCTAAGTGTGAAAGACACACTCCTCCCAGCTATATGGGCCCACATCACAAAAACAGACAATGGTACTTTTAGTTCAGGTGGGGAGCTGCATCAGCATGCGTAGGCTGCAAAGGAACAAGTAAGGTTTATTCCATGCTGGAAAAAAAAAAAGAAAAACAACGGTTCGGCCGTGGAGCCTTCTTCAGGGGTGAGAGAGACAGGGCAGTAGGCAAAGCTAATGTAGCGGGAGAACACAGGCTGGGAGAGAGGAGGAGGAGCGAGAGGCAGGAGCAGGGGACAGAAAGAGAGGCCAATCAAGAGGTGGTCCCCAGTGGAGGCCCTGTTTTCCGACGGCCCCATCATCTCATATCGCCGACCACCTAATCTGCGCAACTTTCTTGTTCACAGCTCCCTTGAGCGCCCTCAGCAACCAACCACACCAGGCACTTTCCCTTGCAGGTGATACAGCGAGCTCTATTGCAAGTACACATCCACCACCACCACCCTCATTCAAGGCCCCTCAGGACAATTCCGGATCACCCAGACAGCATCTTGTACCTCCAGCAGCCTTATTTACTGTATCTCTTGCAGTAAATGCCCAGCCATCTACATTGTAGAAACAGGAAGGAGACTCGGAGACTGCTTCAGAAAACACGTCAGGGCTGTGAAGATTAAAGATCTCTCCGAGCCCATTGTTTCTCATTTCACCTCTGACGGCCACAACCACTCTAATCTCTCCGTCTGTGTTCTCAAAGACGGTTTTCCGAACCCATACATCAGAAAGACTACAGAAACCAAAATAATCCTGCAGCTAGGATCACACCTTCCCCCTTCTCTTAACGACAGACTACTTTTCTTCTAAATTTTCTCCATGCATTGGAGGTTTCATTTCACACCTCTCTACACCTATCCTGACTTCACACCTCCTGATTGGCCTCACTTTCTGTCCCCTGCTCCTGCCTCTCGCTCCTCCTCCCTCCCAGCCTGTGTTCTCCCGCTACTTTACCTTTGCCTACTGCCTTGTCTTTCTCACCCCTGAAGAAGGCTCCACGGCCGAAACGTTGTCTTTTCTTTTTTTCAGCATGGAATAAACCTATTACTTGTTCCAATGGTACTTTTAGTTACACAAAAACTCATGCTTTTCCCAAGTCAGAATGTACATTTTAAAGGATGCCTAATAATGCCAAAGGAAGCAAGTGTGAGAACAAGCCTCTTGAGTTGTGTGAGCATTATGTCAATAACTAAGCTATGTCTTATCTGCAGTTCCTGCATTGTACCACACAGCAGGCCTTCAGTCTGTAAAGTATCGTAATTAGCTATCAAATAACTGATTTAATGTCTGCATTCTTTCATGTCTAGAACATTGGAAATAATACTTACATGGAGCTTCATTTTTGTTGTGAATATTCAGTAATGCAAGCATTTTTATCTTAAGTACATTGAAAAGAATGGTTCTGTACATTAGATTCTGTAACATAAGTCATATCAGCAGCCAGCAGCCAGCAGCATATCACCCTGCAACTCACAACTGGTAACCCACTGAAGCTCAGCAGTGTGAGCCGGGTCAGTACCTGGATGGGAGACTCCTGGGAAAAACTAAGGTTGCTGCTGGAAGAGGTGTTAGTGGGGCCAGCAGGGGGTGCTCACCCTGTGGACCATGTGGGTCCTAATGCCCCAGTATAGTGACGGGGACACTATACTGTAAACAGGTGCCGTCCGTCGGATGAGATGTAAAACCGAGGTCCTGACTCTCTGTGGTCATTAAAACTCCCAGGGTGTTTCTCGAAAAGAGTAGGGGTGTTACCCTGGTGTCCTGCCCAAAATTCCCATTGGCCTTTACCAATCATGGCCTCCTAATAATCCCCCTCTATGAATTAGCTTCATTACTCTGCTCTCCTCCCCACTGAGAGCTGGTGTGTGGGGAGCGTTCTGGCGCACTATGGCTGCCGTCGCATCATCCAGGTGGGGCTGCACACTGGTGGGGGTGGAGGGGATCCCCATTACCTGTAAAGCGCTTTGAGTGGAGTGTCCAGAAAAGTACTATATAATTGTAAGCAATTATTATAAGCTGCAACTGGTTACTAATGGTTCTGAAATTAAAAAAAAATAAAGATTAAAATTTTGTACCTGCTTTTTGAAGTGTCGTAGCTTGAGCACTGACTCCTCTGAAAGGCTGTGAAACCATTTGCTGGGCTGTATGACACAAGCTGGGAGGGTCCTGAGATGGGAGATGGAGATAATAATTCTGTGTGACCAGAGTACAATGACGTCACAGAGGGGCTGTCATGCTAATATTGGACCAGCTGGTCACATGACCAGGTCACATGACTACAGTCCAAGAGCAACTGGAACAAGGTGGCATTCATAATTCTGAATTTGGATCTTAGAATGACCTTAGAACCTCCTGATATACTGTCTACTTATATGTATGCATACAGTTAAAAAAGAAACTGTCCATTTGAAGGACGTATAAAATAATTCGAATAAAACAAGCATAAGGACACTTAAATGCAGTCCTGCAGACTGTCAGACCCGGACATAGTCCTATTTACGAATGTAATCACTTCAGTAATCCCCGATATCGCCACATACTGACTCAAGTAACAGGCTTGCTACCGTAACACGTCGCCGTCGCTCCGCTACTGATGTCGTGGCATGTCGATACTGGCGTATGAAGGTGTGCAGGCAGCTGTGTCTTTAAGACGGGGGAGGGGCTCCAGTATGGCAACACGCACGGGCCGAGCCGAGCCGTTCCGTCACGATCCATTCATAAATTAGTCACTGCAGGAGGAAGTGCAGTCACAAGGGATGATTAATTTCGAGACCTGTGTGTGTGGAAATGTTTGGCACTCGTCTCTGAGGAGATCCTGGCTGTGAAAACTCCTCCGATTCGCCCAATTAGCGCATCTGAGAGAGAGAGACGGGCAGGAGCCGACTGCCTGCTCCTCTCCAATCATGATTTGGTGCGCTGTGCTCCAGGAAGCGGAGCTCTAGCTGTGCGTTAACATAGGAAACTGAAGCTGCACTTTTTTTTTTTTTGAGTGCGATCGCACTGTACTTGCAAAATCCTCTCCAGCTTCCTCCTATGTCTCTGTTGCTCTGTGGCTCTGGCTGGGAGGTCGCTGAAGTACAATTAATGGAACCGTGAACTATGGCAGCGAAAGACGATCTCTACACCAAAATCGTCCCGCGGAGGCAGCGCCAGAACCGTCCGGGAACAGTGAAGCATGGGTCCAACCTAGACGTGCTCCTGTCCATGGGCTTTCCCAAAACCAGGGCGTGAGTAGTCTTCTGGCATCCCATTGTCTGTTGTCGTGTCCAAGCGCTGGCGGCAGCCCTGCGCTGTTGCAGTGCGGTGCTGCTGAAGCCGCTGAACGGCCCGTTATGCTTCCTCAACTGCTCGGGCTCGGCCGGTCGGGTTCTGCTTTATTGGTATTCGGTAAGGTGAGGCCTCGTGTTAAAAGACACACCACTATCTGTGTATTGTTAGTACTTGCAAAATAATAAAAAGAAGAACGGTGGACAAATTGGCACCGGATCTGATCCATCTGGGGGTCTTCGTTTTCCGGGAGGGTGTCACTCTGTCTCGGTTTGCTGCAGTGCGAGTCTCGGTGCAGAACGCGCACAGGGGACTGAGGGAGAGGCACGCCGCTGCGTCAGTGGTTCCCATGCAGGGTCAGAGCCGCGCTGCCCGGTGCCAGCATTCCTCAGGCGGCCGGCGGTCTCTCGGGCCACTCGCTGGGCAGCCGGCGGCTTTGGCGTACCTACCGCGTTCAGGTCACTGCCCAGCGGCAGCGCACTGGTCCGGGTCACCAGTCTCTCGGCTGACCTCTGACGCCACCTCAGGTGTGACCCACACGCGCTGGCACCTGAGCGCGGGCGCTGCTTGACGAGACCTCCGGGATGTCTACCTCACTGGCTACCGACAGCTTGCTCGTCACATTCTTCCATTCACAAAACGCCACCTTTTCGGTTTTTGCAGCTGCATTGGGTAGATGTTGACTTATTAATGATTGCCTATGTAGCTGTTCTGGCCTTTCTGTTGTGCAAGTAGTTTACAGTCATTTAAGCTGGATGCTGGACTTGTCCCAGTAACTATAAAGCTATTGGCTACTGAAAGGTTACTGGAGGCTGCTGAATTAGTCGTGCAGATCCACAAAATGTCGCGTAACGTCTTGAAACTGTATTATAACGACAGTTGGCTTTAATTTCTATAAACGATCGTGCATGTTGAATGGATTTTGTTGTTTAGTATTCAAAGTAAGTTATTTCTAAAAATGTTTTTGTATTCCTGTACGGTTCGTGTAAAATATCTCCATCCTAGCAAGCGGATGCGTCCGTAATTCATGAACTAATTGAGGTGTTTATGAAGGCTGTTACGGAAGAACTCCTGGCTCCTCATCTTTGTTTTTAAGATTGTGGCAGCAGGTTCTGATTCATGTGGCTCTGAAGGGGGTTGGCCAGGGCACCCGAGGTGTTTTGACATTGCCGCTGCTATGAAAGCAGAGCTCTCCCCGCTCTTCAATGTCGCACATGGGCATGAACGCGTGAGAGCGGTGTCATCCTGCGCGCCTCCTTCCGAACGGCGCTGCGCCGCGAGTTCAGGGCGAGGCGCGGTCATGGGCCGGCAGTCCAGGCCTGGCCGCTTGCTTTGCAAATTTCATGTGTTTCGTTAGTGGGATATCAAAACACTACAACTATAAAACACTCTGTAGCCGTGCACATATTTTGGTGTTGGAGATTTGCTTGGAGGTGGTATTAGGGCGATCTCCCACATTCACGAAGTGCTTCAAGCTGGGTGTTAATAGGCACAAACATAGTAACAGCGTCAGCACTTCTGTCCCCTATGGACACCAGCGGTGATCCAGGTTACAAGGATGCAGCAGTTACATATGGCTCTTTCAAATCAGTACATGAAGCGGGATGATCATTTACGATCACTTGATCGCAGTTTCTCTTTCAGTCGGATTGTCAGTTTTTACAATGGGGGCCGTCGAGCATGTTCCAGACCCCCACAACCCTTCATGTAAAGAGGGGCCTCTAATGCCTCTGGCTTCGCTGAGGCGAGTGGGACTGCATCCCTGGTGTGTCCGGCCTGCTTTCTTTGTGCAGGACAGCCTTGCACCGACGCGCTGTCCATGCTGCGCTGCTCCAAGTTTGAGAAGCAAGGAAGGACCTGCTGTACAGCATGACGTCCAACCCTGTAAACGATAAGAAATCGTCCTAAAAAAGCATAACAAAGGCGATTTTTGTATTATCTAAACAGGCTCTGGTATGAGACTGAGAGTAACGAGCAGAGCTCAGTGCTGTGGCCGTCCCAGTCTTCCAAACGTGAGACCCGTGCAGTGGGTCAGCAATCATGCAGGACAGCAGCCTACAGTTCAGTATTGATCTATCGGGTCTCACTCCATCCCAGAAATGAATCAAAGACAGTCAGGACACAGCTGTGTAACTGTATACAGTAGAACCTACAGAATCACTTCATATTAATATGGGCTTAACGCCACCTCAGAAATAGAGAGAGCCAGCAACTGAGCACAAGTCTGCTTCTGGATAGCACAAAACATATTCTGCGTTATCGATGCAACTTTACTGTATATATTACTAATTGCGAATGCGCTGTATAATTTTTGTATAAACCGTATATTTTTGTGAGAAAAAAGTGTGAGTACAAAATCCAGCGTTAATGCTTATTATCAGATATTGTTACAGATTTCACACTACCCTGCTCTGGAGCCAGTCCTGTTACCTTTCATGGAGATCTGCTCGTTTCTCTGAAACACCGCGTAGTTTTTTAAAATCCGACCATTTTCAAATATTTTGAGTTTCTTTCCAACTAGCAATCGTACACCAGGCACGCGAACATGCTGTAGGAAGGAAACATTTCTGGTTTTCAGAATATTGCTTGGTAAAGTTTCTGAGCGTCAATCACTGAAATATTAATCAGCGGAATATTTGAATCATTTTTTTTAATTAGACCAAAAATCTAGTAGCTTGGAGAAGTTATCGTTTGCCTTATTAATAGGCTATCTGAAACAAAAATCGCTACGTTGTTAATTTTATGACCTTTGAAAGTGATGACTAGCTGTTTAGGTGTCTAGATGGTTATCATCTTGGAGGGGTGTGCTCTCTGCAGATCTCTGCAGGTGTTCAGTGTGGGTGTAGGTCGTGGCTCTGCCTTCACACACGCTGTCCAGCCAGCGGCTCAAGACTCACTAGGACCGCCCTGCCCCACTGAAAACATTATTAAACCAAAATCCATTACTACAGAGGCACCATTCATTGTCGACCCATTGCAGCAACAATCATGAGAACTCTTTTTACCACTCAAACACACACACACACAATACGCCCGTTCAAAAGGAGCTAAATGTAGCCCAACCAAAGCAAAAAGTACCTTACAGTTTTACGCTTATCATTTGCTTTATTAATAGGCCATCTAAAACAAAACCCAGATAGTCTATTAATGCGGAGGACTCTTGACAGCGGGTCTAGTCCACAGTGTCTGTTCTAGTAGTAAAGAACGGGTTGATACAATTAATTGTAATTAGCAACACTTCATATACGTGACATCCACAAGCAGCCCTTTCAGACATTTGAGTTTATTCGGATACTGTGAGTCTTGTGACCTCAGATTGCGTGTCGTTCATAATAGAGGTTTACAAAATCACAGGTACTACACGTACAGTATTGCTACGTGCGTGCTATGTATACATACGGTTCAACGCTATCGTGGTCATTTTGAAAGCAACAAATCCAGACAAAACCTCATCATAATGTATATCTTTTCTTTAAACGAGGGGGTGTCTGTGTATGAAGGGCAGGAAAATCAGGTATGATGACATGAACACCAGTTTGCTGCCCAGGTCCGATTCAGCTGCCAGCCGGGACAGACGTGACGCCATTTGTCGTCCCCGGCCCGTTTGAAAACGCAAGCGCTCTTTCACAGCTCGCCTCTACGAGCTCTGTGGACACGTACTGTAGGACAGTGTGCTTGGTGGCCGCTCGTTCTTGTAACCTTCCTTTTCACAGGCTCACACTTCACGGACCAGTCATTTCCTGGAGATGATGAGTAAATAAGCCCATGTGTCTTGAAACGTAACGCAGCCGCGTCTCTATCACCTGAGCAGAGGCCCAGCTCTGAAAACCTTTCCCATTTTCTTCACAATACATTATTTGTGCTTTTTCCAATTATTGATATCGCGTTAGTCTCACCTGATACTGTCCATGACCCTTTTCCTGGTGTTTTTCGCTCCAACCACTTGGCGGACGTCGGAACTGACGTCGTCGTCAGTGGTGGAGTTCGATCCTCGTGCGCTGTGCGGTTTATAATAATAATAATAATAATAGGGTATCTTTTCTTGTCCCATCCGGGACAGGAGTTCAGACACGTTTGGCCTTTGACAGGTGCATCTTTTTATCAAAGCAGCTTCTTTACACCTCTTGTTTATCCCCAATGTCTATCCAATAACCGCTATTTTTCGAGTAGGTAGCTGCATTAGCATGCGTGGGTTGCAGAGGAACAGGTAAAGGTTTATTCCTTGCTGAAAGGAAAAGGAACACTACCGTGTGTCCGTTTTATTTACCTTTCACCGTGGAATGAACCTTTACCTGTTCCTTCGCAGATTTTTCGTCTAACTGCAAAATCTTGAAAACCGATCAGATTCACAACAAAATATTGTCATATCGCAACAAAAGTGTAATCCATTTCGCGTTTTGTAATTGGACTGTACGTGGGGTATTTTGTACTGTTTGCAGACATGTTTGGTTCCCTGATTGGCAATTGTATAAATCTGTCTGTGCTCATTTGGAACGGTGCTGTGAAGAGCTTTGGTCTACAGAGAAAAATACTGCACACACAGAGGATTGTTCATTTATGACCCGGTCATTTATGCAGCTCAAGTGTTTTTATCAAGCTCATGCTTAATTCATGAATTGTTGCAGTGCTGAATTAATGGTTATATAATTCAGAGGTTCATGTTCATAATGAAAGTAGAACCAAGTATTTTGTGTCTGAAAACTGGTGAGGTGGCTTGCATTCATCGATTTTTTTTAAAGGAAAAAAAGGTTAAAAAATGGTACACACCCATTTTATTTGCTTAGAAAATACAGTTCAGCAGGTGTTCATTGCATTTAAGCTGACTGGAGTGCCTGTCAGCTCTACAGGAGAGGCCTCCTCTCATGCCCATGTCCTGCCTCTGCACTGAGCACATTGCGTGTGATGAGGTTCATGGTTACCGATGACTGAGACCCCCGTGTCTCAGTGCTGTACTTCAGTCCTCACATCGATCCTGTTAGCACACTGGAAACACTGATGCAAAATGATGACCAAAGGTTTTTCATCATTCATGTGTGTGAGATCAGGCCACGGTCAGTCAGGTCGTAGGTTTCCTTGTGAAATCTTGAAAACAGGGCAGAACCCTTCGCCGTAGTACTGTTACCTTGTGACCAAAATGGTGGAGAAGATATCAGCTTCTCACTCGTACTTAGTCCACTCTCCATTCTCTGTCGTTTGGTCAGAGCCCACCTCTCCCCCCTTGAGAGAATACCCTCAGCATTTAATGAAAAAGCCACAGGCATTGCTCATCATTACGCCTGTGACTGCCTGTCCGTAACAAAGCAGGCTATAAATACACAGCCTGCTCCCTCACACAAGGCCTGGCCTACTAAAGTGCTTGGCCAGCGTGAAGGAACAGTGTCCTGATTTTCCGAAAGCTTTATGAATCATTTATAAGCGTGTCTCTCCAGACTCGGGGTGGCGCGGCTTTGAAATACATACTGTACATGCTGTAGCATGGAATTGAGGCTCAGCAAAACGCTGCTGTGAGCGTGCACGGATGAAACATCACATCTTTGTCCTTTACAAAAACCCACAGATACTGAAGCACAACAGAGAACAGACCCAAGGAAAAATCAACATTTTTACTTCATTAAAGTCTGAAGCTTTATGTTGCTGAATTGTTATGATTAGAATCTTATTTTCTGTATAAAAAATGCACACTGGCAGGTAGATACAAATCTTTCTTCTTGTTTCTCTTAGCCAACAGGATGAGACTCAGGTGGCCTCTCTGGATTTCTTTGTTTCCTGACATTAGCGTGTCCTGTTGTGTGTGCTCATAATGTATTATTAATTTTTTGTTACTGTTGCCGCTATCTGTTCTTGGATTAATGACCACGCCAGCTGATTGCGGGGTGTGAAATCGCAACCTGAAAGGAAATCAATAACACAAAGGTCATTCAGATGATGGAAAGTCATTAAGCTAATTTTCTTGTTATGTTATAACGTGTGTTGTGGATGTGAAACTCCAGAAGTGCAGGAAGAAAGTGTTCACTGATGTTCACTCACTCGCTTCTTTTCCGGAAGCCGCAGGGGTTGGATTGCTACTTAATTATTTTCCATTAACCTTTTAAACAGGAGGAAAGAGGGCCTCCAACTGTGAGGCTCCTGTGTCCCTGGTATGTTGTTGCTGCTCTCCCTGCTGGTTCAGGATCATGATTCTAGTCCTGGATCTGGGGGTGCTGCCCAGTTGCTCCTGTGTAACGAGGTCGTCTCGTACTGGACTGCAGCTTCTAAGGGAAAACCTAGAATCCTTGAATCTGATGTGCAATGCCCCGAGGTCGGAAGTGTGGCCTTTGCCCACAGCATATCAGACTCAGAAAGCCCCAAAGCTACCTGTATTTAAAATTGAGTTAAAAGGCACTTCACTGTAAGGTACACTGAGCTTTACACCTAAGTTAGAAACTACACGAGCTTGGGGGAGATTAATAAGAGATCATTATGGCTCTATTTATCCGCAGTGTGCAAGCTCTATACTGCAGTCTCTAAAGGCTTTAAAACTCAGGCCATGAGTGTGTGTCTGACCTTGTTTAGCCTGCCTGTAGCGCAGCAGAGCTGGGCAGGAGCCTGTTACCACACGCTGAGGCTCAGACCTTTGCCGTCACAATGCTTGATCTGGTGATAACCGACACTTCTTCCTGAGTGCCCTTCTGCGCAGCCAGTGCCTGCGTTTCAGTCTGCGCCTGGGTGCAGTGGAAAGACTTGTACACAGATCAGAGCGTGCTGGCCTATGACACAGAGCCCCGTCACTGACATTCGGGAGGTTCAGTGTTTCCAGTCGCACCCTGGCTGCTGCTCTCCAGCCCCAGTGGGAGACTCAGAATTTTTCAATCACTTTTCCATTAAAAAAAAGCTCTGGTGGGGTTTTCTGCTTATTTTTGGTTGTGTTTGGTGTCTTGCCAGTGGAACATTTGAATCCAACTCTCACTTATTCATTTGTATTTTGCCATTTTAACAGTGTACGTGCCTGGGCTTCTCTTCATAGTAAAAAAAAAGGCATTAAAAAAAACTCACAAATTTTTAGTTTGCCTGTCTGCAACAGTCTCACATTTCTAGGTAAAGTAGTACCCTGCCTGTTTGTTGGAGGACTGTATTCATACAAACAGATGCTATCACAGTAGCATTGCACCCTGTCAGAAGCATGGCGTCCTGTCTCCCATGTGGCCACATGAATTTCAGAGTTTGCTGGCGCTGCACTCTTGAGCACAGCCTTTGCCTGTGTCAGAATAGACACCTTTTTCTCCTTATCAAACAAAATCCCGTTAATGTGACTTTCATCAGGCATGTTAACATTGCTTTCCTTTGAATATGCATCACCTTTGCTAGTATGTTCTATGTCCATTTTTGAAAGGCACAATTCTGTTTGTATATATTTGTATATTTAGTGGTCAGTAAAGACACATAAAGTGCTTCTCCCAATTTCACTGCAGGGCTGTCATCTCCTGGAACTCTTTAGTGTGGATTAATGTGTAGACATAGGCGGGAGCTCAGTAGCTGTGATAAAGAACATGAGTATCTTTGTGTTAAGAATTCACTTTTACCCAATTCAAGGCTCCCTTTGTGCTGAGTGATCGATTCTCAATGCCGTGAGATTGTCGGGTCAGAAGTTTAGATTCAGAGGATACTAACCTTTGACGAGGAGTCGGTGCTCGTGTGGAACAGACGGCCCAGCTGCGTGGTTGAAGCGGGCAGCCCGGGCTCCTTCGGGACGTGGCAGTGGGATGACCTACTGCTGAACACATGCACAAGAGAGGCTTGGCAACGTCCTGCTGTCTTTCTGAGCTCCCAGTTACAGGAGCCCGGCTGGCAGAGCTCGAGCAGCGATGAGTCAGGAGCCCTGAGGAAGAGGAGGGAGCCAGCAGTGCTCTGTGCCGCCTTTGTGCGTTTGGACAATCTGTGTTTTCAGCTGTGCATGAGTAATCGCTGATCGTGCTCTCTGGACAGAGCAAGGGCTGTCAGTTCAAGCCCCCCTTCATGCACACTTGTCCAGCACACACTGCAGTCATGTCTGGTATGAAAAGCCGCACAGTTAGTCTTGTTTGGGTTGTCGGCAGCCCTGGGCACGGCTACCGGCTTCACGCGGCGACTGGAAACGCGATCCGACCGCGAGGGGCCACAGCCGGCTCTTGATGGGGGCTCTGTGCGGTGAAATGGGAGCGGAGGGCACGCGGGCCCGACATCCCTCCCTAGAGGGCGCTCCACTGCTCCCATTATTGTCCTTGTGATTGTTAGGCTCCCCAGGTGTACCCTCTTAGGTTTATTATTTAAAGACCAGCTCCTCCAGTCCTCGGGGCTCATCATTAGGGTACGGGTGTCGCGAGGCCCGCCTGGCACCAGGAAACCCTACGTCCGTCTCCTGAGGGCACAGGCCTCACCCCGACACCTCCCGCTCCCTGAGCCCGGGGTCTGGAGGATCTCGCCCCGTCACCCTTGGACCTCCATGTCTTGTCTGTCCGTGTGTTCCCCCCTCCCAGGGGTTTTAACCTTGTTGCGTCCCAGGATGGATTCCTTGTTGATGGACTCTCAGACTGTGTTTTGACCTGCCCTTGGACCCGTTTGGATTTGGATGCCGTTTTGTCTTCCCCGTACACTGTCTCACGGACTGTCACCATTATTTTGTGCACTATCAAACCCCTGTGTGTTCACTTTTTACCACACCTCCTGTTTTCTCCAGCTCTTACCGCATCGCATAGGGTCTTCTACAAGACCCGGCACGGATTTCAGGCCGTGTTCGTGACACCGACGTCTTCGTGGCAGCTCTGGCAGAGCCGCGGTAATGCCTGCGGGCCAGGCGGGCAGGGGTAGCGTGTTGCTCCGTGTGGGGTGCAGCCCCGGGCTGCAGGGGAGGGCCGAGCGGGTTGCTGTTTTATGTCCAGCTGAAGAAAGGAGTGTGGCGGAGTGGTGTGTGTGTGGACACGCAGTGGCAGTGTTTTTACAGGATGGTTTCTGCTGACGCAGTTTCTTCTGCGTAGCTGACTGTGGCCCCTGGTTGAGTTAGCGTGGAAGTGTAAATGTGAGCGCAACAGTCACGTCCTGTTCTTTAAGGTCTCTGACTGGCCGGTCCAAAGCAAATGGGCACCAAGTTGGATGAATCACAACGAGTAAGGCTGGCTATGGTTTAACTGCCAGAGTTGGATACCAGCTGGGTTACTTTCCCAAACCAGCTTCAGTCCTTGAGCTGGAACTTCAGCTCACAGGGACTCCCTTGTTTTCATGGCACTGGCACTTGGACTTGGTCTTAGCTGTGATTGTAGGTCATTTGCTGTCGACTGGTTGCATTTATGTAATGTAATATATAATGCTAGGTTTGTCCTGGTCTGAACGGCAGCTTTTCTTACAAGCTCTGTATTTGTTACTGAACGTCAAGTGAAGTCTGTGTCTGAGTATCATCCGAACAGCACTGCGTTCCTCTTATCTAGTCGTCTGTGTGCCCTGAATAGACTGGCGGTGCCAGAAATTTCAGCTGTGTGTTTTATTTTGTATTTATTTGCTTTTTTTTTCCTGCTGCCAGCAGGGATTTCAGATCTGATTACTTGCACATGGATTAAGAAATGTTTCTGTCCGCAGACGTGCTGTGGACTGAGTGAGGGCTTTGTTTCGCATCTCGGGGAAGTGCCTCCTACTGCTTCACTGATCTGTGAGAAAGGCGAGCTTTAGATTGTGCACATCGCCTGGATTGGTCTCCAGTCTCCAGTTTGGACAGGGGGTGAGTGGGAAGGGGTGGGGAGGTTCAAAGTGAGTTCTGGATCTGAGCTGAGACTGAGGTCTGGGACTAAAACCCCCTTCTCTCCTCACATTATGCACTTTCAAAACCTCACTGAGCAGGCCCCTGCAGGCAGCCAGGGAGAAGAAGGTTGCTTCATGTAGGCCCAGCCCTCCAGGGCTTCAGGACTGGAAACAACTTGTACTGATTAAACAGCTGGCTGTTTCTAAACAACCTCTACTGCAGGACCAGAATAGCACGATGCTGTGACAGTGGTGAGCTGATTTATTTATCTGGGATCACAGCATATCGAAACACTATGACCACCCAGGAAATCGGGCAGGAATGTGTGCCCTCTAGAACCCTGGTTGTTGTTGAATCATTCACCTAGCTCTTTTTGTGAGGATGTACTCTGTCACTGACATCGCTGCCATTGCCATCACTGCTGACCCACTGGTCACCAACAGTACCCCACTGCCTTCTCATCCCAGGCATCGAGCAGGCTTACAGTATGTGGGAGCCACAGGTCCGCCGGCTGGATTTCCCTGTTATGTCTACCACATAATATGTGCTGTGACGTGCTGGGGGAAGGCAGGATAAGGCATGATGTCATCCTGGACAAACGCACAGTGGACAAGAGAGGAAGAGAGAGAATTGAGCTTTGTTTGAGTTTCTTCCTTTCTCTCTGGTTTCGCAAACAAACGCCTACGTACTCCATCGCAGTCAGAGAGCATGCAGGGCAGAAGGCACAGCTCTCACTGTGCTAGGCTGAAGCTCCGCAAGGTATTTTAGTGATGAGGAAGCAGGCCTGGGTTTCGATTGCAGAAAACAACTGCGCCTGTAACTCCGGCTTGGTTATTATGGACTGATTGAAATGAGCTGCTTATTTTCATGTAAGCAAATTTATATAATATACCACCAGGAATGAGCAAACCGCCACTGTACAAATATCCCCAGGTCAAAGCAGAATAAACGTAACATAAGGAAGGTTGCAGAAGACAGGAGACCATTCAGCACATCTACAGTAGCTTCTCTGTTCTTTGTTTTCAGTAGGACCTCATCCATCCATTTCTTGATAGTAGTCAAGGTTTAACGACGTGCCTGAGCAGCTTGTTCTGGACTTCTACAACCCGTTGCGTAAAAACTGTAAAGGAGAGGAAATCATGGAATGCATTTGGGAATGAACAGAGAGATGTGGTGAAGAACAAGAGAGCGAAGACCCGTGGCAAAATAATGCAGTATTGCAGTATTAATAATGCAGTATTGGTCTAAATACTGCAAAACCTGGGGAAGACTGTGAAAGGACCCCAGAATTTTCACTGTAGCAATCATGGGTAAGGATGCATTCAGCCTGCACTGACTTTATTCTTCCAGTGTACAGCCCAGCCACCCAGGAGTTGCAGATGATCAGGCCTGCACAAGTGAAGAAAGAGTGGTAGACCGAGCCTCGCTCCTGGGGTATCAACAGACTTGTTTCCGTCAGCAGTTTTCAGAACAAAAATATTGAACCACAGCCTTTTTGAACTTCCTGTCCTTGTCATGTGCAATTTAGAAATTCTTCTACTGTTAGCTGGGAAACTGCATGATACGAATCAATCCACACCCGATGTAGTCTGCATGGCGAAAATGGCTTTGCCTCTTTTTCGGAACTTGTCCAGCATAGATGCCAAACAAGAGCTTAAGCCCGCCTGCCTTCCTGCTGTGCCACTGAAGAAAGCGTTGATGGTTTAAATTGACTCGTATCTGTGAAGTGTGAAAGAGAGAGCATGGAGCTAGAAGGAGAAAGGTGAGGACCAGCCTGGAGAGTGTGGGCACCAGGGATGATCGGACTCCAGCTCTTTTCACACCACACCATCAAGATTAGTTTCTGTTCATTTGAGCAAAGGAGAACGAACCACTGCCTGCTCGTCATTAGTCGAAGAATCTAATATGTTTGAATTTTAAGGATAAAACCTTTGCTTACCTGATGTTCAAGAGAAAAACACTAGGCCAAATGGATCTCACCTGAAGTGTGTAGCCAGGCGTTGGTGTTGACAATGATGTGGCCAAGGTGAGATTGGTGAGGCTGCAGCTTGAGGTTAGACAGCCAGACCGAGGTCTTCCCGTCAGCCCTGTGCTCACTGGAAGGACTTGTACTGCACCGCACATAGTCTGCAGGACTTTGGGGAAAGGGGTTCAGAAACAGGGCTTGAAAAAATCTGTTGAAAACAAGTAGTCATCACTACATGTCACGTGTCGCTCACTACCGAGTTTCAAAACCGAGAATACAGGAAGCTAATAATCCACTGATAAAGGACTTGCAATGACAAAAAGGCTCTGCACATGGAGGCACGTTAAAAATAAAGTAACACTAAAATAAACCAGAAGAATCAGTCCTGTTCACTCAGACAGAGGTAGATCTCCAAAGTTATAGGAGACGTTTCAACTGGTTTCAATTTGTTCCATTTGTAAAAGTGACTGGGTGTTTGAGATCGCTACAAGTAATAATCGAAGATGTCACCATGACTTTAACCTGCTTGTTTCTTTGCTCTGACCCCTCATTGGTCTTTTGTTGGTGTGAATCTGAAGATTTGGATTTTTTCTTTATTCCTACAGAATTATTTCCTTAGTTGCGCTGCAGATAACGATGTAACACAAGGTCATAGCAAGCGTGATGTGAGGGAGTCAGCTTTCCGAGGTTATACGAGACGTAATGGGCAGCTAGAGAACACAGCTGTGGCTTCACCTGAGATATGAACAGGGACAGCACGCTCGGCCATATGGGTGCTCACGAAGAGGAAGTGGTCTGCACAAAGTGTTCCTCCAGAATACTGGAATAGTGGGTTTCAAAGATTTAAAAATGCAGAAAAAAAACATTATATGGAACTGAACTGAAACTGAGGAAGTTGAAAACAAACGTTTCCACATCTGTCTTCTGGCTGTCGAGTCTTGTCCAGGCTCCAGCTGGGCTCTTCACAGCTGCGGACCTGCTCGGGCTGGGGCGTGCAGAGAGAGCCCTCCCTCCCTCGCACACGCACAGTGGCACGCACGCGCTGTGTGAGCCCTGCGCTCAGAGCTGTCCGCCCAGAGGAAGCTGCCTGTGGCAGGAAGTGGCTGCTGACCTTTAGACTGCGCTGGGTTTGGATGCTGCGCAGATGAGAAAGGCAAGAGGGCCCCCATATGTGCAGCACAGAGGAGCGCAAGCGTGGGGGAGGGCGAAGAGGCGCAGTCTCTCCAGCCCCGCAGGCTCTGCAGAGAACGTGTGCAGACCCTTCGCCCGCACACTGTGCACAAACATGGCCTGAATCAAGCAGCTAGGGATTCAGTGAGCAACAAAGATGGAGGAATTTTTTATGACAGAAAAACAGATGTGATTAATGGAAGTTTCAGAAGTCGCCTATATATATATAAACACACGCATGCATATGCGTATGTTTCTAGATTTCTGTGTCAGAGGCTCACATAGCCTGGCCAGACCTCCTCCTTTATTCCCTTGCCTGCTCAGAGAGGGGGTCCGAGTTCTCCTGCTTGGCCTGCATGTGGAGGCCCAGATTCTCGCCCACTCAAACACAGCCCCTGCTGAGACCCCTCTTGGGTCACAGTAACCAGCATTTTCCACTAGAAGATAAGCGAGCTGATGTTCTTGAAGTTTTCATTTCCGTTTTTGAAAGGAAATCAGGCTTTACATTTTTTCTAGGTATTGTCTAAGCACTGTGAACTGTTGGTTTTGATATTTTCCACATCTGTCTCTTAGTGCCCTGTGTAAGCTACTGTGACAGCCCGGTTCTGTGTTCTATATAACTACAGCTCACTTGTCACCTCTCTCCTGCCTGGGGACATGCTGGTGTGAGGCTGCCTAGTTTATGTCTGGTTGTTCCAAAGGTTTTCTAACTATCCTGGCTTGTATTATACCTTGAACATATGTTTCAGTTCATCATTTTAACGCAACAGGCATGACAGGACACTGTGGGTTAGTATTTTTCTTATCAGTTTTCTATTTTATTCAGAGTCAAACATCTCATCATTATTCCCTTTTCTCTGTTTCTTTGCTGGGTTTATTTTAAGATTAGTGGTTGCTATGGTCTGTAAGCATTTGCTATTGAAAGGTATGGTGGAGAGCTGGTCAGAATCTCGACTGTCAACAGACTAAAACAGACTTCACCGCAGAGAGCAGCTGAATAAGACACCTCTCGGGCACATCTGTTCTGCGAGTCAAGGCCAGGTTGGGAAAGCAGTCAGGTCTGTCCCCAGGAAAAGCAAAGGCTTAAAACCAGACTGCATGTGACTGAAAGAGGTCATAGGTTACAGAGAGAGAGACCGTTCTTGTGGGGCCCTGATAGACGATTTGTTATTCAACGTAGGGCTGCAGTTTGTGAATTAGACTTTGACAAATTGTGCATCCTTCATCAAATGCAACCTTCTCCCTTTCTTTTAAATAAGTCTTAACGAGCTAGAAACTATTTGAATCTAAGCAGTGAAATGCTACCCATTGAAAGATGTAAACATAAAGCAGATCTGTCTCTCACGAAGAGATTAATACCCATGACTACAGTAATTGTTTTCAAAAGAACTTAATGCAAGCAGACTGCATGCTGCCTGACCATGAATGAGGGGATCTGGATCCACAGGCCACAGGACATTGACTCTCCAGGTGGGGCACCAGGTTGCCCGATGTTTCCTGCAGGCCCATGTTTCATTGAGAAAAAGAAAAGCAGGTTCCCAGAAGGAATTCATTCCTGACTTGGGTCCCGGTGCCATGGTGTCACCACGGTTACTGGATTGCATTCACCTGCTGCTCTGTCACACCTCAGTCTGCTTCACCAGGCTGCTCTGTGGTCTCGCCGTGACATGACGTATTGGCCCTGGGCACAGCAGGGCCACGCTGAGGCTTTCTAACAATCGCCATGCTCTCGACTGCAACATGATACTCCGACTCTGGAAAAGATCAATCTTTTGTGTTGTTACTTTTCACTCCATATCTTCCCTCTGATGACTCAAGATCTGCAAGTCTTCAGATCGCAATAACCCGTGCGGAACACTGGTTTGTTTGGTAGATGCTTGGTTTCAACTGGTTTCATTTTGTTCCATTTGTAAAACTGACTGGGTGTCTAAGATCGCTCCAGGTAATAACTGAAGATGTGACCGTGACTTTAACCTGCCTCGTTTCTTTGCTCTGACCCCTCATTGGTCTTTTGTTGGTGTGAATCAGAAGATGTAAAATTTTCCTTTACTTCTCCAGAATTATTTCCTCAGCTGCACTGCAGATAACGACGTAACGCAAGGTCGTAACAAAACGTGATGTGAATTTTTCTTTTGGCACGTTTTCGCCCGCAGTGACAGTCCCTCTGAAGGAGCGTGTGTGGCGAACAGGCTGCGAGGAGTCTGGGTGTGGGTGTGTTCATCTCACCAAAGAACTGGAAAACAAGACAAAATGACCCTGTGCATCTGTCAGATGCTCAGGTCAATAAGGACAGTTTGTACAGCCGGTCAGAGCCTGAACATTTCTTCTAAAAAATATCCGATTTCAAAAACTGATACAGTGTGTCTGGGCAGAATGTTAAGGTGGATATGATTTCCATGGCATATTATTCCTTTTTATTTTCCGAGTGAAAATCTTTTAAGCGCTCCACACTGTTGAGTTTGAGCAAACGCCAGGCTACAAAACCTTTTCTCCGATCAGCTCTGTGCTGTTCAGTTTTGAAACTCCTCAGTTGCACAATTGATTGTGCGTGATCTGCAGTTCTGTTACTGTTTGTCTCTGTGAGACGCAAGTGCCCTCAGGCTCAGGCCAAGTGCAGCCGGGGAGCCTGAATTCTGGCATCGGGTCCGGAGACTCGGACACTCACCGCTGGTTACCTACAGAAGAAGGAGAGGCCATGGCACACATTTGCAGAGCTTTCTGTGGACAATTGCAGGCTCACAGCTCCGTAATTTGTGTGTGACAGTTTAATAATAATTCTAATAACAGCAAACACAGATAATGTTCTTACAAGCAATTAGTGGGTAATTGCAGTGTGTTTCTCAGACTGCTGGTCATGAATTGTGTTTTGAAGCATGCTTCCTTAATCACAGGGAAACAAATGCCTCTTTTCTTTTCTTTTTCTTCACTGCATTCAAATTAGATGAAGTAAAGCAGAAATTAGTGAGGAAAGTGAAGTCACTCCTGAATAATGTTAATCTGTGCAGTGGGGACAGTGAGTGTGGAGAGTGTGTCTGTGCAGTGGGGACAGTGAGTGTGGAGAGTGTGTCTGTGCAGTGGGGACAGTGAGTGTGGAGAGTGTGTCTGTGCAGTGGGGGCAGTGAGTGTGGGGGCTGTGTCTGTGCAGTGGGGGCAGTGAGTGTGGAGAGTGTGTCTGTGCAGTGGGGGCAGTGAGTGTGGAGAGTGTGTCTGTGCAGTGGGGACAGTGAGTGTGGAGAGTGTGTCTGTGCAGTGGGGACAGTGAGTGTGGAGAGTGTGTCTGTGCAGTGGGGACAGTGAGTGTGGAGAGTGTGTCTGTGCAGTGGGGACAGTGAGTGTGGAGAGTGTGTCTGTGCAGTGGGGACAGTGAGTGTGGGGGCTGTGTCTGTGCAGTGGGGACAGTGAGTGTGGAGAGTGTGTCTGTGCAGTGGGGACAGTGAGTGTGGAGAGTGTGTCTGTGCAGTGGGGACAGTGAGTGTGGAGAGTGTGTCTGTGCAGTGGGGGCAGTGAGTGTGGAGAGTGTGTCTGTGCAGTGGGGACAGTGAGTGTGGGGGCTGTGTCTGTGCAGTGGGGGCAGTGAGTGTGGAGAGTGTGTCTGTGCAGTGGGGACAGTGAGTGTGGAGAGTGTGTCTGTGCAGTGGGGACAGTGAGTGTGGAGAGTGTGTCTGTGCAGTGGGGACAGTGAGTGTGGAGAGTGTGTCTGTGCAGTGGGGACAGTGAGTGTGGAGAGTGTGTCTGTGCAGTGGGGACAGTGAGTGTGGAGAGTGTGTCTGTGCAGTGGGGGCAGTGAGTGTGGAGAGTGTGTCTGTGCAGTGGGGACAGTGAGTGTGGAGAGTGTGTCTGTGCAGTGGGGACAGTGAGTGTGGAGAGTGTGTCTGTGCAGTGGGGACAGTGAGTGTGGAGAGTGTGTCTGTGCAGTGGGGACAGTGAGTGTGGAGAGTGTGTCTGTGCAGTGGGGACAGTGAGTGTGGAGAGTGTGTCTGTGCAGTGGGGGCAGTGAGTGTGGAGAGTGTGTCTGTGCAGTGGGGGCAGTGAGTGTGGAGAGTGTGTCTGTGCAGTGGGGACAGTGAGTGTGGAGAGTGTGTCTGTGCAGTGGGGACAGTGAGTGTGAGAGTGTGTCTGTGCAGTGGGGACAGTGAGTGTGGGGGCTGTGTCTGTGCAGTGGGGACAGTGAGTGTGGAGAGTGTGTCTGTGCAGTGGGGACAGTGAGTGTGGAGAGTGTGTCTGTGCAGTGGGGGCAGTGAGTGTGGAGAGTGTGTCTGTGCAGTGGGGGCAGTGAGTGTGGAGAGTGTGTCTGTGCAGTGGGGACAGTGAGTGTGGGGGCTGTGTCTGTGCAGTGGGGACAGTGAGTGTGGAGAGTGTGTCTGTGCAGTGGGGACAGTGAGTGTGGAGAGTGTGTCTGTGCAGTGGGGACAGTGAGTGTGGAGAGTGTGTCTGTGCAGTGGGGGCAGTGAGTGTGGAGAGTGTGTCTGTGCAGTGGGGACAGTGAGTGTGGGGGCTGTGTCTGTGCAGTGGGGACAGTGAGTGTGGAGAGTGTGTCTGTGCAGTGGGGACAGTGAGTGTGGGGGCTGTGTCTGTGCAGTGGGGACAGTGAGTGTGGAGAGTGTGTCTGTGCAGTGGGGACAGTGAGTGTGGAGAGTGTGTCTGTGCAGTGGGGACAGTGAGTGTGGAGAGTGTGTCTGTGCAGTGGGGACAGTGAGTGTGGAGAGTGTGTCTGTGCAGTGGGGACAGTGAGTGTGGAGAGTGTGTCTGTGCAGTGGGGGCAGTGAGTGTGGAGAGTGTGTCTGTGCAGTGGGGACAGTGAGTGTGGGGGCTGTGTCTGTGCAGTGGGGGCAGTGAGTGTGGGGTTTGTGTCTGTGCAGTGGGGACAGTGAGTGTGGAGAGTGTGTCTGTGCAGTGGGGACAGTGAGTGTGGAGAGTGTGTCTGTGCAGTGGGGACAGTGAGTGTGGGGGCTGTGTCTGTGCAGTGGGGACAGTGAGTGTGGAGAGTGTGTCTGTGCAGTGGGGACAGTGAGTGTGGAGAGTGTGTCTGTGCAGTGGGGACAGTGAGTGTGGAGAGTGTGTCTGTGCAGTGGGGACAGTGAGTGTGAGAGTGTGTCTGTGCAGTGGGGACAGTGAGTGTGGAGAGTGTGTCTGTGCAGTGGGGACAGTGAGTGTGGAGAGTGTGTCTGTGCAGTGGGGGCAGTGAGTGTGGAGAGTGTGTCTGTGCAGTGGGGACAGTGAGTGTGGAGAGTGTGTCTGTGCAGTGGGGACAGTGAGTGTGGAGAGTGTGTCTGTGCAGTGGGGGCAGTGAGTGTGGAGAGTGTGTCTGTGCAGTGGGGACAGTGAGTGTGGAGAGTGTGTCTGTGCAGTGGGGGCAGTGAGTGTGGAGAGTGTGTCTGTGCAGTGGGGACAGTGAGTGTGGAGAGTGTGTCTGTGCAGTGGGGACAGTGAGTGTGGGGGCTGTGTCTGTGCAGTGGGGACAGTGAGTGTGGAGAGTGTGTCTGTGCAGTGGGGACAGTGAGTGTGGAGAGTGTGTCTGTGCAGTGGGGGCAGTGAGTGTGGAGAGTGTGTCTGTGCAGTGGGGGCAGTGAGTGTGGAGAGTGTGTCTGTGCAGTGGGGACAGTGAGTGTGGAGAGTGTGTCTGTGCAGTGGGGACAGTGAGTGTGGGGGCTGTGTCTGTGCAGTGGGGACAGTGAGTGTGGAGAGTGTGTCTGTGCAGTGGGGGCAGTGAGTGTGGAGAGTGTGTCTGTGCAGTGGGGACAGTGAGTGTGGAGAGTGTGTCTGTGCAGTGGGGACAGTGAGTGTGGAGAGTGTGTCTGTGCAGTGGGGGCAGTGAGTGTGGAGAGTGTGTCTGTGCAGTGGGGACAGTGAGTGTGGAGAGTGTGTCTGTGCAGTGGGGGCAGTGAGTGTGGAGAGTGTGTCTGTGCAGTGGGGGCAGTGAGTGTGGGGGCTGTGTCTGTGCAGTGGGGACAGTGAGTGTGGAGAGTGTGTCTGTGCAGTGGGGACAGTGAGTGTGGGGGCTGTGTCTGTGCAGTGGGGACAGTGAGTGTGGAGAGTGTGTCTGTGCAGTGGGGACAGTGAGTGTGGAGAGTGTGTCTGTGCAGTGGGGACAGTGAGTGTGGAGAGTGTGTCTGTGCAGTGGGGACAGTGAGTGTGGGGGCTGTGTCTGTAATCTGAGGGTCAGAGTGAGAGGCCAAATTGTCTGAGCTAAAGGGCTGCCACATTTTTTGGAATTTGTGTTTCATTTCCTTGTGTCTGTCAAAGATCAGCTACTTTTATGCACAGGTTGAATAATGAGCTATAAGCTGCCAGGTTTTTATAATGAGGCCCAGCAGTTAACAGACTCACTTGTTGCGGTTGCCTGCTTGGCCTCTTCAGTAGTAACCATTGTTATGGCAACGTTTCTCATTGGGTTGTCTAGACCAGACTGTCATCAGCCTGTCTGGTGTTGTGGATTTAATGCCAAAGTGCTGTGTGTCTTGGGCACTCTGGGGTGACCTTGAGACAGCAATCATCAGCCAGAGGACAGCAATGGGCCTTGTGGCTTTAACTGTGTCATAAAGGCTCACGTGCCCTGGGCCAGGGGCGTATTTGTGTGGCTCGTCCTTCCTTCCTGTTCCTTCTATGACAGGCTGACTGCTGAAGGCTGGTCTGCCTTCTTTGAATGAGTGAGAAACAAACATCTAGAGCAGGAAAAAGGTCTGAAACACGTTCTGTGCAGGTTTCTGGAAGAGTGAGCTATTGTTTCCTGTTACATTTGTGGTTCCAGGTCTTAAACAGCTTCACGACGTCAGAAAGCGTTTCAGACTCGACAAACACAAGCTGCTGTCCCCACGGTGGAGCGCTCCTCGGCAGGACGGCTCTCTCGCTTTGACTTGATGAGGGGCGAGGTCTCACACAATGAGCATGTCATTTAGTCAGATGCTGTAAGACAGCCTGGGCTTGTCATATCACTGAAGAGCTGAGCACCTGGAGGTGCAGGAACACACTAAGGGTGATGCCCAAACCTGAACTGGAAACGCCCTACACTCTGGAAACTGGCAGTTTGGCACCAGGCTCTTTTGTCTCTGAATTGCATGCACACAAATACACACAAGCGCTGTCACAGACACAGTCGCAAAAGCAGATGCAAGTAAATCTGCACAGCCACATGATGTCACTCCTCTCCTGGAGATGTCCAAGGGCTGGATTCGCTCATCAAAACCAACCAGACTATTTCTGCTCTGAGCTCAAGGTTACAGCTCTGACTTGCCAGGTGGCTTCTGAACCTTCACAGCTCTGTCTTCAAATGAGAACCCTATTCTGACTTGAAATTATGCACATTTCATAACCAGACACAGGCACAGACCGTCCTAAGCTCCCCATCAGGTTGTGATATTTCTAGTGTCTTACCTGCTCCGAGAAGAATGTGCACCAAGAGCCGTGTCGTGCCAGGGAGATCTCCTTGTGGAGAACCCTGTTCCAGCAAAGCCAGGCTCAGGTGCCATGTCAGCGACCGAGGTTCTGCAAGATACAGCCCTTCTTCTGCTGAGCGGCAGCAAAAGAGAGAGAGGATGGAAAGGTCGGCAGAAAAGAAAGAGGAACGTGGTTTTTGGTTTGTTCTCTAAGGCGAAGGGGAGGCCAGGACAACGAAGCTGAGGGGGTCTCCGAGCTGGATGTGAGCTGCCTGTGAGTGGGGGGCCCCCCGTGCTGCCTCGCAAGCTGCTCCTGTGACCCCTGGCTCTCGCTCAGAGTCCCGCGCGGTAACCCACACGCTGGTACCAAGCAGACAGATGAGAGGGGACGCTGGGCCTGTGCAGCTGTTCAACCGGGACGCTGAAGGATCTTTCAAAGTGACTGGGCAATTTGTCCACTCAAGACTCCTATATTGTCTTGCTTACACTACTGATGTCCTCAGGCCCTAGCGAACTTTCTGGGCTCGTTGTAGATGGTTGCCTGATGACCCCTCCCATCCAGACGGCCAGCATGAGTCCCTCTTATCTCCTGCGGCGTCTGGGGTTTCCCTGGGTCTCCCTGTTTCATGCTTCTTCCTCTCATTCTCCTAGGATCCTCCTAGGATGACAAGAGTAGGGCACACTGCATGAAAATTCATTCGCCAGACGAACAAATATAAAATAGGGAATAAAAACACCAGAACCAGGGGTCGCAAGCATTTTCTTATAAAATAAACGGACCCATCTTGTGTGTTTACTATGGCTGCAGGACCTCCATTTAATGGTCAGAGCGAGTGGTGCAGAAGGGGCCATTTTCACTGTAGCCAGGTCTCTACTTTCAAAACCCCAGCTTTTTTCACGGTGCCAGTGCCGCTCAGTGTTTAAATATTAGTTTAATTATTAGTGTGACTTGCAGCCAGCCTATATGTAGGCCCTAGAGCAAAAGCAGGTGGTTGTTTTAGCTTATTTGAACCAGCTTCTTGTTGATTGTTCGTTTCCACTGTACGGGAGTGGACTGGAATGTAAGACACTTTCTCTGTCTTGCACAGCTGTGCTCTGGGTGTCTTTGTGTGGGGAGGGGGACATGATAGGGGAGACGTAGAGCAAGGTTTTCTAAGTATTCTGTTTATTTTTCATGTATCTAAATTGGTCATAAGCTACGTGGTTAGAAATGTCTCACAGTTTTGGAACTAACATTTTGATATTGCACAATTTGTTTGCTTGTGGTGCTGTTACTGGAAACTTTACTTATCTTCTGAAGATGGTTCACACTGCGAAGACAGCGGCCTGGCCTCCTAATCTGCATATCATGAGTGCTTATTCTCACAGCTGTTGGGAGGGGGAATCTATTGCTCACTCCCACATGTGCTGCTGTTACAGTTCCACTGCAGTGTCTGGAAGACGGCTGCAGCTTTCTTTGAAGACTAACCCAGCCATCCCCCTCTACTGACAGGTGACACGTCAGGCGTTTTGATAGTCGGCGTGTGGAAATGTCGTGTCTGCTTAAATGTGGTTATGGAAATAACAAGGCGATGTCGCAGTGAGAAACTGACAGGAAGGACCACCTGGAAACCTAAGGAAACACAGCGGTGAATTAAACTGAATAAACAAGTTCATAATTAGATTTTCTAGTCACCCCAGTTAGTACTGATACACCAGTTCTACCAGAAACTGGTAAGTAGCACACCAGACAATACAGATAAAAAAGGGATCAGTAGCACACCAGACAATACAGATAAAAAAGGCACTTCTCTGCCGGATCTGTGAAATGAAGTGTAGCTAGTGTCACCAGTTAATTTCTAGAAACATATACACTAGTGTTGCTCCTTCACTTTGAACTACAAAACACTCCTGTCATTAGAGGATCACTAATGTTGTTATTGCATTGCCTTAGAACATTCTGCTAGGCATTGCTGAAGGTAAGAAACAACATTTATCCAAACAATCTTGAACTTAGTGCAATGCCTGAAGGTCTGCAGAAGCTCTGATATCACAGTGTTTCTATCTCTATCTACCAGGCTTTGGTATCTGTCTGTCATGCGTGTTTGGAAGAGCCTGTACCTGAAGAGGTCATCATTGTTAGCGTTAATTAGCAGCTCGCATCGGAGGTGTCTGTCTGGTTCACCGTGGAGACTATCACTCTGTATAGTACCAGCTGCGCTCATGTTGCTGTGTTACAGTGGCCCTAATGAGGTCAGCCTCTGAAATGGCTCCTGCCACACTTCAGCAGTGTGAGCCTGAGGAGGACTGAATCGCAGAGAGATTCCAATGGAATGGTTTGGAGTTCCCCTTCCACTGAGTTTAGAAACTAGACTCCCAGGAGGGGCAGGAGGGACACCTATTGATGAAGGAGGTGGTATGCAATTTCCTGCAATCTCTGTGCTCAGGCTAAGGTGAGAGAGCACATGAGCAGAACAGAACAGCACGTCTGGTGATCTGTAAAGAAGACATGCACTTTTGGACAATGTAACACCTGGTTTGTTGGAGTCTAGGAACACAGTGCGCTGGCGTTTCCATAACTAGCAAGGCAAGGCCGGCCTGTCTGAACTCTCACTGCTCACACTTTGCAGCTGCTGTAGGACAGGAAGTCTGTGACCCATACGAGGTCCCACTCCTGGATTTAAACACAGTCTGGAAAGACGCCCTCTCACGGGCAGGCCCTCCTTCCTTTGCTGCTTAGGGCTGTGTGTCGGTTCACAACAGGTCTGCACACAGGGAGTTAATGTAGGGAATCCACTGTAATCAGATTGTCAGGACTTGTTATTATGGTACTAATGGGAGTTCAGCTGATTCAGAGAAGGCTCCTTCCATAGGGCTATTTGGCACGGAAATTATTCAGTTCAAGTGTGTGCATGTGAGACACGTGCAGTGTAGCTAAGACTGGCAGTTTCATCAACACACACACACACACTCAACACCCAGTGCTGGAAGAGTCATTAATGGCGTCGCTGCTGCTGGCTTAAAGCTGCTTCCCATTCACTTCCTCCCTCTGCTTTTTCATTCTTTTCTTGATGTGTATCCCACCTCTGGAAAGGCTTGACAGAAGCTGCACTGCAGGAGATGAGGTGGGGGAATAGGTTTGCAGTTGCACAGGCCTTAGTGCACAGTAACGGAGGGATCATGTTCAGTTGAGTGGTACTCCTCCTCGTTGGCAGCACAAAGGGTTCATTGTCAAACATTTTAATTTTCCACTGGAATCACTGGGAATTTGACTGTCCATGTCAGGGCTTCCACAATGGATATCTGTCAATGTTCACAGACGGAAGAGGAGATTTCAGACCAGAAACAAAGCAATTGATGGATTTACACTGTTCCTAAATACTGAATAAAAGGGAGTGTCTGAAATCTCTATGTGGGCTGCAATGTCTGCGGTTAGGCCCTTTTAATTGATTTCTTATTGACTAAAGAATGGCTTGCTGTGGAGGGAGACAGCTCGAAAGCTGATATGAGGTAGTTTTGCAGTGGAGGTACTGTTTCGATAAGAACAGGATTGTAGTATGTGTCTCCGATTTTGCATTGTCAGGGAGAATGATGGGTCAGACATAGAAAACCTGTTGGATTCTCTTGACCCAGAGGACTGGAGTTAGAGACACCTGCCCTGTTCTCTGTAAGCCACTAAGGATAACATTTTTACTAAATGTCTAGAATCAGAACAATGTTTTGGATTATTAATTTAGTGAGACAGAAGAGAGTGTCTATGTAGCTGCTCTTCGCCACAAAGCTGGAGATGGTAGGATGTGCTGATGTCTCTGGTGCCTCCGAACAGACGATGGCAGCTCCACCCGCACAGGTGGTTTAGCAGACGAGGCTGGTTTGAGAATCGGAGGAATCGCTGATGTGCATTTTGCATTGAAAGAAAGATTTGTGTTAGCGTTTTGTTGTGTTTAGAAATGACTGTTTGTCAAGCTCCTCTTATCTGCTGTGCAGACGTATTTTGTGATTTATTGTCAAATACATCTTTCCATCCATTTTCTAACTACTTCTTCCAGTCTTCCATTGGGGGAGCCAGAGTCTATCCCAGCAAGCAGTGGGCACGATGATGCACCCTGGATGGGATGCCGGTCCATTGCAGGACACACACAGACCTAAACTCGCTCACACCAGGGCCCTTTTTCCCAGAAGGCAATACATTTAGCAGTACATTTTTGTCCTGCGGAAGGCACCCGGGATGAAACCCATGTGAACAAAGGGAGAACATGCACTCCAGGTCTGGACGTGAGCCAGGCCCCAGTGCTGCGAAGCAGCAGCACTGAGCCCTGCGCCACCATGCTGCCTGAATAAAGGAGTCAAGCAATGTCATTCAAATGTAAAAGTACTGAGTGTGGCCGTGACTCACCGCAGATACCCCAACAGAAAGTTGTGACGGAGTCTGATACGCACTCTGGCACTTCCATGAAACTCCCCTCTGTGTGTATCCGGGGAGGCTGGTGTTCCTCCTCACGAGATCACTTCCCCTGCTCTTTCCTCTTTCCAGTACCTGTCTGCTGGAGGTTATTAGCCAGCAAGGCAGCAGCGTCACGCAATACCACACCGAACAGGACACAAGTCAAATCTGCACTAGCAGACTTCGGCCACTGCTGTCCCCTGGGTGCGAAGGACTGCACTGTGCGTGCTCCAGTTCCCCGAGACCAGTCTGAGCTGTTCCGGGCTCTGCCAGCCACTGGCGTCTGTGTGTATAGACAGCATTGGGTGTTGAGTGTGTCTTGCTGGTTATTGTGTGTTTATTCTGCCTCTTCATCAGTATAGCTCCGGCCTTGTCTCCCATCTGTTTCCTCCTTTTGCTTTCTTACTTTGGCCTTGAACTACATTCAATACCATTGAGCCCTAAACTGCAACAATTAAGGAATGATAATTAGGAAGATTGGATTACTGTGTGTCTTCAGGAGAAGTAGGTCACTTCTTTAGTGATTTGGGTCCTGCCACTTATGGGACTGTGTGAATTAATGTAATGTGGGTTTTGATGATAACCAATCCTAAGTCTTGTGTTTGATTTTTTTATAAAACTGTGGCTGTAGATGGTAGTGTTGTGCTTGGCCCTAGGGGTTGCTTTCAGTCAACCTTATTAACTGTTTTATTGTTTTTTAGCACTACATGTTTTTTGGCACTACATCACTGAGTATTATATTTCCGTTTTTGATTCTCAGGAGTGCATGTTTTACCGCAAAAGGTCTGAGGTTAAATAATGACCAAAGACATGTAGAATTCATCCTTTGTTTCTGAGAGGTCCAGTGTTTCCAAAGGTTCTGAAGCTGTGTGACATCCGCAGGCCTGGCTCAGCGCCATGCGAGCAGCGCTTGCAGTCTCTGCTCAGAGCTTAATCAGGTACGGGAAGCCAGCCCTCTGATCACCACTAGGAATAGACTCTCTTGAAGTGAAACTCCATCAGACTGGTGAGAGTTTCCCCCGACACTTTATATATTATAGACAGGAAAACCAAAACCAGAGAGAACTCTATCAGCTGGGGAACAGATGGTCAATTAGCAGACTAGAACTCCCTCGCAGCTCAGTCACGCCAACACCAGAATGTGCTGTGAGCTGACTCCAGTGAGCCTCTGTGTCTCTGTGAGCAGGCGTGGAGGACGCCAGTGTCGTTTCTTTGCCCGTCTCCTGACTGGTGTTAGTTTTGGCCATCCTGGTCTACCCTAGTAGCACACTCACTACTGGTTATGCCTCATGTCCCCAAAGTGATGCAAACATGGGGCTCAACCCTAGTGATCTCAGCCTCCCTGGGCTTACTGGTTACTTAGTGAAAGTGATCTGTTACTTAAAAAAATACTATTTTTCAGGTCATTATTTAGTTTATGGCTAAAGTACATGTATTAGGATCTCTTTGACAGGCACAGGTGCTGTGTTTTATTTTAACTAAGCAGCTTGACAGTGTGCAGCACAGATACAATGCCAAGCTCTTAGAGAAGGTGTCAGGACTGAAGAGGACGCCCAGGACAGACCCTTTTTTTTTTCTTCTCTTTCTTGTACGTTATAGAATAACGATCAAGAGTTAAATAATGGTTCCATTACCCGCCATATGACTACTGCTCATGAGACATGAAAGCCTAATTTGCAAATGAGAAAAAAAGGCACCATTTCGGCGCACTAATTAAGTGGAATTAAATCCCCATCTCTCCTTAAGAAAGCCTCCAGGCAGCAGAGGAGGCTGAGCAGAATCTCTGTGTGTATGAAGGGGGAGTGGTGGTGGTGTCCGGAGCACGCAGGTGTGCGGATGTCTGTGTGCTCGTGCTGTGGGGAGCGGGGCTGCGCCGCTCTGCGTCTGTCCACGAGAGGCTGTGTGCGGGGGTGGCGTGAAGAGAGCTGAGGGGCCATACCACAGAACTGCATTGGAGCTGAGGAGGCGGACATCTACAGAACCCCCTTCCTTTTCTGCAGATGCAGATTATTTTTCTGGCATTTTTCTCCCTGTTCAAATGAACAGAAATCTCCGATACTGGTTACTCGTGGAAGCGCGCGCCGCAGTGCACTGCGATACTCTCTGCCCACTGGCCCCCGGCTCCACTGTCTGGCGACCTGCAGCTAACGAGCTGCTTCTCTGCACTAATTTGTCTGGGGAAGACAGTTTGTGACGCCCAGGCACAGCAGACTTAATGAGATCATTCGATAAGCCCTGATTCTTCGCGCTGTGTGTGTGTGTGTGTGTGTGTGCGCGTGTGCGCGCGCACACGTGTGAGAGAGTGTTTTTCTGAGGCAGAGAAGCCGCAGACTTTTCTCCAGGAGCAGTTGCTGTGTAGGTGTGTGTGAAGGTGGCACAGCTGGGTGGATGAAGCTCTGGCTGTACTGACTGCCTCACTGTGGCAACGTTTGCACAGAAACATATTTGCCTACTGCGTGTTGCTACAAGTGTGAAAAATATTTCACACTTAGATATAATCATGTATTTGGGGCTTAAAAATGTTGCAAACGCACAGTGTTAAAATGCGGAGCTCTGTGGATGTGAAACAAGACAAAAGACACAGTGAACCTCTCAGTCTGCAATATAGTGAACTCAGTTAAGATAGTAATGGTGTTTGCTGTTTCCTTCTTCAGGGTTTTTTTAGCCTCCTACATAACCTTGTATTTGCTCTCTCACTGCTCTGCTGCCCTCTTCCTAGCGCTCTGCAGTAAGACTGGCCAGCTGGGGGTCAGCAGCTTGTGGAGGAAGACGAGCTGAGAAGCCCCTTGTCGTGTGTGGCCTTTCTGCCACTGTGCTGGTGTCAGCGTGAGAGGCGCAGCAGTGTTAATGAGTCTCAGAGGGACACCTGTGTGTCTGCCGCCTGTGGCCTGACTGTGTGTGAGGCAGAGACACTGTGCTAACCAGCCCTGTCAGAGGTTTAACTTGCACTCCTGTCAGTCAGTCAGTCAGTCAGTCAGTCAGTCAGTCAGTCAGTCAGTCAGTCAGTCAGTCAGTCAGTCAGTCAGTCAGTCAGTCAGTCAGTCAGTCAGTCAGTCAGTGTGTCAGTCAGTCAGTGTGTCAGTTTATCAGTGTGTCAGTTAGTTTATCAATGTGTTAGTTGGGAGAATAGGACTGATATACTTTGGCTCCATTGACATTGACATCTTGTGGGGGAACAGGAAGCAGGATGCAGGTGACATGACTCTCCCTCTCTCTCTGTGCTCTGCAGGCAGAAGGCTCTGGTGTCGACAGGAGGCAGGAGTGTCCAGGCTGCCTGTGACTGGTGAGTATCTTCTGCCCCACACATCCAACCATACTGACATCCCTGAAAGTGATGAGACAGGGACTGATGAAGATGCTGAGGCAGAAGGCTGAAAGCTAATGGCAATCAAGAGATTTTAATATAGCAGTGCTCTGTACAGTGGGTATTGATGTCCACAGCAGGACACCCCTGTCCCCTGATCGAGACAGTTTGTACACTGCAGTACGCTGCCTTTGTGTGGACATACTCAGAACACAGCAGTCAGAACACAAGTTACCAGATAATCTTGTGTAGAAACCTTCACGATATCACCTTTAGTCATCAGTTGTTCTTCTCTTTTTTTGTGCTGTTAACAAGTGCACAAGTTCCCGGCTACCATGAAAAACGCGAAGTCACCTTGTGTACGGTACAGGCCAGAATGTCAGAGTCTCGGTTTCGCAGCTGCGCAGCAGTGTGCTGGTCTGACTGCGCTGTGTGCTCCCAGGCTGTTCTCCCATGTCGACGATCCCTTCCTGGACGACCCCCTGCCCCGGGAGTACGTGCTGTACCTGCGCCCCAGTGGTCCCCTGCTGCACCAGCTCTCCCACTTCTGGCAGCAGTCCCGGCTCACCTGCGGCAAGAACAAGGCCCACAACATCTTCCCCCACATCACGCTGTGCCAGTTCTTCATGGTGAGACACCCCAGCACAGAGCCACCAACACAGCAAAACATGGGTCTTTATACAGCACCAGGCCCCCACGGCCTGCACACAGTGGATCTGGATTCACAGGCTGTGGCCATCCAGTTCAAGCGTTAGTAACCGGAGCTGTCTAGTGTCAGAGCGGAATCGTTATTTGAGCGTGAGGGCTTCCTTCCTCTAACCCGGTAAGCGGGGTGAAGACACCAGAATATCTTGCTTCTCTAAATCCGTGCTGATTCTGCTGAAAAGTGGAAGCCGAGTGTCTGTTTTTAATCCTGTGCATCTGCCCACAGAGGCAGCAGCGGGGCGGTGGGAGTGGGCGTGTTGGGTGCCGGGTGGCGCAGTCTGACTTGGCGTGCTGTGTTGCAGTGTGCAGACAGCAAGGTGGAGGCCCTGTGTGAGGCGCTGCAGTCCACGGTGTGTCAGTGGAGAGGCCGCTTCCCCTGCCCCCTCCCCCTGGAGCTCTACACCTCCTCCAACTTCATCGGCCTCTTCGTGGAGGAGCAGTGCGCCGAGGTGCTGAAGAAGTTTGCTGCAGATTTTGCCACCGAGGCTGCCAGCAAAGCAGGTGAGGGGGTGGGCGCAGTGGTGGAGAGGTGGTCCCGATGTTTTCAGGAGCGCTCCGCCCTACAAGGAGCATAACGCCCCTTAGTGAAAAGGGCCCACGTGCCCAGTCGATAGACTGGTTTCTTTCAAGAAAAGGGTGGACGAGGTCCTCAGACCGATCAACAACCGATCAGACGGGCCAGATGTGCACTCTTCTCTTGCGCCATCTCCAGGCCTGTGCTTCTGTTAGTTCTGTGCATCTGTGGGATGAGGGGTCATTCAAGTCAGAGTAACTCAGGCAAGGCAGACTCGGCTGTAGGTGGATGTTGTTCTTCCAAGCTCTGAAGTCAGGAAAGAAAGCGGCATTCAGCCTCGGTCGCCAAGGAAACTGACAACCTGTTCATTTTGGCAACATTGTGAATTTTAAGGAGGTGACCTTGCATTTGGTCATGAAAATGACTCTGCTGCTTAGTGAGGTCTGAGCCAAGTCAGGACTGAAGTTCTGCTCTGAAGGCTGGCTGTAAACAGGGCAGGAATGTGGTGTGGTGTGCTTCAGGCCAATGAATCTCTGTCTCTCTGGTTCTCTCGCCCTCTCTGTGTGGTCAGATGTCCGCGTGGAGCCCCATAAGAAGCAGCTGCATGTCACCCTGGCCTACCACTTCCAGACCGTCCACCTGCCTGCCCTTGAGAAGCTGTCCAAGGGCATCGACGTCTCCCTGGGCTGCGACTGGCTGGCCGTGCTGTTCTCCCGTGACATCCGCTTCGCCAATCACGAGGTGAGCCCCACTGACGCAGCGCCGCATGGCACGAGGGCAGCAGCGACCACACAGCGCTGAGCGCGTAGCACACAGACAAGAGTGAGGCAACAGAGTGAACTCGTCCAAGCTCGGCACCCGCCAGTGATCCCCCGTGCTCCTCCTCCCCTGATGGAGCCTCTGTGTTTTGTGTGAGTAAACATTAAGACTCATCTGCGTGTTACTCTGAAAGTGTTAGCTTCCCAGCAAACAAAACTTCCTGAGGCTGTCTTTCTGGCCGTCTGTTCGGGACACCACTGGTGTACTTGTGTTAAAGCTCCATTCATAACACAGTCGGGCTGCCAGGCTTTTATTCCATTTTCTGCAGATCTGCAGGCTGGTCTTCATGTTTAACACCATGAGTGTTGCGCATTTCATTTCTCTTCGCTGAGAACCTGAAGATAGGTCTTTGAGTCGTTTTGTACATTGGGAGGTGCAATGACTCTCTCTCTTTCTGGCGCCTCTAGACCTTGCGGGTGATGTACCCCTACGCCCCACAGAACGAGGACGAGCTGGAGCTGGTGCCTGGAGACTTCATCTTCATGTCCCCGGTGGAGCAGACCAGCACCAGTGAGGGCTGGGTGTACGGCACCTCCCTGAGCTCGGGGCTGTCCGGCCTGCTGCCCGAGAACTACATCATGAGGGCCGACGAGTGCGACACCTGGGTCTTCCACGGGTGAGCTGGCGCTGATGCTGACACACAAGCGCGTTCAGGCCCCCAGTGAGGGAGGTTCAAGCTGGGATCGTCCCACATTGGCCACACATGCTCACACGGATACATGCTTTTCACAGGGTGACACTGCTTTGTCCCCTCAGCTGTCTGTCTGAGCCCCTGCACTGCGCTTCCGGCAATAATCCCTTTCCCTGTTGGCCTCCTGCCAGCTGGGGACCGAGTGCGTTTCTCCCCTGGAGTCTGTGACAGGTCACAAATGTAAGAAACGTGTTTAATTCTGTCTCAATTTGTGTGGGTCCCAGTGTAGTGACGGGGACACTATACTGTGAAAAGACCTTAAAACTGAGGTCTTGACTCTCTCTAAAAACCCCAGGGCATTTCTCGAAAAGAGTGGGGGTGTAACCCCGGTGTCCTGGCCAAATTTCCCCCCTGGCCTTTCCCAATCATGGCCTCCTAATAATCTGTGAACTGGCCTCATCACTCTGCTCTCCTCTGAGTGATGGCTGAGAGCTGGTGTGTGGGGAGCAGACTGGAGCATCATCCAGGTGGGGCTGCACACTGGTGGTGGTGGAGGGGATCCCCATGACCTGTAAAGAGCTATGAGTGGAGTGTCCAGAATAGCGCTCTGTAAGTGTAAGGAATTATTATCATTGATTCTGTCTCTCTGTAGCCACCCTCTGCCTCCCCACAAACAGCGTGCCCCTACATCCATCACAGGCAGCCTATGGAGAGCACAGGGTGTGCTGTAGTGACTCTCCTCTGTCTGTGTGCGCAGATCCCACTCCTTCCTGAACTGCACCTCCCCCTCGGGCGCGGCCGGGGTGTGTGATGGGTTACTGGACGGCCGGATGCTGGAGGAGCCGGGTCCGGGAGAGCCCCCCACCCTCAGTGTAATCTGTCAGCCAATGCAGGTGTGTAGTGCAGAGCCATGCAGAATACAGCAGAGCATGGGACAGCAGTATTGAGCTGTCATGTAATACTGATGATCGCCACTAGAGGGCAGACTGCTAACCTTGTGAGAAAAGAAAAGGTTATCTTCAGTATGGGATATGAGCACAATTACTACTATTACTCCTGCTTGTGCTGTGCTCCTGCTCCAGGTCCTGAGGGTGAACAGCCAGTCCCGAATGCCCAAGCGCTGCCTGTTCGTCTGTCGCCATGGCGAGCGGGTGGACGTGGTGTTTGGGAAACACTGGCTCTCCCAGTGCTTCGACGCCAAAGGTGAGGGCCCAGTCTGAGCAGGACCACTGTTGCACTGGAGCCAGAACTCTCGCATAGAACCTCAGTCCGGTAGAGTGGTCCTGATAAATCTCTGAAATCCTCAAGACCAGACAGGAGCACCTTCAAATTTGTGCGGTGATTTTGCACTCCCACTCAGTTATGTTCAGTTTGGGTTTATATATAGTGCCTCCTTCTGGCTACAAATTAACACCAGTGTACGGGCTAATCTAAACAAACGTCGGGTTAATAAAAATGAAAAAGCAATGTAATAAGAATGAAACACTGTGTAGCGTGTATTAAGGTAAACATACCAGGATGCACAGTCCTTTCTTTCTCTTGAGAGGGGCCTGAGCAGAACGGAGGACTCCTGCCTGACCTGCTGTGTTGTGTTGCTGTGTTGAGCAGGCAGATACGTGCGCATGAACCTGAACATGCCCTCCGGCCTGCCCGCCAGGATTGGGGGTTACAGGGACTACGACAAGGACGCTCCCATCACCGTGTTTGGAACCACACAGGCTCGGCTCGTGGGTAAGCGATGGTGCAGCTGAGCGCTGGGGCCTGTGCCCTGTCCTGCACGGACTGCTGACCGCACCGGGAATCCACTGGACACCGCGTGTGCTTTGGAGAACCCAGCTCCTGCCTGGCCAAGTTCTCCCCTGGCCTTTCCCAGTCATGGCCTCCTAATAACCCCCGTCTCTGAACTGGCCTCATCCCTCTGCTCTCCTCCCCACTGAGAGCTGGTGTGTGGGGAGCGGACTGGAGCATCACCCAGGTGGGGGTACACACTGGTGGGGGTGGAGGGGATCCCCATGACCTGTAAAGAGCTCTGAGTGGAGGGTCTAGAAAAGTGCTATATAAGTCTAAGTCTATTTTTGTTGTTATTATTTTTATTATTATGTATTCCTTACTCATTTTTACAGGCTTATAGCACATTTTGTTTTCACTTTGGGCAAAGGCTCTGTCACGCAGTCCTGATGCCACAACTATAACCTGTGCTTGAGGATGATGGGAGATTCTGGCCCAGGGCAGACATGACTGATATGAGAACCTGCCCACTCCATACTGGAGCTCTCTACAAGGCCAACATTTCCCTCTGGGGGTCTCGGTGCTTGCAGGAGTTGTGCGAGACGCTGCTGAGAATAGTTGTCTTTCCCTTGTGTGGCAGGAGAGGCGCTGCTGGAGAGCAACACGGTGATCGACTTTGTGTACTGCTCGCCCTCGCTGCGCTGCGTCCAGACTGCACACCACATCCTCAGAGGTACAGAGGCTGCTCTCCGGCGCCTCACTCCTACACGCCCCTAGAGCGCCGGCCCGCTGGTCCAGATCGCTGCGGGTGATTACTGTTAAGACCATTCTCTTGGTCTAACGTGACGCCTCTCTCTCACCCAGGGCTGCAGCAGGAGGGGAAAATGAAGATCCGTGTGGAGCCGGGCTTGTTCGAGTGGACCAAGTGGGTGTCGGGCACCTCGCTGCCCGCCTGGATACCTGCTGCCGACCTGGCTGCCGCCAGCCTCAGTGTGGACACAGCGTACAGGTGAGGGCTGCAGACTGGCCCCGCCACAGCGCCGCTCTGCTGGAAACATCCCGACAGACGGGAGTTCATCGAAGTTGGCAACTGCGCCTGTTCAGATAAAGACCTTCTCACCTGCCTTTCCCTCTGTCCCCAGACCTCATATTCCAATCAGCAAGCTGAGCGTTTCTGAATCGTATGACACTTACATCAGTCGCAGTTTCCAAGTGACTAAGGAAATCCTGTCCGACTGCAAGGGCAAAGGTAGGAGCTGCCATTCGTGTCCCTCCAGGGAGACAGTCCTGTCTATTTCCCGGTGTGCAGTAGACCAGGGCAAGGGAAGAGACCAGCCGAATAATTAGCAAATATCCTGGGCAAACAAATAATCCTCAGATTTCAAACAATTATTTAGACAAAACAAATCACAGAGATCTGAATCAGAGGGCTTTATAAGTGTGCCTTCTCTGAGTGACAAACAGCCGTGTGTGTCCTGTGACTGGTCTGTGTCTGTGACAGGTGAGCGCTCACTGTGCCCTCCGGTCTCCGCAGGTAACAACGTACTGATCGTGGCCCACGCTTCCTCCCTGGAGGCCTGCACTCGCCAGATCCAGGGCCTGAGTCCCCAGAACTCCAAGGACTTTGTACAGGTGGTGCGGAAGGTCAGTGTGCATCTTCCCTGATTGTCTGTCTTTACTGCCAGGGACTGTAGAGTGCTCACACAGCGCCACCCTGTGGCTACGAGCTGCAGCAGCACCGCCTCAGTGTCCAGGATGAGACTGAGGTGTGTCTCCTCCCTCCTGCCTTGCAGATCCCCTACCTGGGCTTCTGCGCCTGTGAGGAACAGGGGGACACGGGGGTGTGGCAGCTGGTTGACCCCCCCATCCTGCCCTTGACACATGGACCCAATCACAGCTTCAACTGGAGAGAGACCCTGCTGCAGGAGTGACCCAGAACCACGCACACGAGCTCTTCCCAGGCTCCTGCCACCTGCTGTCCACCTGTCTGTTCCAGTCTCCCAGTATTTGCCAAAACCTCAGTCAGGGCATGACATCCACTAAGGCTGTGTGGAAATGTATCCATATGTGTATGTATATACAGATATACTGTAGAGGGGAACACCTCTACAGCATGGCGATTCTGCAGTGTAGTCCAGTTATATATATACACATACAGTACACATAATCACTTCTGTACTTGTGGTAACTAAAGCAAAGGCTGGGTGAAGGTCCTTCACTTTCCATCTGCATGGAGAGCAGCACTGAAGCTAAGAGTTTATGGACCCATTCTGGGTTCTGGGCTGCAGCGCCAACTGCGGACACCCCTGGGTGAAGCCCATGTTAACGCCCCCACTGTCAGTGCTGCAGCCCTGCGAGGTGAAATCCAGTGGCTGTTAGTCTGAGTCTTTCACTGGGTGTCTCCTGTGGCTGTCGGCCAACAGGAGGGTCATCTCAGACTCGCAGCCAGACTCGCAGTCTTCACAGAAGCAACACAGGGCTTTGCGTGGGTAGATCTGGGGCTCGTTCCCATGCAACAGGCGTGAGCTTGCTGGTTGTTGTGGCCACCTGGTGTCAGGGCTGTCATTTGACCAGTGGAATGTCCTCTCTCAGGATGATTCCATGTCACCGTTCAGCAAATGGTTCAGCACTTACAGTCAGTTAGGATAAGGCACTGCAGCTGCAGTAATCTCACAGTGCATGCAACTCTGATTAATGATTTTGTTCCACGTACAACTGACTCCAGTCGTCTCCTGTGATGGATCAGTAGAAACATGAAATGCAAGGAGGAGGTACATAAATAATGAATCAACCTGATTGCACGCCCCTACCTGTATCCTACCTAAAACCGAATCAATTTATAAAGTTAAAAGCCTAACCTGAGTAGAAAGCAGCTGAGCCCTGAAAAGCACAAACTACAATCTGACTTGAGCTGACAAAGACAGATACCCAGAAAATTGCATTATTCTGTGCAGCAGCAGGACTTCCACTGCGGGCTGGTGACGTGTCCCTGGCTGACCGCATGTTGACCTGGTGACACCCAGTCCTACATCATTACACATGGCGTGAGGTCCAGTGAGCGCTGTCTGTGGGTGAGGCAGGTGACCATCTTGACCTGCAGCTGTAAACCACTGCTGGTCACATACAGTACAGTCAATAACCGTCAGCGTAGCCCGGTGCCCTGCTTACCTGGCCTGGCTTTTCATCATCGGACATTCAGAAAGGGTGCGATACGGACTGCCTCCTTTGCGATGGCTGTTTTCACTCCTGGTACCTGCCGATGGTCTCCGCCTTTCCCGGGGGTCACCTCCTGCCAGGGGTGCAAACATCTGCTTAATGTCAAAATGTGTAACCGATGCATTTCAGAGCGAGTGATTTAAATTGTTTAAAATATTTCAAAAGATATGATTATTTATTTAGCCTGTCTGCCCTGTCAGTGTGTCTTCAGGTCGTTAGCTTACTCGATGGCAAGGTGGGAGCTCCAAGCCTGCTGCTCCGCGCTCTGCCTGGTGCTTCTGCTTCCTCCAGGCTCAGAGGGCTCAGAGGGACCCGGCTGTGGCTCCCTACACTAGTTTATCCCCGGTCTGACCTCCGAGGCTGGATCATGCCCTGCTGTTCTCTGTGCACTGCAACAGTGTGTGTTGTCCTTGCAGGTTGTTCTGAAATGTGAAAAGGTCAACGTAGGGTGCCAAAATTCACCTTGCTTGCCATAGGTTTGCGGAAAACAAGCACAGTCCCCTTAGAGGGTTCTAAGTGGGACATGAAGTTTAAAGGTTTCTAATTTTACCGTGCCTTCACTGTGCTTCCCCATGCAGGAGCACACGTGTAGCGTGATGTACTGTAGTAAACATTGGATATCTGTTATGGAGCACGCAATCCCCAAGAGGCCACTGAGGTGTATGGAGCAGCTTGAACGTCTCTCACTGCTTCTTCAGGGAACGACGTGCTGGCAGATGAGACATGAGAATAACATGCCTCCTTCACACTAAGAGTCGCAAGGATCTGCGTCCAGCAAGGCAGGCTGCCCCACAGATGCTGATGCGCTGAGCTCCTCCCGGGAAGGTTCGGGGCGCTTCTGCGGTCTGCACGAGCGATGGGGCCAGCAGGCCTCCTCCTGTGACCTGCGTCCTGCTTGCAGGAGGTCAAACGTTAATACATGGGGTGTGACACAGCACGAGGGGAGATGTGGGCTGCGGTCGCTAACCAGTTTTCAAATAGGAAGATTGCACCGGCTGAACAACGAGGAAATGCTGAGCAGCCTGAACAGGATCCTGCCTCAGCACTGGAAAAAAGCTGCACAGCATTGGACTCTGCTCCAGAGCTGAGAGAGGAACCCCACTCCGAGTGACCGGCTGCCTTGTTGTAGCACTGTCTCGCCTCTGCTCTCCTTCCTCTTGGGCGTGCAAACCCAGCTTGGACTGTCTGTTCTTTCAAGAGTTTCTTCGAGACAGAGAGGCACCGCTCTTGCACTGGTGTGGTTTTCATCGTCTGTATCGGTCAATATCGGCATCCCGCATTCACGGCTGCGTGTGCCCTCTGTCCTGTCGTCCCCTTCGCCTCCTGGTTCCTGTCCTCTTGTCTGCAGAGCAGAAGCCTGGCTCCTCCTGCGGTCAGCCAGGCAGCTCCCCAGGCTCTGCAGCGCTTTGCATGTGTCCGGCCAGAAACGCGCCGCAGTGAACGAGCGAAACTAAAACCGTACGCAAAACACGAAGCTGATACAAGGCAAGTCTCTACTTGACAAAGTCCTCTTCTTTGAAAAAGAATTCATGCTTTATGTATTTAAATTATTGTCTTCATTTTTATGCAATTAAAAAGGTCAAAAATGTGTTTCTAAAGAATGTGTATACTATTTTGTTGCAAAAGATCAATTGCCTCAGTAATTATTATTATTATTATTATTATTATTATTATTAAAATTATTTACTGCTTCAGGAATATATAAATGATGTTTGCGAATAAATGTTTTATTGGCATGTGGTGTGTTGGTGTGTTGGTGTCTTGCCTGGCAGCCCTGTTAGGGACTGGGATTCATCTCTCTGCGCTCACCAGCTGGTCGGCCCCATTGCTGTTGGAGATGCCAGCTCCTGGTGCACAGCCTGTCCTCTCCCCTGCGCTGGCAAGATGTGGCACTGCTAGGAGAGCAATTCCATTCATCTCTTTCACCATTCAGGAGAAGATAAAAGGCTCTTGTTGCCTGAGAATTTAACAGCTACAGGCTTGCGGGTGAATTTAGCAGAAGAACAACAACGCATTTTTTTTAATTCTGCGCCTGTGTGAATTTGCCAGGCGTAAAATGTTCCACACCCAGTGTCGGCCCTGACACAACCAAGACAGTCGTTCTCTGTTTTCAGCCTTAAACACAAGAAGTAAAATATACTGAAATCAGCTTCTGATTTCGTGATTCGCAGACCCAGTATCTTAGAGAATCTGATGACCGAGTCTGTTTGCTTTCAATTTCTGTGTATATGTGCCACGTCCTGGCCAGACATGCAGTCTGAGTATCAGGCCATCTGTCTGTACTCTTTCCTCTTTCTCTGCCTGTTTCTCGAGTAGCCCTTATGAACATTACTAAAATGTTACATAAGCTTAATGTTATTGAGCTTGTAAAGCAGAAGGATTTATTCATTTTTAACCATTGCTGAATATGAGCGTCATCATTAAGATGACAAAGACCTTCATGCTGCTGTAATTACAAATTCAGAACAAATGTCATTTAAACTGGTGCTGACTTCTCGAAAGCTGCAGCAGGTAGATTCAGGTACGACACTTGCACTACCCAGTATTGTCCACTAAGGGGAGACATTCCCCCATTGTTTTCGAATGCAGCGTTTACAAGCGTCAATTTGGTGCCTCACTACTACTAGCTCAGGACAGGCTCAAAGTGATGAAACAGCGAAGAGACTGCGCTCCTTTCTCAGCTGGTTGGATGCACCATTTCACCACCGGAGGGCACTACAGAGTCTAACCCCAGAGGACAGGGTTCAATTTGAAAGGTCTCAGCAAAGGTCATTGTGAACTGAGGCAAGTCTGCTCTGCACCGAATATTCATTCTTACCCCTGTAATCCTTGTAGAGATTAGGGAAGTACTTCCGTTTTTCACTGAGTAAAGCCTGCCTTACGTAGAGACGTAGAGAGGGTGTAGTTATGTATCATTTGTGAATCCCTGTGGCTAACAGCCGATTGAGGTGTGGCGCTGAAAAAGACAGCAGGCTGTACCTTCTCTCTCATAGCACTGATAGTTCCGGGGTATTCATTTTGGAGCAGGTCACTCTGGGTCGGGTGTGCCCTACATATGGTTACTCTATAGATTCTTAGGGTCACGCCTCTCTAGCAAAAGGAAAAGCATGCGGGATCTTCTGCAGCAGCAGCTATGCGCACTGCGTGCTTGCGTGCTTTGTGCTCATGGTATGATAAACACAGTGTGGCCGCAGCCCTGCATGTCGGAGCTCCTGCGGTATCGTTTGGAAAAAAAAGGAGGAGTGCAAAGCGACGCCAGGAGAGCCAGACAACACGGCCCGTTCCTAAAGTGCAAGGCGACTCCGGCGCTTTTCTTACGGGCTCCGGTTCAGCCCCGCGTCTCTTTGTCTGGAACAGCTGGGGAGGCCGCGGGTGGTCTGTGACTTCTGCCCAGCCGATTGGCTCTGGCTCCGTCCCAGCGCACCCGGGTCTGGGACGCGATTGGACGACGGTGTTCGGAGCTTCAACATCCGATGCGCTTGTCCGGCGCGCACAGCTGTCTCGGCGGCTTGCAGATCCCAAAAGCCGCCACCAGGCGGCGCCAGTTCTCCAAAGCCCAGTCCCGTTATGCCAAAGCTCCGCAGTCGTGTTTTTCGTGTAGGTGGCGCTTTTAAAACGGGCTACGCGGGATCTTTCTGTTGCTTCTGGTAAGCTGATGGAAGCAGCAGTCCCACTTGGCAGCCCGATCTGAGAAGCGCAGCAATGCTGTGTCCAGTCAGGACTGGGGTGGGCGTCCTCTGGGTGAAACCTTCTGGCTTCTGTGTTTCGTCTATGCGGAGTTGGTGGATAAATATGCGGCGCTCCTGGCTCTGCACCAGTCAGGTGACCAGGGGCACTGTGCTATAGGAGGCGCTGTCATTCAGGTGAGGTGTCAGACTGTCCTGGATGATCTAGGAAGTCCTCACTCCTTGGTCATCACAGATCCCAGGGCACCGTTCGTAGGATTAGGGGTATCAAGGTATCAAAAACACCAGAGAGAAATGTCAGCACATCGCTCTGTCTTCTTGCAGTCAAAATGGAGACCCCAGCCTGCCGGCTCAGCTGAGCGCCGATCCACTGATCCAGCCATGCAGCCATGGTTATTTTCATCCGGACCGGCTGTGCTTGCTGCAGTACACATGCCGCAGAAGCAGACACAGTTTCAGATGGCCACCACGCAGCAGACTCAATCCCCTATCCTTCTGCCCCCGGCTACCCCCAGACGCCTCCTTTCACACATCCCACTATGGGCAGAGATTAGCCCCTCCATCTGGGTCATGTTCAGTTTCAACAACTCTGGCCCTGTTAGTCTCCCAGTTTAAAGCACAAAAAGGGACAGGCTGGCAATGTGCACCAGTCCCTCCAGCCAGATGATGCGTCTGCGTAGTGATCCAGTTCAGCTCTCTCCTGGGCCCCAGCTCCGCTCCAGGGGTCATTGCTGTCCCCCTGCAAGAGGACCTATTTTCTGGGTCTGGGGTGGGAAGTCCGTGTGTGTGTCTGCGCCTGTTCGCCCCGATGACTGCTGCTGTGAATGTGTGAAACTCTGCCTCAGTCTGATGCTTCCCCCTGTCGTGCAATAAAGGTAAAGACACCTGAATGCACACGGCAGAGACAAACTGCTTCTGAGACACGTCGGCGCTGTCCCCTTGGGGAGTAGTCTGGAGCAGGACCTGGGCAAGACAGCGTGTGTGAGGTGGAGTCGGTGGAGAAGATGTGAGCTTTGTTCCGATCACTGTCAGTGAGGGTCCCTGTCCTTCAGGAGCAGACGTCAGGCTGAGGACGTGTCTTTGTCTTGGATCTCTAGTGCTGCTGCCTCTTTGATAGACCAGATCCTGCTTAGGATAAGCAGGGCATTAGAAAGTCTTATCTGGGGGTCTACAGTAAGGATCAAGGGGAGTCTCATTAAATCCGTTCCTTATCTGCAGTAACAGTCCAAACAGCTTTGTCTCTGACATTCACTGATTCCCAGAATCCTGATCTGTGTCGGGGCTCTGTGTGTGAGCAGTGACCACACTGCCCACCCTTCCCTGTGGCTCTAGTGGGTCTCCAGGCTACAGCTGGACTCCAGCGGGGATCCAGCAACCTTGTAGTCAGTTTTTTTTTAAAGGCGTGAATCCCCATTGGCAATTTAGTTTGGCCTGTTCAGTTCTATATCGCTTCCTGCAGAAAGTGTCACAACCGCACATAATCAGACACAAGCCCGTAAACGTCAACACATTCCCACAAGCACGGATTCCCCCAAACACCAACGCACAGACTAATTATCATCCCACGTCCCCCGTCCTGCACCACACCCTCCAAATACCTCTTACTTTAGGGCTGCTCGCCCGCTCCTCAGCACTCAGCATTGGACTTATCAGTGGAGCTCCCTGTTCTCATACCCGAGATCGCCTTGATCGTCGCTAAACCTCTGAATCCTCGGCTTTCTGACCTGCAGTCAATCCTGGTGTCCACCCTGGTTTGTGCCATCTGTCCTCACTGAAGTTCCTCCCTTGATCAACTGGTGAATTATTTTTCACATCTCCTGGTCTGCAGCACAGGAAGTAGGCTACCCTCCTGCGTGAGAGGACCTGCAGCGACCCTGACTATGATTCCTGACTATTCGATTTGGTTGAGTACACCTGACTTCCTTTCTTTCTGCTTCTGGATCTCGATCTGTGCTACTTAATGTTCGCATAGGGTCCAATAACATATTTTCGGCTTAAACTTTGCTGCAGAAAGGTTCTAGGAGCGCTGCTCAGTGCAGATTTTCCTTTACTGACTTCTCCTTATGGAAGTTTGTAAATGAGCAACACAACACTGAGGCTTTCAGCTGTGCACCGCTGGTCCCAGTGCTCATCTGACGCAGCCAGTGCCAAGCTGATCCAGTTTCAATAACACAGATCCGCTCACGCAGGAGGGTAGCTGACTTCCTGTGCTGCAGACCAGGAGATGTGAAAAATAATTCACCAGTTGATCAAGGGAGGAACTTCAGTGAGGACAGATGGCACAAACCAGGGTGGACACCAGGACTGACACCCCTACTCCTAGCAACAGCCATGGGATCTGTAATGACCAAGTAGTCAGGACTTCAGTATCACCGGTCTCACACAGACATAGGCAGGTGACATGGTCCCTCAGACAAACGTTTCTCACACTGGAGATAACAGAGGGCAGCCTGGCCTGCGAGGACTAATGACTTCAAGACTCTGCTCTGCGTGTGCAGGTCTGCGGGGCTCCTCGCGCAGGCAGTAACGCAGACCTCCACAGCGACAAGACAGGAGAGCCAGCATCACCGGACGAAGTTTAAATCCGCAAGTCAGAGAGCACGACCTTCCACAGTCTAGCGGTGGTCTTTGCACTCCTCTCTGCCTCTTGATTGCTCGTTAATCACCGGCGAGCTGGTAGTCAGCCCGGCCGCGCAGTTTCAGGGGCGCCGCGTCTGCTGGCTGTGTGAGGGGTCGATACCAGACGCTTCAATCACCAGGCAGCCCTGACAGACGGGGGGCCTGCGTTAAGGGTCCTGAAGACGAGGGGTGGCGGAGGAGCAGTGATGTGCGAGGCAGGACTGAGCGCCTGTCAGACGGAAGGAAAGACCAGTGCTACCCTCCGGCCTGCAGCGGGGGTCCTGTCCCGTTCTGGCAGGGCTGTGCTGAAGCTCTCTAACCGGGGAAATGCTGCAGCGCTTGCTAATGGCTCTGCCATCGACTAGGGCTGGGATGGGGGCCGGCGGGGGGGGGAGAGGGTGGGATGTATGTCCTTCTCTCTCCCCGGCTCAGCGGGGAGAGAGGATTAATTCGTTTTGTTTCTTTTTTGGGGTTTTGTTTTCTGGTGTGGGGGACTGGGAGCACTGTAAATAGACTGCACTTGATTTGCTCGGGTGCTTTTGCGGCGGAGCCAGTCTGGTATAAAACGGACCTACTTTGGCCTTGCTCAGGCCATTGTGTGACACCCTGCCCTCCCACTGTTGCGCTTTGAAAGCATCTCAACAAACAAGTCATGCATTTCAAAGCACAAGTCCCTTACCAATATAAATATATAACACTATACCTGTAGATCAATATATCTCAATATGCAAGTATGCAGTGCATTTTTTCTGGTGAATAAAAGAGCAAATGTAGGCTGTCTGAAGGGAGGCTGAAATGGCACCAGACTTGTGCCTCTTCATCAATGGCCTTTGATCCCTTTTCACAGACAGATCAGTGAAGGGTCTCCAGCTCGGGGGCTGTCGGTCTTACAGGCTGACCTTTGGCAACACCTGCATGTTATTGATCAACTACACCAGCGACATGTTTGATTCAAGGAGCTCGGCTCCCTGCGGGCCGACGGGTTTTTCGGACTCCTGTTCTGAAACGTCCCAGACCCACTCACGTGAATCAGGTGGTCTGCTCTGCGGACCGCACTCCCGCCTGCGAGAGCCCCCTGCCCGGAGCGAGGCTCTCTGGGAGCGGGGCTGGAGAGGAGCTGCCAACGCGCACTCTCATCTCCCCGTCGGGCCGGCTGACGCCTCGGATCACCTCCGATTTGCTCCGACGCCTGGGGACGGAGTCCGAAGGGATGGAAAGATATCCTGACACCGCGGCGGGCGACCACACGTCAGGTTCCTGCTCCGACCTTTGAAACACAGGCTCAGGGCTGGGCGATGGGTTTTCGGCGGTTTTCTGCAACTTTGGCTGCAAACAACCCCGGAACTGAGTGTGTTGATTAACGGGGAACTGCAGGCCCAATTTCTCAAACTTGTTATTAAATCGCAGCAACGAAATAAATTCATTGACAGCATAGAAAAATCCTACAGATTTCAGACTGAGCACAAAATCGTGAGATTTGTGAAAGCACAGTAAGTTGCCATGTTGTCACCAAAACACTGGTCTTGTGATGGGTGAGAGCAAGAGTTCCCACGAATCGCGACGTGATGCAGCCCTTCCTGCTCACTAGTCTCTGTCATGATTGATGCAGTGTGATGGACGAGGGAACAAGTCCTGGTTGTGCAGCAGACATTTCACCTCAGAAATGTTTCAACGTGATCTGCAGGCAGGGTTAACAAGTGTGTTGTATTTGTTGGCAAAACTGTAATGGAATCAAAAGCAATATTCCTATTGGATTAAAAGGGCTCTATTCACAGGGCCGATTCACCTCTCCAGACGTTTTATGGCCTCGTTCTGAATTGCAGAAAATGGCGCTGCACATCCCTGGAAATTGAGTCTGATTTTGTGATGTAAATGGAAAGTTTTACACGTTACTGTGCACATTTTCACATTTTGTAATTTGAAATGCACACAGCAATGCAGATTCTTTCCAAGACAAGGCTGCTTCAGACAGCCACAGGGAATTACAACAACAGCACAGTGAAGCAGGCTTTCACCCAAGAGGAGTGAGAGACAAAACATTGTCAATTCCCCTGGATTTTGTTTTGCAGGAATGGCTTCCTGGCAGTTAGATTGAAAACAGTGAGGGGAAAAAGAGGCGAAGCTGAAAGACTCGATAGAGAAATTTACAGAAAAAAACACAAACAAATGCCATTTGTTATTGCTGCTATTAACATTGTACAATATTCTACACTGAGCTCATTTCGACACAGTTAAGGCACATTCTGAAAGCAAGCTTTCCATGGGGGGTCCTGACGTCTCACCATCGCTGATGTGAAAAGGGTCATGTAGTTCTAACTAGGGCTGGGATCCCTGGTCTCAACGATGTACATCTCCATTTTTCACCCTGATCCATGACATTATTAATTTCTTGGGCAACATCAATGCAACAGGCACCAAAAACAGATAAAAAAAAAACTCATAGATCAGTTTAATCGCGTGATGAAAAGGGGGCGAAGAATTTAACGATACCAGAAAATAGCGTGAGACATATTTAATTTGTGTTAACATAGTCAGTATTCTGTATTTGATGTTCTTATTTAGGTTCATTTTTACTGAGTTAATCTGTTCAGCGTGAGAGAAGTTTTATGTGATCTCTGACCCCGGGGAGGGTGTGACGTGGACAGTTGAGGAGAGAACGGACGCTCACGCCGTGTCCGTTATTCTTCTGGTCTTTTCCTTATTTTGGATCCCAATAAGAGTTTGATAATCAGCCGGTGCAAGCTCTGTTTTCCTTTGAATATGAATGCCCCCAAACCCTAAACCGAACCCCCGATTTTACAACAGTGACCGGTCGCCATGGCTCCGGTGCGCCGCGTGGCCGCCTTACCGGGCGCATGACGTCAGAGCCATCGCTCGGGGCCCTTCTTCAGAAGCCGCCGTCGCCGCCTGAGGGGCGGGATGTTGGGACGCTGTAAGGCACCTAATCCTTAAATTTTTATAAATTCAGTTGTTTCCCGGCGATTCAACTCGGGGCACATGACTGAAACTAGAGAGGTGAAAGTGTCCGTTAGGAAAATGTGAAGGCATGAAGTGTTCGCGCGCAGCTCTCGTCTTTCTTTCACCCCGACGATTTTCTTCCCCGTTTTATCCCTTTTTGTTCCAATGTTCGGGTCTTTGGCTTAAAAAACTTAATGTTTGTGTATTCATAACCCTTTTACAAGAAGTGACTAATAGAATTAGTGAGCGAGGTCGGGTGTGAAGCCATTTGTCTGTCGGTGCCGCCGGTAGCGCCCCAGGTCATATTAATCGTTATCATTCATACTGAATCTCATAAACTTGAATTGGTCTTAAATTAATATCGCCTTCTGAGAATATACGTCTTTAAAATGTGTGAATACCTATTTATCAAAACACAGAGATTGCTTTCCCAGCAGGAACTGGACATTAAGGTGTTCTTCACATGAGTTTGGTACGCGGCTCAGCAAGAACACAGGGTTTTAGCCACGATTGATCACAGCTGAAAGGTTTATTTCAAGGATGATTTGAGACTGAATCTTCACTTTTTTGATTCCCTAATATCTCAGGCGTATTAATATTCCCCGTTCTTAATAAAATTTCCTTGCAAACGCTGTAGCTGCGGGGATTTTTTTAATGCAGGTATTGCAGTGCTGTTCTCGCAAACAAATGTAGTAATTTCTTCCAGTCTTCTTTTTTTTTAAAAGAAAAAGTTACGCCAAGTCAGGAGAATGTGCAGACCGAGTCATGTGATCAGCTCTGTCTGGGAGGAGGCGTCCCGGAAGCTGCGATCAGGTAATCACCTGCTGAGATGCGAGAGGTGACCGCAGGTGTGAGTGTTAAACCACCATTTCTGAGCGTTTGAGAGATCTGGGCATCGGTTTTGTTTTATAAGCCATTTGGGACAAAGTCAGATGGTCGCTGTTTCACACGTCCGGAATCAGGTTGGGCAACTTGCTTTTTAGTAGTTTAAGACTTGACTTGGAGCGGTGTGCGCGTTTCTGCGTGCTGGGTGGGGAGTGGAATTGCTGTATTGCCTCGTATACATCGTCACTACTTTAAAATAAAGTGATTTTAGCAAAAAAAATATTCATTTTTGAGTTCTGACTATTCACTGAATCAAAGGATTGGCTGCATTCGCCGATGAAACCTGGTTGAGTTGCCAGTGTTGACGTCTGCTGATCTATTTTGCAATCCAATTAGTGTTTAATAGATCTGCGGTGTGGATACCCGGTGTTGAAACGGGGCACTTCTCAAGGTATTCTGCCTGTTGGGTTACGTGCTGAAGTCCTTTTTCTGACCTTTTCAGATATTTACCACGATGGTAACGGCTGGCTTGATGTCAACCCTGAGCCTTCATGAGATGTTGGTAAGTTCCAGGATTCTAGGTTCCAGTTTTGTAACCCAGTGAAAGAAAACCTGTAAAGTCATCCCGAATTTCTTGTTAAGAGTTGTGCACAGGTGTGGTTATTCCCTGTTTCGGCTGATCAGCAGGTGTTAGTCTGCCATATGTTCCCACCTTACAGTAACACAGAGCTCCTGGTTAAACTAGTGTGGTTGAAACATTTCCTCCTGAAAATGCAGATTCACAAGAAACAGAGATTTGTCTTTAGCACATTTAAAGTAAAATAGATGCAGTTACTGGGAAACTTTTAGTGAATCGTGTGTTCCAGAATTTTGAAAGACTGACAGTGTCTGAGAAGGAAAAAGGTTAAGATCAAGAGACTCTTACATCGGACTCCCAACCATTAGGAGGATGTTCAGTGGTTTTGACATATGTATTGGTGAAATTCATCCACTAAGTAGCAACAAGTGCAAAATATTCAGTGTTTCTGATGTGTGCAAGAAATTTAATCATAGTAGGCAGTAACATTGTACTCCAGTTCAATGTTCTCTGGAATTAAGGAGATTAATTGTTGAATTAATGCTTGTTTAAGATTTTAATGTAATCTGCCATGGTGTCTGCAGCACTGCCAGTGAACCCAGTGACAGCAGTGACAGTGACCTTGCAGTCTTGACTGTGTGTTTGAGACTGAATGGTGAAAAGAAAGAACAGAATGGTCTTCTGTCTGTCCAGGAGGAGGCACTAGTGGTCCATTTTGGGTGCAAAAAAGCACAGCAGAGCAAGCTAGGTGTTCAGCCCCTCAAGACCTGCATATTGGCCTCTTCCACAGGGGAGTCTTGTGAGGCCCAGAGAAAAGGTAACTTTGTCTTTTTACATCATTTAAGTCAGTAAGGTACCCTACGAAGGCTAAAACAAAGCACCCAGTTGCATCTTTTCTTTGGTTTGTGCTGAGCAGAAACAATAGACTTTTAACTGCTGCTTCGTATGTTAAAACAGCAGATTCTGTTCTAATTTAAAATGGAATTGGTATTACTTTCCCAGGCTAACAGAAGAGATTCTTAATGTCTACAGTACGTACTGTATAAGAATTTTTGTGAAGCCGGTGTATAATTACTGACTTTGCGAACACCCCTAGTCCAGTGGTTGGCTAAATCAGATCAGTTGACAACTTTATCGGCAAGAGTCAACAAATGACAGAAATGTCCAATTGTGGTCTTAAGCTGTTATTTTTTTTTAAATTTGTGACATGCATAGTGTGCTATTAATAATCTACTATGTATAAAATGGTGCTGTCTCTGTCAAAATTAAGACCCCGTACAAATTGTTCCATTTGTAGGGAGAAATTGGTGCTTAATAATGAAACTGGAATGGCAAAGCCAAGTGGAGATCTCTTTGTGTCCTGACTGTAGAGTTAAAAGCCTGTCCATAATCTGTCTCTGAGGGTCAGCTTGGAGATCCTGTAATTGGGGTAATTGATTGATTATGGTGACAGTGGAGGAAAAGCAGTTTTAGTTAAGCAGCTCAGAACAGATTTTTGGACCTCTTGTGGCATTTGCAGATGCATTTCCAGATTTATTTCCTGCTGTTTGCTCCAGATAGTTATCCTCCTAAACCAATTAGAAGAAAACGCTGTCTGCTTGTCTCAATGCAGTGTTTTTCTGCTTGTTTTTTAATTTTCAGTAGTGTGAAACGTGAGGCCAGGACAGAGCTCTGGCCTCATGTCTCTGGCTCCCAGCTGGTAATGAAAGCCTGATGCAAGAGGTCAAAGGTGTCTCTGTCTGGTCAGGGGTCACCACTCAGTGACTTTGATCAATGGCTGTTTTTTTTCCCCTGTCTGGTCGGCTGCAGAAGGGAATTTATATGACTCCCCTACAGGTGCACGAACCGGAGCTGGGGGTAGGGAAGGAATCCAAGCACAGACGAAGAGTGCAGAGCAGCAGAGATGTCTTTGAGTACACTTGACTCTTTAATGTACCTGCTGTATGTAAGAGCTGCGCCAGCTGGTGCTGGTTGTTTCTCATACAGATGGTCACAACCCTTCCTTCACTGTTTCAGCTCTACCTCTGCTCCTCCGTCATGTGTAGACGTTGCGGTTTGCTACAAAGTCTGTTGAAATTTTAGTGAAGTGGAGGGGCGTTGGGGGGGGTGGGTTCGTGCTGTGAGTGATGAGAGAAATTATTTAGAACTGATTTTTTTGTAATTTTCCATTTTCACATCGGGACAAATTCTAATAGTCGGAAAATGTGACATTGCATGTCAGCAGATCTGTCTGGTTAACTGTCGTTGTACAGATATTGATGTATAGTAGCTTTAATTTATGTCTCTAGCCTTTGTGCCTTTCACCAATAATTCACATTTCTTTTGTCCTTTTGTCAGAATTCCTCTATCAGTGTTTACTCCCTAAAGTCTTACAGCTTTAGAGTAAGCTAATAAAGCTACAAGCTACTCATAATTTACTTATCTAGATTTTGTTTCTGTAACTTAGTCATACCCTCTTGCACATCTTCAACTGAGTTTCTGAGGTGTACTTATTTAAAAATGTTTGCTTAGCTTCTTTTTGCTTTGTGGACAGGTACTTGGGCGTCCACAATTCATAAAATTAGTTAACAGAGCTTTTATTGAAAATATATTAAGCAACTATAATGCTATGAATCCATAAATATAATGTGTTATGGGGAAAGAGATTTTGTCATTCAGTGATAATACACAGATGTTTTGTGTGAATGATGATTCTGCATCATATAAATGAGTTGATGTTCTTCTCAGGAATTTCTGTTAATGGCACCTGGTTTGTATTTAATTGGGAAGATCAAGTTAATTAAGTGTGCATTTGGCCTTTTTTTTTCTTCCTGCAGTACAAGTCTGAGGCATTAGGAGGATGTTCAGTGGTCCTCCATAAATGGAAAAGCTTTGTACCAGTGTCAGGAGTCACTGTGTGGACAATGCAGGAGGCCTCTCAAGGATACATTGTTTATAAAGGAAGCTCTTCTGGCGTGGGGAAAGATAGCTGGCCAGCCTTCACTGGGCCTTTGAGAGGACATGTGACGTTACAGATTTTCGCGACCTCATTGCTTTGGGGCTCTGCTCCAGTCGTTTGCTGTGGTGAACCTGCTCTCTGTTGCCAGCCCCTCCTCCACCCCTCCATGTTCCTGCTCTTTTCTTCTCGGCCATCGCTGCTCTGCCTTTCTCTCAACAAGTGCTCTTTTGTTCTCCTGTTTTCCCATGACCTTTGACTTCTAGGACAGGCCTGGTGTCTGTCTGGAGTTAAGATCCCCCCACCCCTCACTTTATACACACACATGGGTGTCTGCACACACCTATCTCTTTGTGCTTAACCTGTGACCTCTGATCACTTCAGACTTATTTTGGCAATTTTGTTAGGTAAAGGGGGAACATCTAATGTATTTTCTGTTGTGATTTAATATGAATCTGTGTCTTAGGCAGCAAATGTGCTTCAGATTTTTTTTAAAACGTTTTATCTGGAGCACATTTGAAGCCTACGATACCAACACGTCATGATTCCTATGATGTATGAGTGTCTTCTTTAGATGCAGTTACAGTAATCCATTCAAACTTCATATCTACACAGCACATTGGTAACCAACAGCCGAAAAGTTTTTTAAAGATTTATACAGATGTTGCAAGCAAATGTGCGAAGTAATGACAGATCCTTCTTTCCTATATCATGTTGGTTGGGTTGTGAGAATGAACACCCAGACAACCTTTAGCCTCTGACACATCTGCATTTGAAAGAGAGTTCTCCCAGTCTCAGCCTGCGCTCTGGAGAGAGCAAGACCAACCCAGTAAGGTTTGTTAGTTTCTTTTTTCTGTTTTCTTCCTTAAAGCAGATGTGATGGAAGTTGGTGGTTCATGTGAGGTGTCATTTGTAGTCCATTCTCCGTTGTCACAGTACTTTTTTTTTAGAAGAGGCACTGGACGAGTGTGTCTGGTGTTCTTCTGACGGCAAGACTCGTCCTGCAGAATTAGAACAGCTGCACTAAAAATCAACTTGACTTTTTGGTATTTGCATCCTGTTCTGTACTTGCATATTAAATAAATGTGCATTTTTATAGTCACTTCTGTATTTGCTTCTAAAGTAGAGTTACGTTTTTAAAGTTTCTGCTCATTCATGGTTCTGTTGTAAGAATGGCCTTTCGAGCTGATTTTTGCAAAAATGAAAATCGCTTTGGATAAAAACAGTGGCCTAATTAGTAGTAACGTTTTGTACAAGCAGCTGAGGACAGAGCTGGTCTTGCTTTTCAGGAGACGGGATGTTTCAAGAGGCAGTGGGTGTTGAAGGAGACTTCATAATCAAGGAAGGTTTTTCAACTCTGGACTGCAGTACTTCAGTCTTTTCTGGTGTTCATTGCAGTTGGGCTCTTGATTTCCTGCACAATTTTAGGATCTGAAGATGAAAAAGTCTGATTAATCTGGATTTAAGTCGAATTGGTGTAGTGAAGTATTTGGTCAGATTATGTTGTGATTGTGATATTTACACTGTTTTTTGCTGTATAGCTAGCTTTGTTGAAGGATATTGTGAAATGCTACAGTACCAATAGTGTTGCATTCATATCTTGTGTACAGAATGAAAGAATGAAATGCAGAAGAACTGTGGTTCCCCAGGAGATTGCTTGGTTTTTCAGGGCCCCCCAGTATAGGACACTCTGAAGTTAGATGAAAGCAAATTATCCAGAAACAGCAAAAAAAAGAATATTTCTCTTTCTTTATTGCCTCTGTCAGGCAGACTTTCTGTGGGAATTAAAACAGTGAATTTTATTTAAAAAGTAAACACAGGAGGTCTTTTTTGATAATGTTACCTGGCATCACACTGCCAAACAAGTTTGCGCCACACCAGGATTTGGAAAGAGCCAGTCAAGACCTGGAAGGTCAAGGCAGAGCCCTCCATTACAGACACTGAGGTCTAGCTGCAGCAGTCCTGACAGCTGTACCAGAGGCCCCCGATAGAGAAGTGGTACAGTAGGTGCCAGGAACACATTAACTGAGATGAGCAACAAGGACTGCAAGCTAACAACAGTCTCCTTTGTGCACCATGTCATCCTGACCAGGGCTGAACCCATTGGTGGCTGTTCCTGTTAGAGAACTGGTTAATGGATAGCAAACAGAGTACAGATAAGGGGTAAATGCTTTAAAATGGGGTGATGTAATTAGTGAGTACCACAGGGACCGCTGTTCTTAATTGATATAAATGATGTGGGTTCTAATGGGTGGCACAGTGGCCCAGTGGTTAGCTTTGCTGCCTTGCAGTATTACTGGCGCCCTGAGTTCAATTCCAGCCCTGAATCGCTATCTGCGAGGATTTGTATGTTTTCTGTTCTTGTGGGTTTTGACCAGGTACTTCGGTTTTCTCCCACAGTCCAAAGACATTCTAGTCGATTAATTGGCTTCTAGTAAAACTGGTCCCGGTGTGAGTGTGTCTGTGTCTTTGTGTGCCATGGTGACGGGTGTATTCTGCCTTGTGCCTGGTGCTTAACGAGATGTGGCTCCTTTGTGACCCAATGTGGATGAAGTGGTTAAAAAATGGATGGATGGATGAATGGAACTTGGCTCTGGTGTACTAAGTAAGAAATCGCTTTGTCAGATAATACTCAAAGAGGAGGGCTGGCAAATCTGAAGAAGCAGTAAAGAAAATTCAAAACTATTTAGGCAGAATAGCCAAACTATATTGGACATGCATGTAGCCTAAACATATACTGTAGATATAAGATGGGGAAACAACTGAACTTGAAGAAGCTGTCTGTTGAAAAATTAAACAAGAGGGAAGCTGTGCTAGGAGATGAGGTAAAATTGCTCTAGTAAGACCCCATTTAGAATGTTGTGTACAATTTTGGCAACCATATAATCTACAAAAAGTATATTGCCCTCAAATCAGTCCAGAGAACAGCGACCAGATACATTCTTAAATTTAAAGTAATCTTTTGTTCTGAGAGCTTGAACTGAACCTTTTTAATCTTGAACAGAGAATACTACAAGGGGACCTGACTCCAGTATTCAGAATATCCAGGGCGTTGAGAACGACACCCCAGCAGACATTGGAGTCAGCAGTGAAACGTGAACAAGAGCACACAGTGAAACTACAGAAAGAACATTTAAAACTTAGGATGGGAGGCGCTTCTTTACACAAAGGGTTGTGAGAATAAGGAATGAGCTTATACTCGACTTCATTCGAGAAACCGCTGTATGGGATCTTTGGATCAGTTCACTACTAGCAGCTAAATGAGCCAGGCTGCCCGACTTGTCTCTGGTAATTGATCTTGTGTTCTTGAAATGACAAAATAGTATTACTGCCTCACCCGAATGACTTCACCTGCCTCAGCTTGTCGTGGGGTAAAGTTTTTCTGGATGTTACATGTCATTATTTTTTTGCTTATTTAAAAAATAAAGGAATCCCAAATTATATAGAGTACAAAAATACTATTTTACATCTGTTCTAATAACGAAAAGAAAAACATTAAACCACGCCATTGCAGGCGTGCCAGGCCTAGGAAATCCTTGTTATTTAAAATAAAATACATTTCTGTATGTCCTCTATATGTACGTTTGCTGAGCAGCTTGTAGGGAAGGAACCAGTAAAAATGTATTCCATGCAAAAGAGAAGAGAAGAAAAGAAACGCAACGTTTCGGCTGTGGAGCCTTCTCCGTGTGTATTTTAGGGTAGCTTGTATGGAAGTTGCTTCATAAACATCAGTGAGAAGGAGTACAGAACCCGGTGTTTTTTTCATGACTACTGGACAAAGTGAAGAGCTCCTGTGCAGGAAGTGTGAGTTGCACCAGTGGAAGCCATCCTCTAGCCTTATTTTCAGATGCACACAGACAGGGCAGCCGTCTGTATTTTTCTGAGAGCGTGCACGTGCAGGAGTGGCGTGCCTGTCTTCCTGCACGGAGAGGAGCCGGGATTTTCCTCTGGATTTCTCGCCGGTTCCCTTTAGCCGGAGCCGCCGCCGCCTCTGCCTCTCAGGCGCGCTGTCCCGCACGGCGGCTGTTTGTCAGCCAGCTCGCTACGCCGCGGGCGTGTGCCTCGCTCAGCACACCCAGCGCAGGCCAGCTAGCCGCGGGGACAAGGGGAGAAAAAGAGGGAAAGGAGAGTGCGGCGTGGAGTGGTGCCGGAGAGGCAGGAGGTGAGCAACTGACATGGCTAGTGCAGGCAGATCGGAGAGACATGAGCCCACTTCGCACCCCCATTGGCCGATCCGACTGAATCAGCACAAGTACAAGTAAGTTATTTATTCTGGGGGGGGAGCGAAAGCGTAACGGAACGAAAGCAAATTGAGCAGGACAATAGGGCAGTGGAGTTGTGACTGTACATTGTGACTCAGGAGAAGGGAAAGCGAGAGGGAGAGGAGGGTGTAGGAATCTCAGACAGGTTCCTCCTTTTAACTGCAGCACTTAATTACAGTACGTGCAAATCGAGCGATTTAATGTGTTACCATCAAAGACAGGCCCAGCTGTAAGTATTGCTGTATTTTCTACATTTTTCATTCCTTTTTTGTTATTCTCTTTTTATTTCCAACACCAAGAGATGAGATTTCACGAAAGGCTGAGATCATCAACCCCAAAGATCTGTTACCAGAGGCCAGCGATTTGGGTCTTTCATTGTGTATTGCATTTTTTTTATGTTTTCTCCTTTGTCTGTGGCTGGTACAGGAATTCCCATCCCTTACTGGGCGGCTACGTCACCCTTGTCTGTTTTTTCTTCCTCCACTTCCAGAAATACACGGCTTGTTTGAAAGGCTTTGGATCTTTTCAGACATCGATGAGGTTTTGTGTAGATTCCCCCCCCCCTTTTTTCGTTCTCGTCATTAACCCTCTTCACAAAAGCAAACCTGAATAGCATACAGAAAATTTGCATGGCAAGTATTAAACACAAGCCTTTCACAGCATGTTTTCTCACCGGGGACCGCCTCGGATTTGTGTAGGCAGCCCGGAGGGGAAAAAGACGGGGTGGGGGGTGGTTTGAGGGGGTGCGGCTGAGCAAATGTTCCCGAAAAGCTCTGGCAAACTTCTGAGGAAACTTCATGCTTTTATCAGCTTTGTCTTCCAGTTGTGTTGCAGGCCACACATTCTAATAGCAAAAGTGTTAAGGCTATAGAATTAAAAAAAAATGTTTTGTAGTCAGGAGATATATCTAAGGGAAGCAGGGGCATATTGAAGCAAAGAAGGAAAAAAAAGTTTTCAGGAGAAACAAGGGAGGTGGAGACAGAAAAGTGTGTGGGAGAGAGATGGGTAGAAATGTAGGTGTCCAGTGGCTGAGATGCATCTGCTGCACACGTTTCCCTCCGATTGCAAGCGCTCCTTTTCTCACTGCAGTCACTGGTGCTATTGTATTAAAGCTAATGGCTTGTTAAGCTGCTACTGTAATTAGACTGGGATGTTTAACAAATCATATGCAGATCTTTTTCCTCCCTTTCTCTCCTTATTTTCCTGAGCAGAGAAGTGAGAGAGGAGGAGTGCGCGGCTGGGGATGTTGCTGTAAGAAGCTCCTGTGAATCTGTAAGACAGGAGACACTTTAATGGTGCAGCTTTCTATACACGCATATTGAATACACTCGTGCAAACCCATTGTGGCTTCTTTTGTCTGACTGAACCACAAATTGCCCAGCAGCGTTGAACCATGCTGTGCCGTTTCATTTTCTGCTCTTCGAACAGTGTTATGTGCTTTATTATTGTGCTTTAATGTTTTAAATCACCTTCTTAAATGTGGTTGAATATAAATTACCCCTGTTACGATATACACAATTGGCAATTAAAGCAACATTTTGCATTAAAAAGACTGGGATTGTTGCGTGAAGTTCTTGTAACTGGTTTTTATTTTGACCAGATTTCAACCTTTTTATGTTTCTCTTGATGATGCACAATGGTTTTTGTCTTGGTAGCAATTGTAATTCAGTTCAGCTTATTTGTAATAAGTAGTTAAACTCTGTGGCAAAAGCAGGTGTAGTGCAGGAAGTATTGAAAGGAGCCGTAGCAGTTGTACAGTAGGAGTAACTGTAGATGTCATGTTCCTCTGAACTTTCTCATTTCAGACTCTAAACTCCAAATAGTCTTAATCTCACCTTTTCTGACCTCTGCCAGTCCCTCACTTGCATGTCTCGACTTTTTTGCACCCCTGTTCTCACTCAGACCTCGTCTCTCACAGACATACTGCCTCTCTGCTTCCCCCTTCCTGTCACACAGGTTGTGTTTCTCTCAGACTAATCCTTGTGCTCTTGGCTCTCAGCCAGTGTGCGGCTTCCCTGATGAAGAGTTGCCTTTTGTAATAAAAGCGCTTGCTAATTCACCTTATCCCTCCCTCCCTCCCTCCCTCTCTCCTCATGGCCAGAGCCAGAGGATCACCATCTCTCTCCCTCTCTCTCTGCCTTTTTATCTATCATTCCTCCTCCCTCCCAGTCAGGGAAAAGAGGCTAGTCTAATATAGCTTCCATGAATGGTTTTAATCTTTAGATGTGTCTTTGGTGTGCTTGGCCATCATGTTTTCAGCCTAAGTACTTATGTCTGGGCGCTCAAAAGTGCCCAAATGAACACCCTCCAAGCCATTCTGCAGTTCCTTCAGCTTATATGGTTAATGTGCTCTGTTGTTTCAACCTCTGTGCTTGTGTGTTTTTTTTCTCTTTTTTACAAGCAATGTGTAGCTGTAAACACATTTTGCAGCAATGTGTAGGCTGAGGATAATGAATTGCTTGCATTTTACCATTGCGGCTGACTGCTCTGTGTGCACAATAAGAATGATTGTTGGTTTAAGAATGCATTATTGGTCAATGGTTACTTATTTTCAGCTTCTTCACAGCACATTTTGTTATGTGATCCTGGTGCTCCCTGTTGGCATGCTGTGTTTGTCCCTGTTGTTGCCCTACAGCATTTATGCAATGCCTTTAGTCCAATGACATTGTCATAGTACAGTCATGATTACTTCAATGTTGCTCTGTAGCAATGGATATCTTTTTGGGAACTATTTGTACATTTTCTTTCGTCTTTTAGAAAGTCAAATTTCAGCACTGTCCTCATTCAGGTTTGCTGCTTGAAATGCAACCAGTTGTACCTCTGCAGAAAGAAAAATGCATATTGAGGGAATGTCTGATAGTTCATTTCTCACCTGGGTCTGTTTATTATTAATTCATAGACTAGTAAGCTAGATAGTTAACCAAAACTATCGGGAAACAAGGATGTACACCAAGTTCTGTGGGCTGTTGTTGGAAACAGCTCACGTACAAGAGGGTATTTTTCCACTCTCAAGAATAATTGAACAAGTTAGATAAAAGTTCAAACAAGCAAGCAGATCAATTATGTAATTAGTTAGCAGTGGAGATTTGAAACTCAGCTGCAAGTAAAATGAGCAGTGACAGTGTTCCTCCAGAAACAGGGTTAGGAAGTGCTGCCCTAAAGCATTGCTGCATTCCCTTTGGTCCTGTGGTGTTGTCATAGTACAGTCATCATGTCTTCCTTGTTTCCCTACAGCACTGCTGGGATGCTTTAAGCTGGGTGAATCTAGGGCACCTCCCCTGTGGCTAGCGTTTCACATTGCTTCCATGTGATTTTACTTTAGATGAACTAAAATTGAACTAAGAAGGATAGGATTTGAAGGTCCTGGCATTAAGAGCATGTTACAGACATTACATCTGTGCTGAATGCAGATAGCATCCTCCCTGTATTCAGTTGGAGAGAATTTTGTCTGCCCTGGGATGAACTCCAGACCAGATGCATAATGAGGCTCTTTAGTGCATTTTCCTGCATGTCAGGGGTGGGGAAAAATGCTTTGATTCTAATAAGCTTTGATGTTGCTAAAATTACAGAAGAGAAAAATGTTTATATCCATTGATCTGAATTTACAAGAAAACAAAAAGAAAGTTAAATTCATCGACCTGTAAGTATCGACAGTCAAGAGTAAAAAATGTACCCTTGATTATTTAAAATTGAATTTATATTTTAAGCATTAATAGAGCAATATATATGTAATAATACCCACGATCTGATGTAGATTAGTAGTTTGTTAGTAACAAAACCTTAATCCTGACCACAGCCTGAAGTACAATCCTAGACCTATAGTAATTGTTCCATCTGTAATGCTTTAACTGCTGACATATTATCCATTTATAAAGGGGACTTTTGCACATTTATACACTAAAGTGTGGCTGAAATTTGTTGGTAATGAGAGATTGGCATTCAGAAATGTTGTACACTCTGTAGACAGACATTATTCTCTGCATTTTAAGGAATTTTCTTTAATGAACCAGGTGCATTTTAAACATTCTCCATGTGCTTTTCTGTGACCTCTAGATGTGCTTGCAGTCAGATTTGGACGGTTTGTGGATGTGAAAGGTGCTTTGGCGACTGAAGCGTCTTGTTTTAATTCTGCGAGCGCAATCCAGTAGGCCAGAGCACGCATGTCCTTTGCATCTGTGGCCTGGAGGGCTCTCGCGGGGGCAGGGCGTGCCGTTGTGCCTTGGTGTAAAGATAGACAGGTTACTGGAGCGTGGTGGAGCAGCTGGAGTGGAGAAATTGAGCAGGAGATTATATGGACAACAGTGTGCTGCAATTAGCTTGGAGCCAAAACGTGGAGTGTTTTCAGAAACAAAATTGTAGCAGTCTAACTAATCAATTCCTTTATATTCCTGCTAAAAGTGCTATCTACTGGTAGTGCTGGAACTAATACTACTGCTGCTATTCCTGATAATATCATTGATCAGGTACTCTGTGCTGCATTTAGATTTTTTCTTATTTTGTCTTATGCTTTCTTCCAGAGGGAAAGGCTGTTTTTTGGATTTTGTTCTGCCCTTTATTAGGTACGCTGTGATATACATTACTGGGCTGAAAGTTCCCTGACCTAGCAAGAGTGAGAGAGTTTTGCTAGCTGTTCAGTATGCTCCTCTGAATGTGGTATTTAAATTTTTAGCTTTCAGGCAGCTACGGCTGGTCTAGATGGAACCTCAAAGGAGGCACATGGTGCCCCTCAGTGTGTCTGTTGGAGGTGGAAAGTCAGACAGGGCACAGTTCTCCCTCACACGTCCCATATCCAGGCCGTGGGATATGTACACTTCCTCATCCCCAGCAGGAGGTGTTTCCTGTTAATTCATATGCTGTGGAGTCAGCCTGTCTCGTAGGGGATAAAAATACAGTGTATTCTGTACTAGAATACATGCAGTTATGCAACACAGTTTATAATGCACATTTATACATACAGTATACAGTAGATGTATATTATGTATATCCACAGTTTCTGGTGAACAGTACAGGAAAGCACTGTTATACACTAATTCTTCACTTGCCATTTTTTCTTTTTTTAAAGAAACAAAACTACATCGAGCTGAAATATTTCCTTTTGTTGCAGGAGGTCAGTTTGTGCAATACGTGTGATTTTAACGATGTCAAAACTCTTTTACCACACTGCTATAGCAGCAATGACCCACGTAACGAAATGGGCACAAGCACAGCCTCAACTAGATACTCTAGAGCAGAGGTTACCAACCTTTTTGTCAGCTGAACCCCTGTAACCCAAATTATTTGCCTGAAGTACCCCAATGAGATTTTAAGTAAATCAAACTTTTCAATAAATGTAGATAAATGCTACAGCAACCCTCTTAACATGCTTCTTTCCACTTTGTAAAATATTAATATTACTACTGTTGTTTTTCTTGTTTTTCTTATTACATTATTTATTCATAGATCTATTTAATTTGACATTGACGTTTCCATCACCATATCACGAACCCCCTGCAGTACCGTCACAAACCCCTGCTCTATAGAGTATGGCAGAACGCCTCTCACATCTCTCCTACTGAAGTTTGAACCAGTGCTGACTAACAAAGATCCGAGATTGCCTTCACAAAGGAAACAGCGAGTTTTTAAATATTGTTAATTCATTTATGTTTTCCAAATTATTCTGGAGTGCTGTGTAGCCAAGGCAGGTGTGGGTATGTTTCAGACTGCCGCCTCAGGTAGTCACTCTGAAAACTGCTCAGAGAGTTAGCAGCCAATGTCTAGGGAAAACAGCAGGTGTAGAAACAAGTTCTAATGTCCATTTGTTTCTGATAAAGCTGAGCACCCATGAAGTAGGTACGTATATCCCGTGTGAACAGGCTGCAACAGGGAGGTTCATAACACTGAGCACTTCTGGTTTGATCCTCAGTAACACTGCGTATATATAACAGAATATTTTTTGTCTGTCAATTTGGAGAATTATTAGTAAGCAAGTATGTCTCACTAGAATCGAAGCAGAGACTCACAGATTCAACATTTGTAATAAAATGTACAGCACAAGAAGGTAAGTTTATGCGTTTATGCATTTATGTAAAAATGTGGACACTCTTGGTAGTTTTTTTGTTTGTGGTATAGACTCAACACTAGAAAATCCTAGTGAAGTTTAAAAATGAAATTAAAATATTTTAATAACATTGCGCTACGTGAATGTGAATCTTCTTAAATATGAATTTTGTCATCGTGTGCTGCAGGAGCCCTCGCAGCTTTACCTATTTTCCTCTGCCTTTGCACAGGCTGCTGCCACTCTTCTATGAACGTGGACTCTGAGAAACAATACCCATTGCTGACTCACCTGACCTCTACAGCACGGTTTAGCTGTTCTTCAGGTGGTGATTGGTGTTTCAGAGGTCCTGCAATTGCATTACTGCAGAAAATGCCCTGCTTTCCAAAAACGAACATGTAATTTCAAACACATAGCTGTGGTTTATCAAAGCTGAGCTCCGACAGCAGTGCTGAGATGGCAGTTGCAGCCTTCGATGAGCTTCATGTATTTAAATAGAGACTTTCGTCGTAACTGGTTGTGTACAATTTGATTTCACCCTTTATAATAACCTCACACATCCCCAGCATTCCTTATCAGATTGACCTGTCCTCAGCAGGGGACATTACTGGTGTTGTTATTGTAAATTGGGTCTTTCTTGTGTACTGAAGTGTGGTACCCACTAAAAGCAGCTATCTGTGCAGGTGCAAACCCTTTGATAAGTTATGTGTTTCAGCAGTTGGCCTGTAATGCTGTAGCCTCTGCAGCACAACCAGAAGGCCAGTCATATGGAAATGGATCACTATACTTAGAGATTGCAGTCTTATCTGAGTTCAGTCAGACATGATGTTGGTGGTGTTCACAGACACCGACAGCAGGCCTTAGATTAGGGAGAGCAGTGGATTGTGAGCGTAGAGCTTTGGGGCCTTAAATGACCTGGTGGAAATTGAGTACAGTCCTGCAGGGTGGGGTGGCAGCATAGTGTAGTGGTAAAAAACCTTTGGGTTCAAATTGAAAGGTTTGTGGGTTTGTGACACTGCTGCAGACACAGATTTTGCACCCTTGATCTATGTATTTTTATCCCGATTGCTCCTGTCCACCCAGCTGAATGAGTAAGGACCAGCATTGCTGAGATATAAGTGCTGTGATGGACTGATGTCCCATGATGGGGTAGTCATGTGGTCTATCATCCTCTTAACAATACAGACATCAGGATGAGCTCTGGCCCAATGAGCTGCTGTCCTCTGTGAATCTGGCTCTGATGTAGACTTTACCTTTTTTTTACCAGCATTGCAAGGAGTTAGCAGATGAAGGTACTGGTCTAGTGATAGCTGAGGTTTAAGAAGAGGGGTACCATTACACTTGCCTTCAGTTGGACCTATCCATGTATGAATTTGCTGACCTAGTTTGGAAATCTTTCTGGGGCAGAGTTAAGAGTGTGAGCAGCAGGAATGTTTTCTAGCTTCTGTGATAGTTGCCCTGAGGTGCTGAACAGTGCCTGTCAACAGAGTAGATGCAGAAGTATCCTTTTCATCACTTCACAGCCCTCTCTGGGCTGACAGACTTTTCATCAAAGAGGAGTCTCTCCTTGTGCAACCTGTACCAAAACAACAACCGTGCTGGAATAAATATATACAAAACATACTGCTGAATTCTCAAATCACATACAGAAAAATTAAAATTCCTACTAGAATTTCTGCATATAGGCATTTAGGCATAATAGTGCGTATAGGCCAAGCACCAGGTCGGAGATCTTTTGGTAGCGATTCGTCTTGAAATAGGGCTATACTAAACGTAAGGCAAGAAGAGCATCAGAGATGTGAATTTTTGTTGGTTTCGGTTATGAAGCTTTCATCTGTTCCCCGCTCAGTCCTGAAATTGAGAAGCGTCGTGTGGCAGGGCAGCAGTGGCGCTGATCCGCTGCACATTTGCATGCAAGGCCCAGGCTGCATCATCCTCTGCACCTCCCCTCCAGCGTTCTGCTGGTTGGTGAGAAGCCACATCCTGGACAGGGTCCAGAAACGCTTGGGAAGGAAAAGCTGCAAAATGCTGTGATCATCCTGACATTTGCCTTTTTTGCAGCACTCTGAGGATGACCTACTTTTCACTTGCTTAGGCTTCCTGCCTGTCTGCATTGTGAAGGTTTAAAAAATGTTCTGGTATGATGAGCTGAGGTGAATAGACTCAGATGGGTCTCCAGTGAGAGCTGGGGATTGGGCATGCACCCTCATCAGCTCAGATTATCTTGTTGCTGTTGCCAGGCCTCAAAACAAAGGGTCCCGGACTCTTATGACCCTGACTGCCCATGCTTATAAGATGCTGGACTGGAGCAGGGCTATCATTAATTTATTTTAAATGGAACTTTTTGTAATAAATAGCATGACAACGTACTATGCCAGTAGCCTTGTTACAATACAGGGAACAGGCCTGGTAATTTTAGATCTGATACTTTCACCAGATGTTGCAGATTATAGAAGCAAAGCTATCAATGAAGTACAGTATGTAAAACTGACAGGCCTTTGATTTTTTTTTTAAATAAAGCACCATAGACAAATATACTGTTATAGAAAATTTCAATCATTTATAATTTTTCAAAACTCTTGTTTTAATTTTGTCTTCATTTTCCAATTGAGTGATTGTACATAGTTTTTCAAAGTATTTGCTGTATTTCTAGTGTTTTTCACATTCACTTCTATCAATACTGCCTGACTAGAAATATCAGTTTTTGAGTGTTCCCAAAAGTTTTTCTCAAAGGCTTAAAAACATTGTGAAACGTTCATGCTGATATGAAGCAGTTCTGACTGGTTGAATCTCCCATGGAGATTTCTTCTGCCTTCTTTCTTGCTGAGTTTGCCACAGATCAATACAGAAAGATCTGATTCCTTAACCAGCTGAAATAAAAAATGACACTTCACTGGTTTAAACAGATCTTAAATCATTGGGATAAGTCCATCCAAAATTATTTTTAGTGATATAAGTGAAAAACTAGAAATATGAACAGGTTAGATAACAGAAAATAAAAACAAGGTATGGTATTGCACTCATCACAAATTGCATTCTTAAACTGAGTCAGATCAAAACTTTGAAGAAAAACAATTATACTAAGTACAGTAGTTCACCAAAAAACCCATGCTACTTGTAGAACTGTTAATTTTGTCTTTTTTGTAATGTTTTGAACAGATTCTTGAACGTGCTGTTGCAGTTCAATTTAATGATCACGTCAGTGAAGATAACCTCTTCAATCCGGTCTCATACAATTACACAGCACGGAAACCACCCTTGTTAAAAGGGGAACTGCAGTCCCAATTTCTCATACAGGTTATTAAATATCGGTAACAAAACAAGTTTATTGACAATATTGCAAAATTTAACATTTCTAATGAAGTGTAGAATTGAGAACATTGTGGAAGAACTGTATAGTGTAGTCACAACCCACCGGTCTTCCCATAAGCGAGAGCGAGAGTTCACTTGATTTGTGATGTGAAAGCAGCCCTTCCTGTTCACTAGTCGCTGTAAGTACATGAGGAACATGGTTTCCTAACAATTATCAATTGTTTGTTATTTTATAATCCGATATTATGAGTTTTTTTGTTGGTTGCCCTTTTTTGCAATACTTAGAAGTGTCAAAAACATGTCACCTTGTAGGTTTCATGAAACTATTTACTAATAATATAGAATCGAAATTCACTTGCTCTAAAGCATGTTTACAATCTAATAGGGCTGCTTTTGCATCACCGGACGTTTTTTTTGCCTCATTTTGAATTTGCAGACAATGATGGCAAAATGGCGCTATATTGAACCTTTGTCTTTTTTGTGATGTAAATTGGAGGTTGTAAGTGTTACCGTGTACTTGGTAGTATTATTGTGGTTTGAAATGCACTCTTCATCAGCAGTTCATTATAACCCTAAAATATAAAAATAGCTTTGCATTTCCCCTTTTTAAAGTTGCTAACAGTCTTCCTATGGCAGCTGATTCCGGTTCTGTTTGTCCTCATTCTTCTTGACCTACTGTAAGTGCTGCTTTTGATATTGTTAATCATGACATTTAACTCTCCTTTCTTGAGACAGTGTTTGGAGTTTCTGGTGTTGCTCTTAAGTGGTTCACTAACTATCCTACTGACGCCAAAACCTTTTTTCTCTTTGGGGATCGTTTTGTTCTGAAGTAGGGTTTAAGTCTAGTGGTCCCCAGTGCTCGATACTAGCCCCGTAATTTTTACATGGTGCATTTACATGTTCCCACTTGGTCAGATATTAAGGTCAAATGGTCTGAAATATCAGTGATGCAATTGGAGAGATGATATATAAACTGCAACAGGGCTGAGGTTGTGCTATTCGGCATCTCCCACTAAGTAAGGTAAAGCCAGTGCAGTACCTGTGGATGACATTGTGCTTGCATTTCAATCAAAATTGAAAGAATTTAGAGGTGATGTTTGATCCTGACTTTACTAGTGACCCTCGTATGTACCATTTTGTAAAACCGTCATTCTTCCATCTCAGAAATATTGCCAGACTACATCCTACTGTATGTTGCCTTTGACTATAGCATAAAATTTGGTCTTTTGTCTTTCTAGAACCGATTACCTCAACACACTATTTGCCGGGGTATCTAAATCCACACTGAACAAACTCCATTAGTGTTCAGAATTCGGTAGCCAGAATCCTGATCAGGTCATATACGCTTGTCTTAGAGTCCTTGCACTGCCTTCCTGTCAGATTTCAAGTCGACTTCAAAATCCTCATTCTCACCTTTAAGGCTTTATAATGATTTGGCACCTCAGCACCTGCCTGACTTATCTGTCTGCTCCCCACCTTGCAGCCTTTGTTTGTCTGACTCTAGTCTTCCATATGTCCCCCGAGCTCGTTTACATTCTGTGGGTGACGGAGCTTTCTCTTGCCATGTCCCAAAACTGACAGGGAGTCTTACCAAGGATATCAGAGCAATAGCAGAGTGCATTTAAATCTAGATGTCTATGTCTGCTCCATTTTCTAATGACCTTGTATCTTCTGCTGTACCTCTTAAGTGCTTGTGTTTCTTATATGCTTACTCTGCAATTTGCTGTCCTTATAAATGTTGTTTTACACTAGTGCTAAAGTGCTTTGAGATGGTATACAAAGTAAAGGTTGTTATAATTATTATTTCCAGTTTAATCATTGTGAAAATTAAGGGCAAAATTTGATGGTATTCTGACATATTCCTTGTCTGGCCAGAAATGAATGCTTATTTAAAGAGACCCAAGATTACAAATGAATGGTGAAATATATGTCTCTCTAACCTAATCAATTATACTGTTACAGTAAAAATCACATCTGGAAAACAATGGCAGGACCCATTTTCATCATACATCAGTGTGTGGAATGACATGAAAAGCAAATGTATGATGATTTTTAAAGTACACTTCTGTAAACTGTTTTATAGCTTTGACATAACCCATGAATAGGGCAGCATGGTGTTGCAGTGGTCAGCATCGCTGCCTCGCAGAGCTGTGGCCCTGGGTTCAATTCCGGACCTAGGGTGCTATTTACATGGAGTTTGTATGTTCTCTCTCGGTTTGTGTGGGTTTTCTCATACAAACTAAAGACATACGTGAAGGTTTATTGGCCTAAGCATGAGTGTGTGTGTTTGTATCTGTGTATATACTGGCGTCCTGTCCAGGATAGGCTCTTTATTGGATATAGCGGTTATATACATCTTAATATTTTAAGATTAAAGGGCTTACATACTTGTTTGAATGCATTTTAGGTATTTAGTATTTGTTGTTTGTTTGACTGGTTCTAAATTAAAAGATTTCAGCATTGGTATTCGGTTCAGAGCTGTCACATTTTAAAGGAGACAGTACTGTTGGTAAACCTCTTGAATAGTCTTTAATGTAACTGACAGTACCAAGGTTATGGCCCATGTTCTTTACTTTGCTCCTGGGTAAAGCTGATCCGAAAAGTCCATATGGATCATCTTCTGTCCTTTAGAAAGACACTGTGAGACCTGCATTTCTTAACTACATTCATTTATTTGTAAAATTGCAGTCCTTATTGAATCTACATGTTAATGTGACATTTCTGCAAATCAAAATTGAATTTAAATGTATACATTGGGCACCATCAACATAAATGCACACCCAGGATTTTTTGGGGCAGAAAGAAAACTCTTTGTGGTAACACACATTTCAGCCTGTATTCAGGACATTTTTGTTTTCCCTCATACTTCTGCATCGTGCGGAATAAACACAAGGGCTTTCCCCTGAAACAGCGCTTGTTTTTAAAAAACAGAGTTCTTCAGGGAAAGGACTCGGCAGTCTGCATGTGGCAGGGAAAGAGTTAAGGCCCTCACTGCTGGAGCACCTGAGCGAGGAAAGTTAGACTGCAAGTTGTTTGGTCAAAATGACCCTTTTCCCTGAGGCCAGTGTGGCAGCTCACAGAGTTATTGATATAGTGGGGGCTCCAGTCTAGATAGGAGCATGCTGTCTGGACTTTGGCTAAAGCTGCATTCCTGCTTTTCTGAAAATGAGAAGGAGGGGGGTGTGGGCTGGATTTCCACACAAGAGAGGAGCCACTGGGAAGGAAGTAATGTTCATTTAAAAGCGTGTCTTTCAACTCTGAGCATGCTCACTGCGTGTATTTCAGCCCTGACAATCAAGCCTCTAAATTTGAACTGGAAACGCGAGCAGGCTAGAGACTTTGTGCATAACTCTCTCTCTCCCTCTCGCTCTCATTTTTCTTTCTCTGTGTTGTGTGTGTGTGTGCTCTCGAGTGCGTGAGGGGGTGTTGCATCTACACTGGACTAGTAGCTAAAGGAAGAAAGGAAAATGAAATGTAGTGACTAGCGGTAGTGAAGCCGCACAGTTCCGTTTTCATTGGCTGAGCTCAGAGGAGAGAATCTGGAGCACCAACTTCCCCAGCGAGAGAGAGAGGAAGAGAGACGAGAAGAGTAACCTGTGGACTGCTTTCTGGGTCAGTACTTCGGGTTCTTGGGGTGGGGGGTAGGAGTGAGAAACGTGATGTGTTAAGAAATTGTGCTTTCTTAATTAGCTTAGAATGTAATCATAAGTGGAAAAAATCTGTAGCAAGCTGCTAGCCCTGTAAAATCTGTAGACAGTGAATTGGCTTTGGAGGAAATACACTAGGTCAGTTAATATGAAAAGCCAGTTTTTAACTTTGCTCTTTGCATGAGTTGACATTTGAGCAGCAGTGCTTGTTCCTTCCAGCCTGTGATTTTTCTTTTGCTCTCGATCCTTACAGTCCAGTCGCGTTTCCTCCTAAGCAACCCCAGTGCTTCTTTTGTTTCGATATTAGCATGTCAGATATGGCTGTCCAGCACAGCGCAGTGAAGGAGCTGTTCCAGTTCTCCAAGTTTTCCCAGTCACGCCACGTGGACACAGTCAGAAAAGAATCCCATGCCAGTGGGGAAAATGTGCGTGTATCTGCACCTTTTCACAGGTTAGTGTTAGTTTTTGGAAGTTAAGGATTGGCACTGGCCTCACAGTAACTAGACTCTGGATTAGTGTCCTGCGTGTAAAATTGTGGAACTGTTAAATATATCTGGTAGATAGCCCGGCTCTGTATGAGTGTGTTTGGCTGGGATTCATACTGGCAAAAAAGTAGTTAGTGCAGTTTGTTTCTGCAAGAGTTTACTTAGGCAGTGCTGGAGCTTTGAAGTTGTGGTTTTGCTTTGAACTAACATGCTGAGCCAACTGCACACAGCAAAGTATAAGACATTTTCTGTCCTTATTGCCTACACTTACCTAGAAATATTTGTTGGTTTGGTGTTGTTCTGCTTCTTTAGACATCATTTTGAATGAAGTATAGGTCTAGGTCTTGCTTTACACTGAGGTTTGTGAATGCAGGACACTGTTCAGGGCTTCACTAGCAAGACAGGCCATAGGTGCTGTGTGCATCCAAGAAAAGGATATTTTATTCATCCAAGCTACTGTTTCAGAAATACATTTGTCAACTTGTCCACATAGTGGATTTTTTCTTAAAAATAAATTTGCAAAAATATTGGCTTTTGTGGTTCAATAAAAGCAGTTATTTGGAGAAGTACTAACTCATTATTAATAATACTTCTGAAAGTGATGCATTGATGAGTGTACTTTAGATAGGGGATGCTTTAGACAAACAAGGCAGCATTGGCAGTGCCAGAACAGGAGTGTTGAATGAACGTTTTTGCATGTTTGCACAAGTGAATGTTTTAAAACTGCTTCATAAAAATTTCCATAACAAGCAGAAGCCGACCTGCAGCCAGCTGGTGCTGAGGTGTGACAGAAGGCAGTTTGTGCGTGGGGACATGTGGAGCTGTAAACTGATGCAGACTGGACTCCAAAGGAAAAGTGAATCCCTGGTAAAAATAGTAACGTGAGAGTGTGGGGGGTGTGGGCAGCCCAGTACCAACAGGTTGTCAGCACAGTCCCAAGCACAGCGCTTGTCAGCCATGAGCGCCGGACCATTGCTTACATTAGGAAGTTCTTGGGAACAGTTGCAAGGTTGGCCCATAAATTGTACAACAACTTGACAGTTGTTCTGCTAAACTACATATATTATATATTTATTGTACATGGACTTAGAAATTCATATGTGCCACGGGATATAACGCCAAACACAAGACAAATCGGGCGAAAGCAATATCTGGTCTGTCCCTCATGTGCAAGGTAGGTGAATTTAACTAGTCCCATACTGAGCACTGCCTGGCCCCTGGCCCCTGACCCTTGACCCTTGACCCAGGCATTAGAACTAATACAGGGGGTGAGCAATCATTTATCATTGAGCAATGACGTGGCGTGGCACTGACTGCCCTGTGAACCCTTGTAGAGCTCAAAAATGTCACCCCCCTCCCAGTCTTTGAGTGTGGTGTTAGCACTGACCGCGAGTGCCTGAGTTGGCTTCAGTTGGGTTTAGGGGCTCTAATTTCATGGAGTGAGAATGCTGAAAGAAAGCCACAAGTAACCCTAGGTTTGTCGTGCGCAGAACTGGAAAAAAAGTAACCCACCCACCGGGTGATATGGCCTTTCTTTTTCCATTGAATTATGATGAAGATGTTTTCTGAAGCAGGAGGACATTCTGCTAATGTGCAGCTGGTGAACATGTAAGGGGGTTGGGGGATCAGGAGAGTCACAGAGACCAGAGCCCAGTGTGCAAGCAGTCTTCTGCCCTGAAGTGGCTATTAAATGTTATTAGAACTGTTCTTCTCTGTGTTTGATTTTATGGTTGAAGATCAGATTGGATAGGTTGTAGGACAACTTCCTAGGCAGGCCACTTCACCAACATCACTCAAAACCAAACCCAAGAGCTCACCAAACAAGCCAGAACCTCAAAAAGAACATCTGCAGTTCAGTCAACAACTGAAAAGTCTTCTGCTAGTTGAAGTCAACAAACTATTTAACTGCACAGTTCACGCTCTCTAAACAACTCGCCAGCGTTACAACCACAGTTCTGAAATCTCAACAAACACCAAACCCACAAAACAGTCCACCCACAGATCTACTAACCTATCAAATGCTGTAAGACTCAATGTGAATATATATCCCACTTACCAATTAAGCTAACAAACCCAGGAGATTAGGAAATCTGGATAGTTTTAAGTTTCAGTTTTCTGTCTGAGATGGACAGTTAAGATACTGATTTCTGAGTTTTGAAATGCAGCCCTTTTTGAAGAGTTGGATTTGAGTGTGAAACGGATGATGTGACTCAGCTGAGAGTTTGCAAAGATTTCCTCTTGTGTCCTCCTGAAACCAGCCTTTAGGAGGTGAAAGGTCGGGGAGTGAGGTCACTCTCTTTGTATTGTTAATGAAAACACTCCAGAGACCCTGCTGATCATGAGTAAGTCAGTGTTGGCAAAGTTCTGTTTGCCCAGCTTTCTCTATTCCAGTGGTATAGTGCTTAATTTGCTGAAATCAGAATTTTGAATGAATTGTTTTATGTATTCGTAAATAATGGCTCTGTCTGGGTAGTCTTTTAAAACAGTACTTAAATAGCTGTCAGCTTTAATATGTTTAAAGTTCTGGGTAAGGCCTGTTCTATGAATATTTTAAAATGATTGGAGGATTATGTGGATTAGGCAAAAGACAAGTTTTTCCTTAATTTACTATACAGTTTAAGATCAAATTTTGATGTCTTAAATGAGGTAAATAAATTCATTTGTTTTCTTTGTTTTTCCGAGTAGTTCTGGGCATAACTTTAGTTTAACATTAGTTTCTGTAACTATAAGGCTTCTGTAGACCGTACAGGATGGCATGGTGTGGTTGCGATGGTGTCTCACAATGTTGGGTTCTGTGTTCAACTCCAGACAGGAGAGCCTGACGTGTGGAGCTTGCATGTTTCCCCAGCTTCTTTTTTTGTTTTTCAGTGGGTGTTCCAGTTTTCTCCCAACCTCTAGAGATAATTTGGCTGGGCTAATAGGTGTCTGTAAGTTGTGCCTGTGTGCGTGCCCAGATGAGAGGAGGATATCCAGCCCCTCCAGCCTGTTTGGTAGTCAATAGTAAATTGATCCCTTAATCTCATCCCGCTGGTCCTTGAACCACGTGCCTGGGTTGCTTGTTCCACACTTCCAAAATCCTTGGGGTAAAGAAATGCTTCCTGTCCTTACTTCCATATAGTTTCCACTAGTGTCTGGTTGGTATTTCACTGTTAATTTGAAGATGTCTTCTGGATTGGCTTTGTCAATGTCCTTGAGGATTTTGAATACTTGTATCAGTTCACCTTATACTCTCTGTTCAAGACTACAGAGGCTCGGGTCTTTTTATCTACATAAGGCCTGAATAGTGCATTGTACAATTTTAATATGACATCCTGTGATTTAATGTCTACACTTTTATCCGTCTTCTGTTTTTATTGTTTTTGCTTCCCCACATTGCCTGTAAGATGTAAGCGATGTGTCAACATAAACATCCGTGTCTTTCCGAAGTAAATTGTAAAGTGCTAGACATTGAAGCGGGCTCAAGGGCAAATCAGTAGGCTTCACATCTTCTTTGAGCCTTTCACCTTTCTATCTCATACTCAACAGAGCAGATACCTGGTGATCCACTGGCTACATATTCCTTCAGTGCAGTCATATACTGTGCTAAGGCCCAACACTGCATCCATGTACTGTATCCAAGACCTGTCAGTATCCTACCAAAGATTTTAAAACATGCCAACTGAATGGCTTCCATCCTGGGGCTCTGTAATCCCAGTCTTTATTGAGGTTCTCACCCCCAAAAGGCACTATTTAAAAAAAAAAATTGGTAGAGTTCATGTTTGCAATATGATATAACCACATCAGATTGTGAAATCTGGGTAAGAGGCATGTTATGCTGTTGATAAACTGTGCTTTGACTGCACTCTTGAGTTTCCAGCCTCCCCAAATCATCCTTCTTGCTTTCTTGCTACAGTGACTAAGGAGACTGGTAAATGATGACTGATGCAGAGCTGAGGCATAATTGCATAATTGTGGCTCTCTGTGGTTTTGCTTGTTGTTTTATGAGATGATAGATTACCAGGACCCTGAATAACAGAGTGACATGTGACTTGTTTTCAAGAATCTGATTTTTGTGAAATGCCTAAAGGGAACATTAAGCTCTTTCTTTAAACAGCGGGTTGAAAATATTGAGATACAGTTCTTTACACAGTGCTGATCTGTGCTCTGTTTGCCAAGTCGCAAACAACCATCCAGCTAGCAACAGCTTTAGCACAACCTGGACCTTGTAGGAGGCACAGTGTCACTTTGCCCTACAGAAGACAACACAACACCGGGAGAAACATACACTACCAAATCAGTTCTCAAGATTTCACTATTAATTCAAGCACATTTAAGCTTTAAAGTGTTTGGAATTTGTTATAACTGTATTACAAAAACAGTAAAAATAAAATATTGGCTTAAACTTTATAGCCTTGTTTTAGAATCTTTAGTAGGTTCTTAATAATTTAATAAACCTTAAATACAAGTGATAGAGATACAGTATAAAAATTAGCATCATACAAGCCATGACCACAGGCTTGTGTGTTGAAGCCTGCATTGCTTGTCTGCTTTTCCCTCTTTTTTTCTTACATTCAACCTGGAGAGCATTTAGTGCTACAGACTATACCAGAGCAGATGGCTAGCTGGACAGATAGCACTCTAAGAAGCAGAGGGTCAACAAGAACATGCAGCTGGATCCATATCTAAGAATGAGTTAAACTGGAAAGGCATGTGATACGAGCTACTTTAATGCTGAAGGTGTTGCTTTTACGTTTTGTAAAATAGCCAAACCTGTCTGTGAAGTACTTGGGCCTACTTGGACATAACCTTCAGGCTGTCTGATTTAACACTGACACAGAAAAGAAGCTGAATAGGATTCCAGCACTAACAGGTCTCACACAGCAAAGTAATCCTGGGCAACTCAAACTAGGGACCAACAGCGACCCTAAACAACAAATTAAAAATACTCTTAAGATGTCGGTAAACAGTTTTGTACACTGACTTGTACTTTGGTGTTGAATGGAAACTGACATGTGATGATGTACAAAGCCATTTTGGCATCAGTTCATCATTCACACAGATCATGTGAATTGTGAAAGTACTGTCATGTGTCCTGTGATCGGTTACGCTGGCAAAGTTGGTGTTAAAACAGGTGGCAACCACAAGTATTTGTCACGGCCAGTAATAATCCAGAAGAAATCCAGTAAGAGCAGAACAAACGGAAGAAACTCGATCTAGTTCACGAACAAAGATAGTAGTGCCTGCTCCCTGCAAGGAGGAAGGGGTTAAATCAATATGACACATCACGGAGGCCCTGTGACATCATTCTCTCGAGGAGAAGCAAAGTTTTCCTTCCATCTGCTTTGTTTTCTCCTGCGGGAGAAAGTGAGAGTGGCGTCTCGGACGATGCTGTGGCCTGGGTGCGAGAGCCCTTGACGGCTGTGTTCATTGCCCTCCCTGTGGGGTTTCTTCAGAGCCTCAAGGCACAGCGGCTGACTGCGGTTTCTGTCGGATCCCTCTGTGGCTCGCTCCCTCACCGCAGCAGGGCGGCCTGTGGCTCCCAGCCGGGGCCCACTGCTGCCTCTCTCCCCCAGAGCTCGTGGTTTTGTGTTGTTATAGAGAGTCTGATTTGAGGGAGAAGACTTTTAGAGTTTAAAATGTAAAATAAAATCATGAGTCCTCCCCCTAAAGAGGGACTTAGCAACCCACTGCTTGCTTATTATGACTTTTAAATGTTTTTTAAATGTAAGTTAGGGCAACTATGACTGCAAACCATTTTTTTTATTTTAATAAACTAATGTGAGACAAGCTTAGTGTTCTCCTGTTCTAGACTTAAGATGTTGGAATGAGCTCTTGATGCTGTTCTTTATTTTTAATTCTCTTAATGCACCTTGCTTACACTCTTCAGGTGCCTTGCTTATCCTCCAGTTCCAGTGTTGTTTTTCCTAGTTCTGTCAGGTGAGCAAGCCGAGCACGAGAACTGACAACACAATACAGCTTTGTTCCAGCTGCTTCCTTACTTAAGGAATGAGAGAAGCAATGTAGAGGATTGTCTATATGTTGGATAATTTGTGATGATATGATTTTGGGACAACCAGTTAGGAAATAGTTTTAAAAAAAAATGCCTGTGAAAACTTATCAAATTCTGGTACATTTCTAGTCCCAAAACATTAAACAGTAAAGCCTGACAGACGCATAGTTTAAAGCAGAAGGTCTCTATGAATGAAACATATCTGATATTTCATTATATATCATGAGAAATTGTATAGGAGGAGAAAATTACCCACAGAATTACAAATAAACATGTATTTGTAAAAAGATAGTAAAAATGGGGGAAAATACGTAGAGATGCTCTCTCGGTATTGTAATAGTAACAGGGGTGCAGTAGACAATTAGAAATTGTGTAAAACGTAATTTAACACTTATTTTGTGCTTTGGTATGCCCCCTCTTTTGTGTTTTCTGTTTTATTTTGTTTTAATGTATATGTTTTATGTAAAAAAAGAATACTATCAGCATCAACACATCTATACCAAACTATATAAAAAACATTAACCCACAGGATGGAGAGTTACTTCTGCTGCTCTGTCTTTGCTTTTTTTTTAAAAATGATCTTGATAACGTCTTGCTGTGGTGATGACAACCCCTGAGAAAATCTAGAAAAAGAAAATGTAGAAATGCCCAGCCTGGAATAGCAGTGATCAATGTGTGGCAAGTCAGCAAATGTTGACCGGCCCCAGCTTCTCCCTGGCCACCTAGATAAAACCCCTCTCCGGCGTGAATGTGTTATAGTGTCAGGTGCTTCTGGCACACTGGGATTGATGATTGTTGGTTTACTTCGAGACAACTTAACATTGTCTGCGTTCAAGGTGTTTGTGAGGTAGTTAATTGATTTTACCATGCTTATACCACACAAGCATTTGCTTTGCCATGGTTTCCCATAAGGTATGTTATACTGTGTGAAGGTTCACTCAGGAGTATGCTTGTGATAACTTTTCACGCCCATAATCCAAGCACCCTGATGTCATACTGTGCGGCATAAATGCTGGCAGCCCAACCTCTTACCTCTGTTCAAGGCTGCTGCTCTAGATGTGCCACTCAGCAGCCTGATTTGTATACAGTGGACTGGGATGATCACATTTCAGTTGCTGTATACTGTATATGCTTATCAAAAATGAAAACACTGGTCCAGGACTGTTTCTTGATATCTATGTGTCATCAAAGGGAAAAAGAAAGCACCAAAAGAGTACAAAATCCTGATGAACGATTATTTGTGCCAAAAGTTTTGACAGTTTCGAAAATTATAATGGAATTGAGAATGTGTATCCTGCTTTTTAAGTGTATTCAATATTGATGCTAAAAATATTTTATTGAACCCAGAGTGTCATGTTTCGTTTGTGTATCTATATGTATGTGTGCCAGCCATCCTGATACATTTGTACCAGTGGTGGATTAATTTCAGTATCCTTCAAATAAAAGCTCAGACCCTGACCTGAGTAGGGTCAGTGCTTAGCACACAACCCAGCTTTACTGTCCCTCTCTCTGGGATTTACTGCCAAAAGCTAGTTATTTTTTCTGTTGACACCTTCTTCCTAAATTGCACCCTTAATTAATTGCCACGGAGGCTTTACTGATTACTAGATGAAAACATCATATTGTGTTCAAAAGTAAAATTATACATTTGGATTCATTAAACCAGCATCTTAGCATCTAACGGATTACAGCTACTGCAAAGAGATTTGCAGGCTTTTATTTTGTGGATGACCTGATTAATCACTTGAAATGATTGAACCTTTTAGATTAGACTATGCTGAGGACTGTGTCTAGTCATGCAGCCTAAATCTATTAGTACACAATTCTCCTGCTGAAGCAGGTAGCCTCTCTTACTGTGATGGTGTACGAGGGATATAGCAATGTGTTTAGTAAAGCACAATAGTGAAAGCATTGCAACAACCTGAAAAAACCCTGGTATGTGAAAATATAGGAAACCATGGCCCAGTAAATGCATGGTATCAACATGGCAGTGTGCATGGAAGAGTGGTCAAATATCCCTCCTAAGAAGTGATTAGGAGGCTAAAGGGAATAAGTGATTAAACTTTATCTGTGTTTAAATACTGATTGCCAGAGTAAAAAAAATAACATGTTATTCTGCATACAATATTGCGACTCATGCAAGTCTTTAGGTTTTGATTTGTTTGTATCAAACGTGATGCTGATAGTACACCTAGAGTACAGCTCATAAATTGTATGAATACATTTGGAGGGTGCTGTAAGTGTACAATTTTGATGTTGCGATGTGGGTCCAGTGATAAAATGCAGGGTAGAGGGTTAAGAACAGAGTTTCCCGTGCCTTAGTTTGACTAGACTTATTTATGGTGTGTTGGTGTGTGTATCTCATTACAAGCGAGAGTTGTAAGTACAGCTCTGAGCCCACCTCATAAATCTTTGCACCACCTCTTGTGCCTGTATTTGCTACAGCGCTGTAGCCCTTCCCTTAGGTTCTGAGCTCTGGGGCGATTAGCCATGGTGCTGGTGCTGGGAGGGGTTTCAGTGCTTCACACAGCCCTGAAAGGCACCGAGCTCTGCTGTGGGCTTTGAATATTTTCTAGGCTAGATTCTCAAACCAGTCAGCGTAAGTGTCCCAAAGAATAAATGCATGGATGACATCCTTTCATTTTGGTCACATTTTGATTTTAATCAAGTAAAGTTTCACTTGTTGTTCCCAAATGGGTTTTTGCAACAAATCAAAAGCTAAAAACAATAAGAATCTGTTTTCTTGTCGTCAGTCTCCAGCAGAATGTTTGTGGTGTGAGCTGAGGAAGAGCTGCCTGCATGACCTGAGGGAGCTGGAGAGGTTCTGCATGCAGGAGCGGTCAAAAATCCCTCATAATGAACAATTTAAGAACTGACTGGGAGGCTAAGAGGAGCAACTAATTGAAGGTTGTCAATGCAAATAGTAGGACTTACAAAATACTGTACAACACTCATTTAAGTTTGCCACTTGTAGTTATGCTGGTGAAACGGTGAAACTCAAGGGGATTCGTTTGACTAGGCTTGATCAAGCTACTAATTGGCTAATGAGCCTATCCCTACAATGACTAGTGGCCCTGGTTGAACAACTGTAGTTGACTGCAGTGAGCCAGCATTTGTCCTGTTAGATTACATTTGCTGAGGCTGGAAGGTGGAGAGGAGCTCCTTTTCTGAAATGCCTTCAGTATGAGTGAGTTGGAGAGGGTCTTTAATGCAGCGACAGACGATGTGTCTTTTGTGCAGAGTTTATGAGGTGATGAGCTATTAAACTCATTTACAAGACTGCCGCCTCCTTGCAAGGCATTAAGAATCGCCAAACAGATGGTCTGAACCTGTCAGTGTAGTCAGGTAGGCTGGCCCCTCATAAAAACACAGCCTGTTATCAGCAATAAAATCCTCAGGCGGGTGTGTAATGAGGGTTGTTCCTCCCATAGCCCCTCCCAAAGCCATTCTCTGTCAGCAGAGCTGTGCCTTTTACAACATGCCAAACTTTCTCGATCTGGAAGTGAACATAGAGATTTCTATAAATATATTATATTTTTACAAAGCTAACCTTTCTATTAGCTGTTGCTAATTTATTTGCTAGTTGTTTGTCTTGATGCTTTTATTCAAAACTATTTACCCTCACTTTAATGTACACAAAAGTCAAGAAATTATTTCAGTTTTCTCTGCTCCACTTTTTGTCCAGTGCTTCCTTTGAAGAATGCAACAGAAGAAATGTGTTCAAATTTCTTACCTACCTCTAATAACTTTCTAATGTGACTCTTTATTACGATTATTGCTTCTATCCCTTCTTCGTTCTTCTAGTATGTCAGAAGATGAATTGAGAATTTAAGCACGATTTCAAACATGCCCCCTCGTCTGACACAGGTTCCATCAGACTACCCTGCTTTTTGGGATGCAGTTGGTAGAGCTTACTGGAAGACTGGCAGACTGCCTCTCAGTGCAGGCAGTGGGGCAGGATGAGCACTACTGGGGCAAGACTCAGATGAATTCAGTCTGGACCTGTGATGTTTGCTCTGGAAGTGAAAGGTGCACTGTCACCCTTTGCGAAAGCAGAGTGAATTTATGATCTGGTGAGGCTGTCATTAGCTTTCTTGGAGCTTGGCTGGAGTATGATCTGATATAATGGGCACTGAGCTTTGGCCCCAGAAGTGGCCACTCTGCAGAACACTGTTATTGGTTTTGTTATTTGTCTGTCGATTTTCCTGCCCTGAGGTTTCACCGGGTGATCTGCTTTAAACCTTTTGTAAGGTTTCCTGTTTTATTGATCCTTTTGTTAGGAGGTCTCTGTTCATTTAAAAAGAGAATACATTGCAATCAGTATGGTATTTGAATATGGGCAGGGAGGAGCAACGAACCTGTCACCTTGCGTGACTTCAGATGTAGCTTCAAATCTGTCAACTAGCGAAACGTAACAAAATATTTTTCAGAGCTGCTGAGAACAAACAGTTCAGCTCCTCTCTCAATTCATAGCTTTGTCTCCAGTTCAATTAAGAAGAAACTGTGGCTCTGGATTAGACAAGCAGACTGATGACAAGTAAAAATGGAGCACCAAGAAACAGAGTTGTGACTGATGGCTTTATCACAGCCCAACTGACTCTGGCATCCAAGAGCATGCCTTGCTATGCAGCAAACAACGAGATTTGTTGTGATCTTTGTGCTTGTGGTATGTGGATAGGAAGTGCAAACGCAGTGATGCATTTACTGTAACAAAGTCAGTCAGAGGGCTTTTGAAATGATTTGATAAATATAAGAATCCTGCTGGGATGGTGAAGCACTCCCATTTGTCTATAACAGTTTTCTTCATTAATTTGCATTTTTATTTCATTTGTTCTGCTTTTTCTGGCAAGGATCTTTGTACAGGAAAATATTTTATTGTACGTGCATGTCTGGATGGTTTGATAAAGTATTCAGAGTAAATAAACCCGCTGAATTGGGCAGAGGCAGTTGTAAAGACCGCGGACATTTTCAGCATAACGGCAAGATCGCTAGATCCCTGAAATGGCGGCTGCCAGAAAAGAGGAGAGCGAGCAAGAGAGAGAAAGAATGAGGGTCTGGGTGACGGAGCGACTGCGAGAGGGAGAGAAAGAGAGAAAGGGCAGAGGAAAAGAGAGAAGACGCAGCACTGAAGGAATAGTAAAGTGAGAGAATGACCGTGATAGAGAAATAGAATTTAGAGGAGAGAAACTGAGGAAAAAAACAGGAAAGAGAATGAGAAAGAGGGATCGAGAGCAACGAGGACAGAGAAGATAAGAAGGAGAGGCTAAGTGAAGAAAAGGGAAACCGAGACCGAAGAACCAGGAGTCCGTGATGAGAGAACTAGTGTCTCATTTCTGTGTAATTGAGGGTCTCCCAGATTTTGGCGGGAGAACATGAAATCTGTCCAGCTATTTTCTTTGGTCTGCAAGCTGCTTTTTAGTGGCTGTGCAAGGTTATCTGAGTGGAATCGAAGGCTTTGACAATGAGGTCAGAGAGTTTTAAAGCTTGTGAACGCAAAGCTAACAGCAAGGAGAGCAGAGCGGCTTATCAGTTTAAGCAAAAGATATTTAGTCATCCATGAAATGGGTCACTTTATTTTCATGTTATAACAGAACTGAAAATCAGAGAGGAAATTGGTTAATATTGACATTGCATGTTTTGCTTGTATTTTTCTGTTTGTTTTCTTAACAGTTAAGACATGAAGCCAAGTATTGGTATAGTCCAGGGCCTGTCAGTCTTTGAAAGTTTCTGTACCTCTTCTCAGTCAGTTGCTACTAAAAGGGACCCACCAATTAAACATAAAATAAAACCATAATATTGTGATGTTGTGCCACTGTTGAGTGATTAATATTGTGGACGGTAAGGAAGAGAGGAAATAGCAAAAAAGAATGAGATGGAGCAATTGCCCACACTGAGAAAACTGCTATAGAGTTTAACTTCCAAACAGCTTGAAGAATAATAAGTTTAATAATAATTAATAATGGAAAACCATAATACGAGGCCATTAAGTAGTCCTGTGGGTTGTGGTGCTCATGCACAGCTGCTTGCGGGTGTAATTCTACAGGTGACCCCCCCCGTGATCCAAATCACCCACAGAACAGTAAACCGCACAGTACATCCGTACAGGTGCCATCTTCTGCGTGGTCCACACAAACACAGAGGGAACAAGATGGGAACGTCCGTGTGTAAGTCTAAGAGGGAGCCATTGTGAAAGCCAAAGTTTTCATCATAAACGGGCTGAGGAGCTTCAGGGGACCACGGTGGCCATCCTCTTTTCTGTTGACATGAAGGTGGCTCACGGCACAACTTGCCAACAATAACCAACCACAATTAATACTGCCCCTCAGCAACAGCACAGGGATCTCTTTGCCTACTGTAATCCCTAGTGGATGTCATGATCTAAGATACAGGATTTGGCCCAGTGATTTTTTTAGGGTATTTTCTTTGGAACAGCCTTGTGCATTACTGACCCTGTTGAAATGGCAGCCTCTGGACGTGATGACTCCAGTGAATTGTCTGTGCAATGCAGAGGCATTCCATTAAATGGATATTTATTGTTGTAAGAGGCATAGGTATCAACTTACCACTTTTTAGAAGACTTTGCCATGTCTTTAGGATATGAGCTTAGCTCCAGAGTTTATGGTGGTGTAACCTGGTAAAGCAGAAGATACTGTAGTATACTGTGGTTTCACTGTGGTTTAACCACAGGAAAGTGATTTAAAACATAGACGCATAGAACAGCTTGATGCAGACTATGGGAAATTATAGCAAAGTGAATTAAATGTGTGATACAGCCATGCTTTAACCTTGGGAAATTGACAAAAGCAAGTGAATTTACCACATTGTACTGTCATGTCTGACCTTGATTGGGTGGGAGATGGATGGAGTCTACTCAGATTAGACAAAACCAGCCATTTGTATGATGTAAAAAGAAACAAGATGTGTGGAGTATAGTACACATCCTTGGTGTAGTAACTGGTGGCTACGATCAGGTGCCAATGAGAAAGATGGTTGTTCTGCTTTCATGGAGTCTCCACCTGCATGTCTTAAAACAGAACATTTCGACCTTGGTAGGGGATGGTGCATATTAACATGCATGCATGTTGTCTGCAGAAACTCGGTGCAAAGTTTTGATTTGTAATAGTGCTGTGCGGCTATTGGAGAAAAGAGTCTGAATTGCACGGGGTTTATAGCCTCCAAGTAGAGAAACAATCTGAACACACATTGGATCACATAAATGTCTTTCTCTGACTCCTCTTCATCCTGTTTTGACTCTGACAGAATGCTGTTTTAAATCCTATTTCTAAGCCTGTTTTGCTTGCGGATATGGAAGGTTTTCCTAATGAAGAGTGGTTAGTGTTTTGACAGCTGCCTTATAAAGTGTAAAGGGCCCATCTCTAGTCTGGTGCTTGAGTTGCCTTGTCATCAATACAGCCCACATTCCTTCTTCTTTCCCTGTGTCTCTCCATCTTCCTTTGCTAACCACTCCCTCTCTTTTCTCTCTCTTTGTCGGTGGCTTTCTGTTTCTCTCCGTCTTTCTCTGCGAGTCTCTTGCTGTTACACCCTTTCTTTCTGTGACTCTCACTATCTCACTCTTTGCCCTTTCTCTCTCTGGCTCTGTTGCTGTTTCACATTATTTTGTCTTGCTCTGCTTTTCTCCCCTTTATTCAGGTTTATGAATTTATGGGTGGGAAGTTATTTTACATGTATTTTCCTGACTTATTTAATCACTTGTGAGCAAAGCCATAGCAGCCCACTTCTGTTTTGTTGTGGGAGCTTGGAAAGAGTCAGAAAGGTCAGAGGCTTCAGGCCCTCTCTTTACTTGTGGATTTAAATGGCAGTAATGAAAATGTGTCCTCTGGTGTTTCACTAATTGACCAGCTATATAACTCTGAATGACTGAACAGTTGCACACTTAGCACTACCTCAAGCACTGTACAGCAAGATGTGATGCATGTTAACATCGAACTCTAGCATGGTAGAAGTTTGCTGCTCTTATTCGATGTCAGAATCGGGACAGTTCTCTGCTGTTTCTCTGAATCCCAGGTCTGTCACTGGAAGTGGCCCATTTGATCTGAGCACAGTTACTTCCCTGTCTCTTTCCTGCTTGTGCCTGTGCTGCTGACAGCTTATTGTGTAGAGTCTGGCTCTCCCCCACACTGCAGTGAACTCATTGACCCAGCAGCAGGTCACAGCAGTGATATACACCTCTCACACTAATGTGCACTGAGTGACTCCAGAGCAGGTCACAGCAGCACTTTCCTCTCCCATCACACACTCACGTGCCTCTTTTACCCTTTTAGCAAAAATAACACACTGCACCTCCAGCCACTGTCTTTCTCTCCCAAGATCGAGATCCTGAAGCTCTAAAAACGGCTCACGCCATGTTTACTAAGTTCAACACTAAGTTTCTTACGTTTTAATTTTCTGTTTTTCAATAGCAACTCCTAGAACATCACCTCCTACCCAATAAGACTGCAATAGCCAATCTACTGAGCCAATTCCATCCAGAAATATTGATATGAAATCATTATTCATTGTGTCTAAATTACACTGAGCCAGCACTCACACAACCTATATTAGGTACAGTACAGTTTTACTGGCTTAAGCTCTGCTATCACATACTATGCTATTTTGTGTTGAGTGTTGTTATAAAATATCAGAGGTGCTTTGCCATTTTTTTGCAGGGAGTGTAATGCTTGGAGTTCCCCTGGCACCGTCTTGTTCATTTGCCTGTGTAGATTTATAGTCGAGTTAAAACTGCCTGTATCACACTCATGGTAAACACGGGCTTTGCTCCCTCTTGTGCTGTTTGGTTCTGGCATCAGCACAGAGAAGAACAGCCAGATACAGTCCTGGATCAAAGTAACACCCTACTCTGACTCTTATGTGTCTCGAGTTAGAGACATTTACAGATAGGCCTGATGCAATTCAGATTTCTCAAAGACAAAGGCTGAATGTCCTCGTCTCATTTGTAGGCCTTCTTGTGTTCTTATGATATCAGATTGTTTGCTCCCCTTTTCGCTCCAGGGCTAGGGTGCTGTTGCACAGAGCTGTATATTGTAATGTCAGAACAATTACAGAAGTGTTTATATCATCTGAATTTTCCTGTTATTTCAGTTCTTGTTAGTTTCCTATCTTATGTTTGTTTCCACATGGCCTGCTGTTCTTGATTCTTCTTAGATAGTTTTTTTGCCAATCCAAATAACCTCTCCCACAACAAGGTTTCTCAGGTCTAAATGGGAGGAAATTAGGTCAGTACAAGACAGGCTTCGGCAGTGCTTGAACGCGTGTCCTCAACACACTTCCTTGCAGTCAGCTTGGGATTTTTGTCTTAAGCAACCGGGTTTTAAGATTTCTTCGATATGAAAAACATGAGGAGAGACAGGAGGGACTAATGTTGAGCACACATGATAGAACATGGAAGATATTGCAGACTGTCATCACCTTTTGCCATCATTTATGTCTGTTTTGTTAAGAGACCTTATAGGACTGCAAGTTGCTTTGGATAAAGGCTTTTAATAAGTAAAATGAGATTGTTCAGGTTGTACAGATCAAAGAAATGTCCTTGAAAGCGCTGGTTTATATGATGCGTAATTCACCACTCAACTGTGTTATCACTGTCTGCAGCACATGACCATTTTACTGTCGGCTATCAATCCAAGTAATCAAAGGCAGAGAAACACATACAGCTTTCCCAACACCACTGCTTGGTAAAAATTGGTAATTATCTGCTGTCTCATAACAACTCCTTTTCCATGGGTTCTCCCTGGAAGAAAAAATAACTCTGTAATTACTCTGACAGGTTGATGAGAGAGGAAGAGACATGAGAGCATAGCAGGCGCTGTAATGGGCAGAAACTGAGCCTCTGCAGCAAATCTGAGATTGATGAGTCTTTGTTCTGTACAAAGTGCTTCATAAAGGACCTGACAGGCCAGTGATGATAAAAACACATGTTTAGGACTCAGAGTGACTTGATCTGGCCCAAGCCCCTTTCCAGCTCTTAATTCATCCCATAGATCAAGCTAGAACCTGTCATCTCACTGCTGCCTCCATAAGATGGTCCTAGGGACGACTGGTCCCTGTAACGGATAGCGATTTGTGGTTAAGTAGTGATTAGAATTACAGTATGCAATGGAGTCAGTCTGAAGGTAGAAAACCCAAAAGCACTCTTGGCAAAGATATGGCAATAAATTCAGTCTGATAAGATCAGGGTCGTATTTACCATGATTGGTGTCCTATAAAACACCTGCTACGATGTTGTAGTTGTGTCAGAATATGTTTTAAGAACAGATGAAACTTATTTGAAAGTGTCCTATTTTGTGGTGTTTTGAGTATATTTAGCTGGAGGTTCCTACACTCTCTGTGCACATGTGCGTTTGCTTATCAGCCACAGTCAAGACAAAGTGGGTATTTGTGTGTCTGGCATGTTTTGCAAATGTACTGGTTCTGTCCTGACAACAAGTGGCTAGGCTGTGTTGTCCCTGGAACAATCTGACCTCTTTTCGCTAGAGGTCAAACAACAGGCTGCACATGCAGCTTTTGACATTTCTGCCTCATAGCTGGGGATGAGACAAGGGCTTATGGTTTAATTTGATTAGTTTATTTTTAGTTTGGGGAAAAAAAGTCTGTTGTTTTAATCTAAGGAGACAATGTATCCCATCCACTTCATACAGAATAAGAATAGACTCAGATTTTTACTGGGAAGTGATGTGAATAGTGTAACAAAAAAGTATTTTTGGGCACATAATATCACATATTTGAACAGTTTTTTTTTTAAATAGGGTGGAATGATGTGATCTTTTTTTTAGTGTATAGATGCAGAGGATTGCTTATGTTTATTCTAAGCCCCTGTATTCCTGCCTCAGACATTGTCTTGTCTGAAGAAGACAGTGGTACAATTACAGAAACCTTGCAGATAGTAGTAATGCCCTGCTCTGAATCTTGTTCCTCACAAAACTAGGCTTAATTCTTAAGTGAAATCTGGTTTGAAAAAAAAGCTTGCAAATATCCTGAAGTAACCGTAATGGAAAAAGTCTGTGAGTCCTTTTAAGGTCAGTTTACCTTTAAAGAGCAAAATTAAAAGCCAGCACCTCAATTTTAAAGGACCTGAAAGCAGCCTTGTGGGTTTGGGAGAGCATGTTCAAACTGTTTACTTCATAGCAAAGAATCTCGCAGTTTATGACCGGATCTGCAGCTGTCCTACATGAAAATATAATGTGTTAATCCAACTTGCATGTTGTAAGAAAAACTAATAGCAACCAATGCAAAAACCTGACTGCTCTAACAGACATTAACAGTCCAGCAGACACGCAGTGACCCTGTTTGATCATGAGATGCATACAGTTCGATTCAGAAGAAGTAGACATACTGTGTCTGTGCACATGTGGTTTTCTGATGTTTTGATATGGTGTTTAACTGTATCTATTGGTTTTCTCTCTGTCTTTCATTTTCTCTGCGTTGAGAAGCCAGCCCCAGCGAGGAGTGGAGTCCTTTGTTAGTCAGCCAGAGTCAGGTCAGTGCTGTAACTCTTCCCATTTCCCCTCTTCTGTCCCCCCCCACCGTCAGACCGCTGTGATAAAGTCTGACGAATGGGGTCAATCTGGTTGCCTCTGGCGGATTTACTGAGGCGTTCTGCGATAAACGATTCGACACCAGGATGGTTTTAAGCCAGGGTGGAGTGAGAAGGGTCTCCCAATTTGCTAGCACTTCTTGTGACATTCATTTAACATCCTCTCATTTTTCCACACTGCGTGTGATGCGCCTGTGTCCCGGCTGTGTGTGCACATCTGTCTGCAGTTTCAGCTTCACTGCCTTGCGTGTGCGTGTTTGTTATGTGGATTGCTTTCATCACAGCTCCTGTTTTAAGGGCTGCTATTTTAGGCTCTTCAAAAGAATCGCAGAGAGGAAGCGCCGACGCTCATTTTCAAACCACCTTGAAAGGGAATACTAATATCAGATCAGATTTAGTCAAATCAGATCTTCCTTACCAAATGCCACTTTGTACGAGGCTTTCTGTGTCCACTTTGAAGTGCAGATACTTGTTTAAGATCTCAGTATCTTTCCTGTGTTAAGCAGGATGGCCAGTTTTGCGTGCTGTGGAAAGACCTGTTCTGGTGCTGGAGAATCTGGTATTGCTGAAATAGGTTTAGAACGACAGAGACACACCAACCCTTATCTCTGTGTTTACAACATCAAGGGTAACGATTTGTTACATGTAGCATATCTTAACAAACGCCTTATGTTTGTTTTATGTGGCATCCTGGATGCTGCAGTTCTCTCTTAAGTGACCTATAAATGTCACTTCAAACTCTCAGTAAGATGTAAACCCTTCCTCTTGAGAACTGATTAGTTTTAAACTTTCTGAGTGGATCGTTCAGCAGAACAGCCTCTAGATATGTGTAGCTGAAGCCTGCAATATACTGTAAATTTCTATTGTCCTACAAAATGTTTTTAAGTTGCTCTGCTGGATGACAAACATGAATTTTGAATCATCTGTTGCTTTTCTGCCTGAACACAAGATTTTAGGGACCTTGGGATATCCTTTTATAAGATGTCACCATTTTTAGGAGACTCAGTGGTCAGATGTTAGTTTCCAACAGTCATTTCTGTTTATTATTTTATTTTAAAATCTTAACATTTAAAACTAAAGATAAAATAGAGGAGACACCAGGGAGAAACTCTTTATTTTCAGTATAATTGAAACATTAATACAGCTTATCCACATACTGTAGGGTGTGCAATCATTAGCTGTAATAAGTAATTTATTTATAAATTCTTGTCTATCAGTGGTACATCCTTCTCATTTTTAAACCCTTTAATTCTAGCAAGTGGCAGTTTAGAGTTTTTTTAGCAGTGAATTAACTGATTTTAAGCTTTATCTATTATTTGCTTGTCTATAATACAGTGATCTGGTTTTTGTACATTTTGTCCTCCGTCCTTCACCGTTTTCACTGACCAGCAACGATTATAACCATGTACCTTCTGAACTGGAGGGCTGTCTGTCTCAACACACTGGAGATTAGGAGTCTTGGGACGTGTTCCATTTAGAATGTTCATTTTTTGTTTTAATGAGCTTTGAGCTTGAATACTTTCATGCCTAGAAGGTGATTTCCTTAGAAAAATGTAATAGAACTTCAGCAGTTAAAAGTAGTGGAAAAAGTAGTAGAGCACTGCTTGCACTTTCAGTGTTAGCTCAGAACTATGTTATATCGGGCCTATAAAAGTCTACAAACCCTTACTGAAGAATTACATTTTGTGGCCAAACAGCCTGAACTCAAGACATGTTAAATCAGCATTAATTTTACCTTTATTCAGACATTGTAACGCACAACCCTCAAGTGGAAAACAAATCCTCCAACATTCTTTCACACTCAAGCGCTTGCAGATGAAAACCAAGAAAAATGGTTTGGAAAGCAAACTCACCCCTGAGTTACTACATGGTAGATGCAATTTTTGCTTGAATTAAAGCCATATTTCTATTTGGATTTGTCTGTACCAACATAGCACACCTAGATTTGGCAGTTTGCACATTCCTCCTTACAGAACTGTTCAAGCTCAGTCAAATTGTGTGGAGACTGTTGATGGACAGAAACTTTTAGGTCTTTCACCAGATGATGCACTGAACCTGTCGTTGCAAAGGTAAGCAAATTAACAAGCTATTCTGCACCTGTGGGCCAGAAAGGGTGCAGATTGAGTAAAAGTAAAACTGACAAAAAAAAACATACTTCTATTAATCATTCTCGAATTATTGCTTTTGAGAAATTTGCGGTAAATCTTTTAAAATACTCCCCAGCTGTTCTCATGTGCTTTGCCTGGGCTCAAGTGCAGCTCAGGTCCTATTGCGAGAGCAGTGTGGTCAGTCAGTGGTCCCAGGCCCCAGTGGACTCACGACACTTAGCTGAGACACCTCACACACATCATCCGTCTGCATAAGAGAGGTCAGGGAGTGAGGCCCCTCAAGACTGAGCTCCTATCCAACCTCCTGAGAGAAAGGAGAGCAGTCAGATCTGGTTGTTCAGCCCCACGCCAGCTGTTCGACACCTCTTTCACAAGGGTGAGCACAAGATGGAGCATAGCCATGCCCATGTCTGATGGTCTAGATCTTACTCTCACACCAGAGAAGCAGGTCAGGTTAATGTTTCCATAAAACAACACATAAGACGTGTTTCCTAATGAGACCACCGAATGTAATTTCTCAAAAGAATGCACATGGCTGTAGCAGCAGGAAGCTTTTGGGGTACTGAGAGGTCAGCTACATTTATTAGGGTGCTCACCCATTGCCTGATATGCCTGTGCTGCCCTGTTATCAGGGTCATTTGCAGTATAAGAAGGGTATAATGTACAGAGTAATTACTTGGAGCTTTGTCAGGTGGTCTGTCTGCTGTGCTTCTCTAACAAGTCTGTTGGAAAAATTATAAAGCTTTTTTGGAAGATGATCTAAATTTAAAGCTTATGTTTATGGCATTTCTCAAAGCTTAAGTAAAATCTTTCTCCTTGTGGTCTATAAATCCACATTCATTTGATATCGGCACATGATTTTCAAGGTCGTGAGATCAAGTTTTGTTTTACATTTTTGCTGGTTTTCAGAGACCGATTATTTCACATTGCGGATAAAATTACCCCATTCTCCTGTATTTCTTTTTCCATCTCTCTCCCTTTCTTCCAGTTCTTTACTTCCAACATTTTTCTGACAATTCATATGCTAATAGAGGTCAGGAGATGAGGTGGTTCTCACGTTCAACTTGAAACTCAGGCCTTTGTGTGACTGGAGCATAAGCTGGAGAGACAGAAGCCAGAACTGAAATTAAAATCTGCTGAATGACCCAGCAGGGAGAGGCTGGTGGTGGGGGATGCCACAGCTGCTGATACTGGATGAATCTGAGATAGCCGCAGTGGTTCCCTGCACTTTCATTACAATTGGAATTGGGAAAAAGAAAACCTCATGTTCTCTTTTGTTATTCTTTTGAAACATTGCTGTCTTTCCAGTTCTTTCTCATGATGTTGGTGCAATAGTGTGTTTCTCTCAGCATAGATTTTTCTTTCTGGGTTGGCCTTGTCTTTTTCAGTGTCTTGGCATGTTAGAAAGTGTTGGGGTTCATTCCACACTGGTTCCAAAGCTGAACCGCAAAGAATGCAAATTGAAAAGAAGACTTGAAGTTAAGACGTAAACCTAGTTGGACTCATAAGTTATCCCACAGGTAGACTGTGTTCTATACAGTATTTGGGAGCTTACATGATATTCCATTCAAACCAGTCCAAGTTATACCATTCACTGTCTGCTGGAAGCACTCAGTGGCAGTATGGACTCCAGTGAGAGCTGCTGGGTCTGGGTCACAGTAGCCTGTGAGATTCTTGACTTACTGTGCACCAGTGACTCCTGCAGCTGGTCAGGTGAGACTGAGCTCAATGAAACATCCACCCATCCTCACATTGGGCCTAAGGTTCTGCGGTTTGCAATATACTATCACAAGTGTGAAACAAAATGCACATGCAGGTGAGTGTGTGACTCTTGGGTCTGGACTAGGGGCTGAAATGGTAAGTTACTACTGGCTTTTCTATACTGAGCATATGAAAGAGGAACAAAATGATTTCTGATTCTGATTTATTACTCCGCTCTGTGTCCATCTCTGCTCTTGTGCGGGATTGCAGTGTGCTGCTGAGTTGCAGTGTATCGGTATGGCAGGAACATCCATGGGGTTTGAACGTCCGTTTGGAGCTGAGAAACGGGAAGATGGCTGTGTGTCATGTGTCATGACGAGCTGCCCATGAAAAACCCTGGATTCTCTCCAGTTTTCAGACACAGCTAAGCTGAATGATGCATCAGGGATAAAACTTATCTCTTGAAAGATAAGTTGATAAGACGTGCGCTTGGTGAAGTGCAAAGAACTCCGATATGCAAGCTTCACATTTATTGTGTGTGTATTGGGTTTCTACAGTTTTTAATGTGTGGGGGGGATAATCAAGCATCAAAAGTTGTTTTTTGTTAAAAAAGTTTTTACAACTTTTATTATTAATGGATTTATCATTATATTATTATAATATATTATTACACCATCATGAAGTGGGTGAATAGCTCTTCTAAAACCATGACTCTTCAGAGTTAAGTCCTCCTTGCAAAAACACTGACTTGAGGAAGCAATATTTTCTAAGCAAAGACAGGAAATATGGGCTACGGCTCCTTTAAGTTTTCTTTTGGTGCTTGTCATTAAAATAAAAAAGAACTGAAGTTAGCCTCGAAAAAGCCTTTATTTCCAGTGGGGCACAAGTGTCGAATACAGCAGCTTTATTGCTATGCATACATAATGCATAGTTAATGCACGAGATCAAATTAAATAATGCGTTTGTTTTTTCTTAGAGCACTGATAATTATTTGCTGTGCTACTCATACCCTCTTTTTAGGTCTTTTCTATAATTATTTTATTTATGATGTCTGTCTAAATAGGTGCCTGTTTCTCTGTAATTAACTCATTTAGCATGCCCATGATTTTCAATCCTTTGTGGGAAATGTTTTGTTATTGCTGGAGTTGATAGGCTAAGGACTTCATTATTCTTTTCATAATTTTTCAATGATAGCCAGATCATCTCAATTAACCACACAGATTTCTGTCGGCAAATGATTTGAACTGACATTAAATCAGCAGTTATATTTATTTGGAAAAACATATTTCTTTAATTTTATTGCCTCTCTCTGCATATCTTTGTTCATTTTACAGTATTTGTACAAAAAGAGGAAAGAGAAAGTAACATAAGTAACAAAGTTTTGCAGAGCCCAGTACTAGAAGCCGCTGTTATTGCCGTGATTCAGTGGCAGAATGGTGGAGAAGGCTAGAGAAAATTCAGGTTGTCTGTGAACGTTACAGTGAGTAATAACTTTAGTCAACAATGCCTAAGAAACCTGTTCGATACGCACACAGTTCTTGGTGTAAAGAGGTTTTTGTCTTAGTCCCTAAATTCCCTTTTAGGTTCCAAATGTGACCCTGTTCATCTATGTTTTGCTCTCCAGCATAATCTGAAGTATTATTCTGGATTGACCCTGTCGATACCCCTTAGGTCTTGTGTATTTATAACTCCTTACAGTCAACATTCAAGATGAAATGTATGTATTCCTTGAACCTGTACAAAGTTCAGGAGAACAGAAGTTCTTGTTGCTCGGCTCTGAGCTCTTTCTAAGTTTTTGTCAATTTTGTGTTATGGTGACTATAATTGAACATGGTATTCTAAATGAGGTCTTGCTAAAGTACTTAAGCTTGAGCAAAATGTCTCTTGATTTAACTTTGCTATATACTCAAGCATTCTGTTTGTCCCCTCGGTGGTGGTGGTTTGTCCACAGACGTTGGGACTGCTCAGTCCCTGGCTACCTCCTCAACACACACCTGTGACCTCTCAGCCTGCAGTGTTCAGTAACTCTTACACTGTAGTGCACTTAAATACTTAATGTTCATTTTGGACATGTAATTGGCCTGGTGCACTTATTTCCTTTAAATGTGGATCACATACTGGAGACCTGCCTACATTGCTGCTTGACAGCCACACTCCCTTGATGCTTGCTGTTGTTTTGGTATCTTCTGCTTCTTTTTTTTTGCTTTGTTTTTGTGTAGAACTCGGAGGTCATTTCTTTTACTAACATGAATGTGCTTTCCTTTATTGTAGTTGTGTAACATAACATAAACTTAATTTTCTGTAAAACGCTGTAAGTCTCCATGGATGTAGCACATATAGTAAGCTTTTAGTTGTTTATTGTTTTCAGCCCATCGCTTGCAACCTTTTTGCACTCATTACTGTTTCAGTCAGGTAGTGTAAGTGAAACCTCACTATTTATGAATCTGTCTTCTCTCTCCTTCTCTGTACTTGTGGCAAGTCCAAAAATGCGGTTCCTTTTGCCTCTCTTTCAGTTCCCTCTCCTGAGCTCCGAATAACAAATGGTAATAATTTGTATGCATAAACTGGATTGGATGTGTCAGTCTTGATCCCTCCAGGGCTGTAACCCTGATAGATCGATCTGTGCTCAGACATCTTGGCTGACCACCCACTTTCTCTCTAAAAACAGCGGCTGCGTTTACCTAGAAGTTGTAAATTGAAATATGACATCCCCATAAATAATGCTATAAAATCATGGTCTAGTCACTGGAAGCAGATGGCCGGCAGGGCTTTGTAGCACAGTTTTTATTGCTGATCACAGATTGCCCTGGTATAGTATTCAAAGCAAATTTATAAACATAAGAACCTGCTGTTTGTCTAAACAGATGATGCGGAAGGATGCTGACAACCAGATTTTCTGAGCACACTGCTGAAATGTGGGCACTGTGCATGATTTTAAAGGGCCTATTCCTGCAGTGGCATCATCCTTCTTTTGACCATGCTGCAGATTTCACATGCTTTCTGGAAAGTGTCTCATGAAAAGTGCAGTTCAGTCATTCAGAAACCTTCCACTTACGCAAAGCAAATCAAGGCATTTTCATGATCGTTGTTTTAGCGCTCAGTTGGAAACTCGACTGTACATTGAGTTCTTCATTCCTACAAAGTGGGCACTCATGAGACTTACTCCATCCTGTCTTGTACACTCTCACTTGTACTTCTAGGGAAAACCTTACCAGTTCAGGGGCAGTGAAGCAAACCGAGCAGAACATGGAGATATTAACAACATAATACTTTAAAATGGCATTGCTTGAACATAATTTCCTGCTGCATTGAAGAATTCAGGTTGAAACATAACATGTTTTGGGAAAACAGCAAGTTAATCAGTTGCCTAGTAATAGTGGGCATGTACAGTACATGGCTTCGAATGTAGACTTTGATGAGCCCCTGAGCAAAGCCCCATGCAGCAGTCGCTCCACTCCACCCTACTGTAACTGTAGGTACCTCCATTCTCTGGGGGAATGGACCCCAAAGAACAGAAATAAGAATATGAAAATCTGAAGACGACCATGGAAAACAGACGGTTGTGCTCAGTCATTACAGCCTGCAGTTTCAGAATGCTTGACTTGGACTACGTGCCTGAGGAGAAACGTGGAAGCAATTACTTCTCAACACATGGAGATTTTGTGGAAAGGAATGGCAAACCATAGTCATGGGGAGTTCCCCTTTCTCACTTTAGTATGGGGCAGAGCTCAGACAGAGCATTGAACTGTCTTCCTTATATGCTCTGAGTGTGAAAATAAGACATTGCAGGTCGTGGGGGGCATGGGTGTCACAGGAATCCTGATGATGGTGTGGTGGCATACTGGGTAAAGTGAGAGGAGGTCTGTTAGTTTGGTTTTGTTATAGGCTTCGCTCCAAACTTCTTCTTTTCTTCTCAGACTCTTCCATTTTAGCTTAGAGAAGTATTTTCAAAAGGTGACCTTATTAATGAATTTGAAATTATTGTTGTATAAAAGCACACATTATTGTTGTATTTCCTGTTTAATCAGAATTTTTTTTTTTAAGTTAAGCTATAACACTGTTCCATTTTCTTTTATTAGAGTTATGGTTCTGACTATTTAAAACGAATGTCCTTTTTCAAAAGCATTTACTCCGTCATTAAATGCTTTTGTGTCCCTCATATACCATTCAGTGTTAAGCCTCTCCCCACACTGGCCTAGATGATTGCTCTTTGTGGAACAGCAACGTACTTTTCATGGTTTCAAAAATGAACACAGGAGTCTTAATGGGATCACATGACAGCACCATACATATTTAGTCTGACCTCCATTAATTTAAAATAACCTCTTTTAGCCTACATTGCACCTGTGCCTTTTGTTAATGGCTTCTCCGGTTTCTGGTTGAAGTGGTAAAAAGAGCACCTTCTCCTCTGTTTGGTCAATGCCTCTTCTCTGTCAATACCTGTATTAACCTGACTAAGCTCTTCCAAAGACTATAAGAAGCCCCCCTCCCCCCCCCCCCCCCCAGAAGGCAGAAAGGAGCTGTGAAACAAGCTGACAGTTTGTTTTTCAGAGATGTTACCCTCATGTCCCCTTACCGTGTGCTCCGCCAGTCCCAGAGCCCCGAGTCCGATCCTCAGAAAGAGAGTGCCTGGAATACCTCTCTGTCATTAGTGCTGGTTCCGGGTGAAAAATGGAATCCAAAGTACCGTCTTGAAGCCTTTTTTTCAGGCTTGCTGTTTTGTTTTTTTTTAGTCCTTTCCAAAAGACCGCACCCAAAAAAATAGGGGCGAGGAGAAGTCCGTTTTTCTCTCGAAAGTGTGCTGTGGTGTACAACGATAAAGTAGAATGTGACACTCCCGTAAAAGGCTGTTAAGGTGAAGTATGAGCTGTGGAGAGTTTTGGCAAACCAATGGAAATGGTAAAGCTGAGAATACTGAGCCAGAGGCCGCTCCGCAGAGGGCCCAGTCACCCCCGCAGTGCTGCCAGTTGGCAGCCCGCCCTGCAAGGAAGTGGATCCTTTCCCTCTCCCATCTTTGCTTCCTGTGCGTCTTGCCTCCCGATGGGCCAGTGATCTCGTCTGTGCTAGTGCCAGCAAGGCAAGGACGGGCCTCCTGCAGATGAGATCACTGGCCCATCGGGAGGCAAGACGCACAGGAAGCAAAGATGGGAGAGGGAAAGGATCCACTTCCTTGCAGGGCGGGCTGCCAACTGGCAGCACAGTCGGGCCTCGTGTTCGGATGCACCTGACAGCCTTGCCGCGTAAAGGGTGACGTTCCTCCAGTGGGTGCTCTTCCACGTCTGTGGGTGTGTTGATTTCTTGATTCCTCGGGGTAGGGTGGGGCAGTACAGGGGCCAGTGTAAACAACCTGTTTTCTTTATTCCTCTCTTCTTGTGGCTGGCTTTAGATCTCATGCGGTTATTTATTCTTGCAGCCCTTCCTTGGTGTTGGGAAGGTGGGTAAGTGTGCGACTGTCCTATACGCCACAACACCATACTGTATGCATACTGTTCGCCATTATATGGAGTACATTTACATACATGGATGTTACAGTTGGAGAGAAATGTAGTTACATATGCTGCATATGAACAAATTCTGAAAAGAGTGTGACACTTAGAAGTGTGGATGACCTGTTATATGAATTCCAATAGTATTATTAACAGTTACAGCAGGGTCTAGACATCTGCAGTTCTAACCTTCTTTGGCTAATGGTGTCTTTTATGGAAGAAGAGCAGATCAGGATTAGTAATTAATCAGGATTTATGACAACTTTTAAATTAGCATCTAGTGAGTGAGCCTCTCCTTCCTGCCTACCCAAGTACCCACCCCCCAGCACCTGCAGCTCAACATGGTCTTGTTTTTATATCGTAACGAACCCTCCAGGTTCTGTGTCCGAGCTATGGGGAATGACAGGCTGGAGGTGACTTTACAAGCCCACTGACAGATTTATTGCCTATTTCATTCCAGTGGGGTGTGCTAATTGCTGAGGCAGGGAAAGTGCAGGCTCTACACTATGTTGAGGGGGGATTCATGTTTATTTTAGCTGATTACTATAAGTTTGTGATTGCTGTTGTTTCTTGTCGTTAATCTATGTTATTTAACCTGAAGTCAATGCATTAGTGCTTTAATTCTTACTAGGGAGGGTTATTATGTCCTTTAACTGTACATACTATATACTGAAGTGCATTTTAAATGAATTTGGTTATTTGCAGCAGTTCTCTGCACTGAACCCTTGACAAAGTTGCGACTCTGCTTTACTTAATGCACCCGTGCTGATGGATTATTAACTGCGTAGGCAATGTTTTTTTCCTATATGCCTGTACCCATTTGTATTTGTTTCTCCCCTTCAAAACAGATGCGGTGTCAGTCTTGTTTATCTTGTTTATCCTGTATAGCCATCCACTCCTATGGCTTGAGAGAGAGGAGGAGAGAAAGGGAAGGAGAGAAAGACAGCTATTAATCTTCTCAGACTATTTTATTTCATGGTGCAAAAATTGCTGCCGCCCAGACTATCGTTTTTTTGTGACAGGTAATTATTCTAGTCTGAGCCACCCCCCTTCTCTCCCCTACCAAGAAAAAGGCACATTCACTGTATCTGTCCCAAGGGTTTACTGTGAAATGAGCTTCTGCCTGGCCGACCTAGATACCCAGCAGAATGCGGGCCAATGGTCATTTTCCAGGCCCACAAAACCTAGCTAGGAAATCTCCTAGAGACTGCTGGGACTCCACAGTGCTAGTTATCTGTGATATAAAGGACAGCAGGGGGAGGAGCAAGCACACACAAAAACACAGGAGTGAGGTTGCTACACAGTACACCTCTCTGGGAGCAGCTTCTTAAAGACCTTGTTAGCCTACAGAACAGCACCAGCAAGTCTCTCCTGTCTTCACAGGGCAACGTGGCAAGACACTGTGGTGTATTTTCATCTCTGAAAGAGCTCAGCGAGTCAAGTGATGGAAGTGGTTTCTTTTGTATTGTTGAAAGTTTAACACCTCCAGGTGATGCTCTTGGAGCCCGGGGCTCCTGTTCATTACCAGGAGTGGCAATAAATTCCCATTATTCCTGTACTTGAGAAATCATGATAAAGTGATGCGAGAGCGCAGAGAAAGCATTGCTCTCGCGCATAAAGTGTGGCTCTTATTGTCCAACAGGCTTAGGTAAGCATGCATTACATCTAGGACTTTAAAACCTGGTTTCACAGTTGAACAGACAGGCCATTGCTGGCCCCTACTGGTGAGACTATTGACTTTTTACAGCACCCCTCATAGTAATGTGGCATGGGTCCACAGAACTCCTGCACTATAGCTAGCAAAAAGCTAAGTAATCCCAATTTACTGAAAGGGGATGTTAAGAATGATTGAAGCTTCATTAAACTGCATTTATTGATCAAAAATATTGGAGATTTCTGTGGTAGTTGAACATTGTACATTTCTGTGCTTTGTCAATCTTTAGTTTTGTAAACCATAGTTCTGCAGCCATGGTTGGGGTCTTGTCTGTCAACACAGACTCTCATATTGGTGTGTAAGAGAAGCACAGGTGTAGCATCGATAAATGTTTTGGCATTTCAGGTATGAAATAAAGAAAACTAAGTAAAAAGCTGCTTTGAATAATTTGATGAGATGAATTGGGGTGAAATTACTGCACCCCGATGACGGTGAAGCAACAATATTTTTTAGACGATCAAGACAAATTATAAATCAATTAAAATTCCTAAATGAAAACCTTTACAGAGTCCAGTGTTTCAAGTCCAACAATGAATGTATTCGTGGTCAAGATCAACGGTTTACAAGTTGTGCGAGTACCGGAGAGCTCTTTGCCTGGAGGGTGGCTTTGATTTCAGAAGCAAAATCACCCTAACCTTGTGCTACTGACCTAAATAGAGTTCACAGCTGTGTGTAGAGGAGGCTGTATTGTAGACCCTTCTGAATGAGAGTTAGGTTTTAATCCTCAAAGATCTGTTCTTGTTAAAGACCTTTGGTATTATTTGTACCTTTCCTAGGGAAGCAGCTTCAAAGCCTGCATTGATTTCATGAGCAGCGGTGCTTTTCAGAACCAGAGTGCTGTTCACAATACAGCCTCGAGTTAAGAGCCGCAAACAATCAGCAGGTTTGTATTGCCTGTGCCCTTCATCAGTGGCTTTTAATGCTGCTTTCAACTAGGTGTGATATCTGGGCCTGCCACCCTTTTAAATTCAAGAGAAATCGACTGTTTTTGAACGAGGCACTTTATCACATCTTGAACAAGTTCTTTGGAACATTATTGTGCAATATTTAATTGAATGCATGCATAGTGGATCCATGCATTACATCGGCTCTTCAGATAACAATGGATGTTTTGTGTCTTCATATTCAATACAAAGTTTCATATGCTGTCGAGTGGCACTTTTCCTGCATGTGCACTCATTACTAGTGATATTATAATGCTCGTAAGATAATGGGTTTGTATAACTCAATTTTTGGTATTAATGTCATAGGCAGCAAAGGCATTTTTTATACACAGTTAATGCAAAAGGTCATTTTACAAACTAGGAATCAAATCCATGGATGTTTGTCTGGCTGACTCCTTCTCACTGGCTTACCTGCTCTGTAGAGAGTTCAGCCTCAGACCACTGTCATCGTCTGCTCTTGGGGATTGGGAAGGGCAGTTTGTAGGCTGGTTCAAATATAAAGCACAGATCCAGACTCTGCAGTGAGAGAAAAGGGAGGGAAAGGAACAGAGAGCAGTGTTCTTCTGTTTGGGTAACAGATTGGGAATTTCTCCTCTTGGATCTGCACCAGGTCACCTTCTGTCGAGTCGACCAGCGTCCTCATAATGCCACCGCATTCTCTTGCCCATCACGTAGGCCTCCAGAGTTAGTCAGCGAATTAATACGATCAGAAATGCAAAGGCTATTTTCCCACCCTTGCGATTCATTGATCTGATTGCGGTGTCATTAACTGAATAACTGTGGGTGGGGGTGGGAGTGGGGAGTGTTGGCAGATGAATGGTTCTGCACAGGGTGTCACAGCCACACAGTGCAGCAGGGACTCTGCTCCAGTCCAGACCCACGGCTGACATCACTCCCCCCTCTCTGTCCAGGCAGGCTCTCCGACAGCGTCATGCTCTGTGTAGGGTAGCCGGGGCTATTTTGAACTTTTTTCTTAAAGGAATGAGTAATCTCTCAGAAAGGTGGAAATGTTTTTTTTCTCATTTTTAGTTGTTGAAAATAGTTAATAATGTGACTTAAAGGAACTCCCAATTCAACAGACATACAGTAAATGAAAATCTTTCTAACCTTTGTGTTTTAACGCAGCAGGACATATGTTAATGAAACATAACTCTCCCTTCTCTGTGAACAGTCTCTTCTCCTCCATAAACGGTTAGTGGATTTCAGTGTGGGGTTTTTTTCTTTCATAATTTTCCATTTCTGTCCCTTTCTTCTTCCATTTTGATATTCATTAGACCCTGTGTTGCCAAATGTGTTGTCTGAAACCAGGAGACTTGGGCAAAACCTGCCTCAGAACTGACTCTTGACGCAGTGTTGACTTTTGAGCAGTTTGAAATACTATGTTCAGCTTATATTCCATTCCCCTGCCCTGCAGAATGTCCTACAGGCCAAGACTTTGTTTGCACATGTCTGTGTTACTGTCAGAAGCACTACTTTCAGACCTTAACTGCATGAATCTTTTTTATTAACAAACAGATTAGTATATGATTTTTGCTTTCTGCACTTATGGAGATAACAAATACCATTAGCTCAGTTTGTAGTGGATGTCTTGACCAGATTACTACTCGCTGTTCTGCTGAACAACCTCATTTCTTGTCGATCATTTGTTTTCTTTTCCGAATGGGGAAAAAAAGCTATTTAGACAATACCACAGTCTACAAAAATGTAAAATTACTGGCTTGAATTTAAACATGTAGCTACAGTCTGCTCATTCTCAGACCTGTTTGCTTTGCTGTGGATGGAGAACACATCTCAATTTTATCCTGATTCTGCAGCAGAGGGAAGTATGAATAATGTATACAGCTGAAGTACAAGCTTTAGAAGTATTGAGCAGTGTGGTCCCTATGGTTCTTTGCACTAGACATCAACGTCATCTGTGGATACCAGTACGTTGTGCAGTACAGCTCTTTTCCTCTCACTGAGGCACATGTATTGCCTGTCACTGTCAGCTATACCCCTGGAAAGGAAAAACTGTCAGACAAGCGATGCATTGCCAGGCTAACATTGGTACAGATGCAGGCTGGAGCCTAGTACAGAGTCTCTCTGGATGGGCTGTCTGCTGTGACGGCTTTGTACAGACCTCCTGCAGAAACAGTGCATATTGCGACAGCGCTTTGTGCTAAGTACAGAAGCTGCACTGCATTGAGGTGTCTAGTGTGGACCGTTTTTAGATGGTTTCTTGAACATAGGCACATCCGTCCGAGGCCTTTAGTAGCTGATCATTTAAAGAGACCTAGACCAGCAACATAGTGAAGTACAGTATGTCCTTCTGGGAGACCATACTTTTTTTCCTGAGGGATATCTGTACCACAGTGTCAGAGGCTCCTCTGCCACATGTTTAGTACAGTATATATAAATATGAATTTCAGAGATGATATTTAATTTGATAATTTCACATGGTCAATCCTTATACATTTACTACATTTAAAAAGACAAAATTAGAGATATTGTAATTTCTGAGGATTCTATAGGATTTCTGTGTTTATTGGGTTCTAATGCAGTCAGTCACTTCCAAGAGATGACTAGAGAATGAGGATCTTGCAGTTTAGTTGTTGGTGTGGTAGTGTATTTAACTAACTATTGGAGTTACATTTTTTTCTGGAATTCCTCTGCAAAGAGGGGGAAAGTACAAGCTCAATAACAAAACATGCCATTAAAGATTGAAATGCTGCTGCAGTTCAGTGAATTCAGGGTGTCCTAGTATGTGCCGGTGTTCCCCGGAGTGGCAATTTGTCACTATGATAGGATAGTTCTTAAATTGGAGATTAAGGTGCTATTTAGATCTGTAAATGTATTTCTTATGTGTGCTGCATATTTCTATTTACACACAAACGTATTTTTTAAAAAATTTAAAACTAAATTTTAATTGAAATTCTGGGAAACATTCTGTTCATGGGATTTCTGTTCTGTATCATCTCACCCTCTACACACTTTGATTGTCTGGTTTAATTTTGGTTAATATTTCCTTTAAATTTAATGGCAAACATGGATAATTTCACTCACTCACGTGTGACATAAAAGTCACTCATGCCGTCCTCATCGCCCATTTTAACCTTGATCGCCCAGCTGCACAACTCTGTGTCAGGATGCACATTGTGGGCCAGTGTTGGACTCTCGCCTCTTTCTCAAGACACCAGACATTAAAAGACATTTCAGCCTCCGCCACACACCTCCTGCACAGTTCCCTGTCGCTGCCTTTTGCAGTTGCTGGAGACCTGTGAGTTCCCAACAGGAACTGATTCATTTATCTTCTGTGTGTTGTGCAAAGGTCCGGGGCTTGCTGAATAAATGTACATCTCTCGCTGACGCTATGATACAGTGACCCCTCTCTGCCCCTCCGCTTCATGATACCCTCGATCAACCCAAATTTTCAGATTGAATCTCAATGGAATAATATTTCGGTGGTGTACCAAAAATCATAGTCAAATACCACTGTAATCAGGAGCCCAGTGATTCTTAATTAGCCCAGAGGAAGTCTGTCTGCCTGGAGTGAGGCTGTTATTGGTCCCAGTTGGAGAATGTGACCATGCTGCCGTGCTGCTGATGTTGTTTGTCCGTACCCCCCTACCTTTGTTCTACAGATGCTCTGGGGTCTTGAGCTATTGCTGACTAATTGATAGTTGTGATATCTCCTATCCGCATCTCAGACCAGCAACGCACGCAAGACCTTGAGCCCTGACTCAGACACCAAGGAACACACACACTCGCGCGCACACTGCACACTGCAACTCACTACTTACTCACTTTACTTGTAAAGGGGGAGAAACAATGTCCTTGTTCTGCAAACGTGTGTAGGAGAAAGGAAGGCTCGGAAGGAGAAGATTCCACATAACATCACAACAGCCACCAGCTGACCAGACTTTCTTACTGCATTTTAAACAGTGCTGGACGTTCAGAACAAGCCAAGGGACAGTGTTAAAAAAAAAAAGACCCCTCAAAACCGCAACCGCAAAAAAAAAACGTCCCCCAAATCTGCACACCGCTGACCAGCGCGTCCCAGCGATCTTCTCGGACCTTCACGCCGGATTAAGATGCGAAAATTTCAGAAAAAGAAAACAAAACAAACCAAAAGCCACACAAAAGGTGAGAGCAGCAGCCTGGCGATCTTACCACTCCATTCATTCTTCATTCATCCCTCTTTTTTCTCCTCCTTCTCCTGTCCCCTGGTTCGTTCTCTCTCTCTTTCTGTCTTTGTCTTGGGCTCTCCTGGCTACAGCCTGGGCTCCTCGGGGCGGGTGTCAGAGGTCTGGGGAGGCATTGTCAAAGCCACGGCTGCCCTTTGTCTCCCCCGGCCCCCGCCTGCCTGTCTGAGCCTCCGCACCCCCCTCGCCTGGGCCTCTGCCGTGGGGGAGAGAGACGGTGCGCTCAGCCGGCTGCCTGCAGCCCCAGCTCCGCACCGCCATGCCGCGCCATCACGGCACCCTGCAGCGCGATCTCGGGGAAGAACACCGCACGGGCAAAACAGCAACACAGGGCACCCCAAATTCACCCCCGCCACCCCGCCCTCCACGCGTCGTAAGGAAGAGCACTTTCACCACCTTCCCCTTGCTCCAGCGGGGAGAGCAGTGCTTGTTCTAGTCCTGAGGAAGACCATCCCCAGGACTGTGAGCCCAGCGCTGCTGTACTCTCTCTCCTGTGCTTCTCCTGGGGGGAACCCAGCTGCTTTTGTGAACAACAGTGTCTCTTTCTTTCTTTCTTTCTTTCTTTCTTTCATCTCGTTTATCATAAACTTGTTGTGGCAGCAGCTTAGTGAGGCATGTCAAAGGATGAGTGACCTTGCCTGCTGTACATCTTTACCTGCTTGTTTCATAAGCAAAGGCAAACAAAAGTCCCATCATGTGTGTTTAAGATGTGTGATTCTTGCTCGGCGTGAGAGCTGTTTTATGGGTTAGTTTTTGTTACTGAGCTGTTTGTAGTAGCTGTTTAGGGATGAGAGTGTGAAAATTTTGAAAAAATTTAAGTATGTGAAGAGAATGACACGAATATGTTTATGGGGTTATTTCTGGGTTTAGAGTAACCTGTGGTTACAAATCAGGATCTCACAACCTTTTAACACTCATTAATACATTAATGATGTTGAGCAGTTAAAGCAGGAAATACTTTCAAAAGCAGGTTGCATACTACAGGTGGATGCAAAGTCATGTGTACTTTTTAAAATGAATTATCTTCATCTGCTTTTGCCGTGAGGTTTATTAATTTATTGTTAGTTTATGCAGGTAGCAAGCTAGTGCTACAGAGGTCTCTGAAATCCATAGGAGTTTCCTGTGCAGCACTGACATTCTTCCCCCATCGAACTTCCTCTCGGTCAGCTGTATTGTAGTTATTCCTGAAGTGACCGTATCTCAGGTGTCTCTGTACTTCAAATAAGGTATGGATGGATAGATTCAAGTTTGTGGCAGCATTTTCCTTATTTAAAGTTCTATAACCTGAGCTGGATTACCATGTGTCCTGTATAATAGTATATTGGGTTGGGTTCTAGGATTAGTGTGTACTGATGTGTTCATGCAGGCTAGGTATACAGTATGTCCTGTAAGTGAGAGCTGAGATTGCCTGACCTCTTATGTCCCTTGCTGCTGCTTGTGTGGCTTGTGAGATCTGTCCTGTCCACTCTGTGCACTTTAAAAGTTTTAATGGACAAATGTTATAAATGAATGCTTAACCACAGTGTTGTAATTTGCTTTGCTCAATGCACAAAGGTGTTTATTTTCCTTCCAATAATGTGAAGCAAGCTCACAATAGACCTACATCTTGGTATGAGCAAAGAAAACAACAATAAAATGCCATTGTGTTTGTGCCATTTTACAAAAATACATTTGTAAAATCCATTCTCAAAAAATACCACTTTAGTTTTGAATACATGAACTTTCTTTAGTGCTCAAAATATCTAAATTAAGCTACATAATTGGAAGTACTCATATTCTGTATTGCGAAGAATATTAGTGTGAATACGACAGATGTTAACTGAAAAAGTATTTATAAAACATTTGTGTGGACCAGTCCTTGTGTTGCACAGAGTGGATATTAATAATCAGTAACATTAGTGCAGTTCTACAGATTTTTTTCCAATGTTAATTTTATAGTTCTCAAAACGTCCTATAACTGATAACTTAATGTTGGATGGAGATCAGATGTGGTTATCTCACACATGTTTCTTTTGCATTGTAAGATACAAAGCCAGGCTCAATTCACCTTTAGTAAGACATTTAACTTTGTGTCCTTTGTGATGCTGTGAAAAATATTGTAGACCAGCAACTGTTTAAAAATCCTGTAGCTTCCCCAGAGCAGATGGAAGAGAAGCCAGGTTCTGGCAGATTGTGCTGCCTATACTTAAACTTTGCCTGGTATTCAAGCTTTTCTGGTTCTGATTTGGCTGGAAAAACGATAACCTTCATAAATGTATATTTACGAGGAAAAAATACTTTTAACACCACTAAGTGTTACATTTCAGATCCACTTCATAAGGACCTTGAGACTGTGAGTGGGCCAAGTGCTCCCATTGGTATCGCTGGAATTGGGCATCATCTTTCCTGCGTTGATGGAATCTGAACTAATTTCATGGGGATCACAGTATATGTGTACAGTACATGGGTAGTTTCAGATAAGGGTCCACATTTCACTTCCCTGATGACCAGAAGGTCAAAAGTTAAAATCACTGATGTGGATATCGCAGCTGTAGCTTTGAGCAACTTGTTGTGCTGTACTATGCTCAGATTTAACACAAGAACATAAGAAACTACTGCTTAAACTACTATTAATTCAGCTCTTCTTGCATGTTTGGTTGTTAGTAGTAAATTGATACAAGGATCTCATCCAGAAGTGCCTTTAAAGAAGTCATGGTTACAGCTTCAACAGTACAGCTGGATAGCTTGTTCCATACTCTCACCTACCTTTGTATGAACAGGGGCTTCTTATTCTTAGTTTTAAATGCACTTCCAGTCTTTTGTGCCCTGTGGTTCGAGTCTCACTGTTCATTCTGAAGAAATTTGCTTCTTTTAACTTTGTGAAGGCTTTTGCGGATTTTGAATACTTGTATCCTCTTGTAGTGTTAGCATAAGGCCTCCTCAGTTTTGTAACCTTTCTTATATTCTTCTCTCTTTCAAAGCACAGCAACAAGTCTGTTACTTCTGCACACGGCATAATTCAGCTTCTTTACTAGAGTGAAGCTTTATTAAGAAAAGGTGACCTGATACATTGATAACCGATATTTCAGCACTTAAATCAGAAGTGTTTGATCCCTAGTACAGATAATGCAGGACCTAAAGTAGACAGGATTAAAAATGAATATAACTTTTGTAGTATGATTATTTATGTTGTCAAGTTTGTTTTGTACTTTTAAAATACTTTTAGAACTTTATTTAGAGCTCCTGTGCCATTGCCAAGGTAAACTTGCAAATCCACGCTTGGATCACAGTGGAAAAACAAACACACGGTGAGTATCAGTTTCCTGTGTAAAGCTGTAGAATTTGCCAGCGCTGGTCACTGCTCTGTGCATGTCTGGTCTTGTGGACACCAACAGTATGGAAGGGAGCATTGTCATGTGGGGAGTGCAGCACTGCAATGAGCCAGTCACATCTGCTGTATAAATAGGCACCAGCTCTGCACTGTTATCCCATCCATAGGCAGTGCTCTGATCTCTTTTCTCTCACGTAGGTTCACGAAATACTCTAGTTTACAAGATTGATCAGTATTTCCATGCTTCTTATCTTATTGAAGTCATGTACCTATTTTCCCATGGTTGCTTTAATAAATATAAAAATATGGTATGGCATTTAATAAGACCGTTTGAAGTGAGTTCTGAGTCAAAAGTATGTGCATGAATGGGTTTGAAAGTATTTAAATTGTTTGTACCTTTTAAGATTTAATTATTAACAAAAGGATTGACCTCGTAGCCGTATAAAGGTATTGGATATCCTGGTAACTGGTCAGTACTGTACTGCAATTCCCAAGCTGTGCCCCAGCCATATCTGTGTGTGTATTCTGGCCCTGGCTCCCTGCCACACTCCACTCTTTTCAAACCTAAACACAAGTAAATGGATCTGCGGGGCCATCTGGTTCCTGCGTGTTTGAAAAAGCTTTACTTTGAGGGCGAGCCTCACGAGAAAGTTAAACAAAAGGGCCTCCCAAGTTCGTCCTCATAAAATAAACACATTACCCTGGGAAGAACTGGAGAGGTTACACTTTAACACAGCATGGGAAACTCCTGACACTGCACCACCATGCTGAGCCGAACAGCTCCGCTCCAGTCTCAGCTGTTTAATGCCATCGGGTTTGGCATGAGGTTCAGGTACTTTGATGAATGTGTCCTAATCGAGTGAACTACTGAAACACCTTCATGTTGTGTCCGTTTGGCTGCAGTTCTGTTTCCTTTTTGTCAGTAGTTCTTTCAGTGTGTTGCCTCAAGATTGTTGATTTTATTTTTTTATTTTGCTCTGTGCAACCAGACCACAATAGCACCTATGGCTGACTGCTATGGAGGCCACGAGCACAGGGCTCGGAAACTGATGCCTGTGTAACGGGGATAATCTTCCCCCCATGTTGGCTTTCTAGTTTTAATAATAATACTTGCTTACACTTATATAGCGCTTTTCTGGACACTCCACTCAAAGGGCTTTACAGGTAATGGGGACTCCCCTCCACCACCACCAATGTGCAGCCCCACCTGGATGATGCGACAGGAGCCCTAGTGCGCCAGTACACTCCCCACACATCAGCTCTCAGTGGGAAGGAGAGCAGAGTAATGACATTTTTCCCAGGAGTCTCTCATCCAGGTATTGACCTGTCTTACACCTGCTGAGCTTCAGTGGGGCTGCCATGGCTGCTGGTTAACCTTTTTCACTTTAAATGGAAAGAGAGCAATAGGACAGTGCTGCAGCAACAAGAAATTATGCAGGATACCCACAAGCAGAGAAGCAGATAGTTGACTACGACACAGGCAGCAGATCAAACAGATAAGAAGTGTTTGCAGTAGTTATTTAAATCTTGAGGCATGCAACCCACAGGAGAAGGATTTCATTGAGACCTGAAATGCTTGCTGTAAACGGTGTGTCAGGAATCTTGGACTTGTTGACCCTGAGCTCAGCACTCAGCTTGAGTTCATGCAGTTCACCTTCTCTGCTCTGTGCTCTGACGAGTTTCTGCAGAACTCTTTGTTTTTCGCTGCAACTGACAATGCAAATTCCTCCTTAGGAGGATCGGTCTCTTTGAGCCTTTGCTTTTAGATTAAGCAGGAAGTCTGCTTAGGTCTGGGAAAGCACTGAGATTTTACTGTGAGAAATTGAAATTCTTTAGAATATAAATTCAGTAGATTCTAATTAAAGAAGATAAAGAGAGATAAAGAAGTGTTTTTTACCCAATAAGAAACTAACTGCTGAGTAGAAATAATGAAGTCAGAACAGCGGTTTGGCCAGTTTAGTGCACTGCAGTCTCCCCATGTGTAAGCCATGATGTGGTTGTGGGAGAGTATTCTGTGGAGGCTCAAAGCCCCATTGACAAAGTCTATCCTGATTTTAGGATCAGTACTTTAGTGCCACTGGCCTGCCTGTCCTAAAACTGGAAAGCTGCTTGGCCAGATATAATCTTAGAATGCCCTTGTAACACATCTATCTTGGCATAAGATTGGGTTGATGGTAATACCCTTTTTTGTGTATATTATTGACCCCTTGAGCACTGTAAGGGGGACATCCAGGGTCCGGCCTGATAACCTGCCTGACCAACCACTCCCTGTGTCCTCCAAGACTAATGTAACTGTCAGAACTGGACAAGTTAATGATGTCTGGCTATTGTTATTGTAATGTGTTAGGGCAGGTTTGTAAATATATACACATACAGTATTAGAATTAAACAGTTCTTATTTGTAAGCCAGACCTTTTAGTTGCGTTAAATACAGTACGCATTCATCCTTGCAAGATGTACTAAAGATGTTCAGGTGATTTAATTCATTCAGAACTCAGCTGGCCAATACTTGTACTACATGTCTAAACCCTTTGTATCTCTAGTAGTTTTTTTTCAAATGGAGAGAGTACCACCTTTGAGCTTGTTTTAAGTCTGTTGCCTGCAGATTGAAGGCGAATGGCTAAAGTTAGATCAAAGGGGACAGCATCTGTCAGTGTGTGTAAAGTCAATGTAAAATGAATGTTTGACCTCTCTCAACTCCAGGCTGCCATGACGGCTCAGCCATTTTTAGCAGACAGTCTGCTCCCACCCCCCAACATGAGACACTGTAGTACCAGTGCACGCTGTGGCATTTCTGACGATTTGCTCAGTGCTCCTGTCTCTGGGGAGGTGGAGCAGGGTGTGGAGTAGACAGCCGAGCACAGGGGACTGGGGAAAGTATCAGGAATTTGGTATTGTGGGACGAAGGCAAGACCAAGGTCTGCATCAAGCTCCTTCACATTGTTCTCTCAGAGTTTACAGTGCTTTGGCGTGAGCCATGCTTCACTACATCTCTCTGTGCTTTGACATGATTTTAATAGAATGTTACTGTGTTAATAAATCTTACTGTACTGTATGTGTACCACTGCAAACACTCATGCTGTTATGTGAACTTCTGCTGTCAGGATAAAGAGAAACCTCTGAAGCCCGCGTGTTGTCTTGGAAGTGGGCAAGTGTCAGGTGTGCAGTCCCCCCCCAGAGATTCCTCACAGCGGTCCTAACGTGTGGGAACTGCTCTGAGAACAAAGACAGCACTTTGGGACTTGGTATAACTCTCTGATAACTTAAAGCTGAATAAACTTGGTCAGGGCCAGCCTTTGGAGTTCAGATTGAGATACAGAAAGGGAATTCCTCACACAAAGACATCTGCTGTGCTTTATGTGCACCAGGGGGTTAATCTGTGTAATCCATAATTTTAAAAATGGAGTGTGTCAAAGATCTGAAAAAAGAGACATTGCTTTCACAAGGGGGGAGAGAAAGTGTGAGGGTTTTTATACCTTCGAAAGAACTCCATTACACTCAATTCTTTCACACAGTGACTCTTTGTAAAACCTTTTTAAAAGTAATTGTTCTGTTGTGTCTAGCCCCTACATGTGTGGTGGCCTTAATTAATCTGGGAGCTGGCTCACTAACTGGAGCCTTGGTTCCATCACTTGCCTTTCAGTCTTTTTTGCTGCCCATCATGTTGTGTGCGTTGCCACCAGCACTGTCTCATTGTTTGTACTCAGTTTTCGTACTTGTGATATTCCTCCAGGCATAAAACGGCATTTAGAGCACTCTGAAGCACAGCAGCCTTAATCTTGTGCAACACCTGTGTAAATTCCTATCTTCTTTCCTCAGATTCAGAGGTATGGACCAGAATTTTAAGTTACAAATCATGGGAACTGAATTTTTTTTTACTTTAAGGATTTGATCGGCATTTGTCTTTTGTATTTCTGATTTGTATTTTTATAGCCCCTGTGTGATCAACCCTTTAGTTGTTCTGTTAGGTGTGAGAGAACAGGCGAGGGAGATCCTGCACTGCCCTCTGCTGGTAATTGTGCCTCAATGCAGTCTGGGGCCGGCAGAGCCGTGTGCTGATTTGCTGCAAGAACTGTGTGAACGTCGGTGATCTCTGACCTCATGGCACTCTCAGAGTCCACAGGGGTGAGACAAACTGAATTCCATACTGGCAGAGTTGGAGAAACCGACAGATATTTCCTATATCAAGGACAGTTGTGTATAAACACACTTGTAAACAAAGAGTACTATATTGGTGTCTAAAAAGGTGGTTCGATTAGTTTTTAAAATAGAAACAGGTGAGATATAACAATACTTACAGAAAAAATAATTATTGGAGAGACAGATAGAGATAAATTATAGATGGTGTAAAATAGAAGCTGCTGGTGTTCATTTGAGGCAAAGATGAGTATGAATGTTCTATTTGGACAAAGGTGGCTATGTGAGTGAGCATGAGAGAGATCAGGGAGGAGAGCAGATTGAGAGAGATGATTAAATCTGTGGTTTCTGATCTCAGTTCCTCTGCACAGTTCAGTACAGCTGCCCCTACATACACTATATTCCTGATTGAATACTGCTATGATTTCCATAGCGGTATGTTGGACTTTAATAATCTGTATTTTTCCCCGAGACCTCTGGAAAGTGAAAAATTAAAAAAGTTAAAAATGACCTTAGACTTTTAGACAAATCGTCTGGCTGTCAGTTCCACCTGTTAAAAAAATCACATTGTGGCTGTAAAACTAGTAGGTATTACTCTCTGTTTCTACATCTCCACATACATGCAAGTCCACAGGGATATTGTTCTCGATATGAATATATTTATACTGTAGGTGTATGATACAATGACACAACCCGTGAAACACAATAACATAATTGGACCACTTTTCTGAATTAAAAGGCTCTCAGCTGGTCCTGCAAGGTGACCTTGAAACACAGAACTCTCCCTTTCAGTCATCCTTCAGTGCCACCTGCAGCCTGTTCACCTCAGATGAGCAGCAGAGATGAAGCTTCTGTCAGATTCTTTTACAGCTGCACTGAGCCCAGCTTATGTGCATGACAAAAAAAGACACACAGAAACACAAATCGGAGAGACTGTCACACACAGGCTAACAGAGTGACACACTTACACTTGCACAGTGCTACACTGGCTGACATAGTCATACAGACTCGCGCTCACACACAGACCGACTCATATAGACACACATAATACGGCACACAGACTCGCGCGCCCACAGTCCCGCACACACACAGACTCTCGCACACACTGTTAGACTCCGGGGAAATGGAGCAGAGAGGAGGCTCATGCGCTTGCTGAGCAGGAGCGGGAGATGTCTGGTGTCATGGCAACGAGTGCGGATTACCCCACCCTCTGAAAAGAGCCTTTCTCCATCCCGCTGGATGTGTCAGTCGGAGAGAGAGAGCAGAGAGAGGCCTCTTCAAGGAGGGGCTCGGATTGGGGAGGGGGCACATGAGGACAGAGGGAGCGAGAGGGCAGGAATGAGACGGAGATGGAGAGAGAGAGGGTAATGATTGATGGAAACAGAAATAGTGTGAGGGAGAGAGAGGGGCAGAAAGGGAGAGAAATAGAAGAGGGATGTCGAGCGCGTCAGGGAGAGGGAAGAGGCAAAAGGAAAGGAGGGCGCAGTGACAGAAAGAGGGGAGGGACGTATAGAGTTCAAGGGAGAATGAGAAACGGGGAAAGAGGCATTTAAAGGTTTTTTTGGAGAAGGGTGGCAGGTCATTTGAGGACACAAAAAATGTGCTTTCACACAAGCGTCTCGCACAGCCTTTCGGTGACACTGTAAACCGCTACAGGGATTTTACACACCACTGCATTGATGTGAACTGCACTGCAGGAGTATTCAAAACTCCATCTTTCAAGAAAACAAGCACCGTGTTAGATTTCTCAGCTAAGCTGCGGACAGAATCCATATACGTACACACATTTGTTTGTTGGCATTAAGATGGTCGAATAGCACTACGATGGCAGTTTATAAAAAAAACATGGTGTTACAAATACAAGCATACTGCTTATACCAGTGCTATTCTAACGTATCTGGGTTAGTAGCAGGCAGGGCCGAGAATCTATAAGGTGCAGTAGAAGCAATTCTGAATCAATGTTGTTCCCCCTGCTGACAGACCTAGTCAAAGGACCTACTGCTGATTGCTGAGACAACAGCTATAACTGTTGAAGCATGTTCTTTTCAGATATTGTCTGGAAGACTGGGGGACATTGATGGGCCAAATTGCCTTCTTTCTTTTGTAATTGTTGTAAGAAAATGTATGTTGCTATTGCAAGTGACACTCTTCATTCTGTAACGCAAATTCTAAAAAGGACCTTGACTGAGACTTTAAACTGAGGTCCTGTCCACACTGAGGACAAGATCCAAGTGCATTTTTAACAGGCTCCGATTGCCAGAGGTCAGATCATATCAGGTAAATTCTTAATTAACCTGAAACCATTTTTGCTCTCGGGCTGTTTCTCTGTTCTGGCTGTTCAGCAGTATAGCTAATCTGTGCCATACTGGCGCGTCTGGCTGCTGCATGCGTCCCTATGCCAAGACCTATGCCACCATTTCACTTCTGCTTTCCTGCTGAGGTTTTTTGTGTTTGGAGCTCAAAGCGCAGGACTCCCATCTCAGCCAGGTGGGCTTGATCTTTTTTAAGAGCATTAAAAAGGTTCCGTCTCCCGTTTATTTGGCCCATCTAGTTAATTTGTTTGCTTGTAGCTACAGTAAGGGATCCTACAGTAGGATCCCAGCAGAAGTCAGTGTATCAGCTTCAGCAGCATGGCTGGTTAGCTTGTTCCAGACTCCCACAGCCCTTTGTATTGGCAGTACGTGTAACAATGTAGCCTGTAATAACAGTAGCATTATTATACTTAGTGTTATGTAAGGTCATATTCTTTTATAAGGTAAAAGCCTTCCATCATTTTTTTTCTCCTTACTGAGGAGTTTTTGATTCCTCTCCTCCATTGTCTTCTGGCCTTTTCTCTTTCCGTCTAGTAATGTCATTTATTGTCACACAGCTTTAAGTGCCTTGGGGCAACATTGTTGTGAAAGGGTGCTATATAAAAATTAATTGGATTGAATAAGTGGAAAAAATGGTAAAGAACAGACGAGGAATTTATTTTCCTACTATACTCTTTTTTTAGAAAAATGTCTTAACAGCTACTAGTATCTAACAGCTGAGTTACTGAGTTAATGTGTGTCAGTTCTCTGGGTGCTGAGACAATATTGTACAATCAACACTCCCTGGTCTTTACAGGTGGGACAGAGATATCTCAGCTGGAGGAAGGAGTACAAATATGACACCAGCCTGAACTGTACACATCACAGCTCTTCAAGTACCTTCTCAACACCGACATCAATTAAACTTAAACAATAACAATGCACAAAAAAGAGACTGAACAATAATTGTTGCGTGAAGGAGCATTTAAACAGTGTTAAGTCATTTTTCTCTACCCTTGTAATTCTAAAAGGGCTTTTGAAGAAGCAGCGTGATGTCAGTGAAGTGGCCTCTTCTGAAATGTGAATGTGAAGGTCATCCCACTCAGTTATCACTCTGCCAAGATAGAAGCGCAGAGGCATAATTGTCTAGCAATGCGAACAATGTTCCCTGGATTTCATTCTCACCATTTTAAGTGGCTCCCCGTTTCTTACCAGTCTTCTCTCTGTACCATCCCGAATCCTGACTGAAAATACCAGGCATCCATCAAGTAAGATCTTACATTCAATTTGAAAACAAGAGGAGGTGGAACTAGCAATCTTCTAAAAATCTTTGTCAGATTGAATTGCACAATTACGGTTGTTCCAGGGAATATCTGGTCCTCTGTCGCTGAGGCCACACTGTGGAATCTTATCTCATGCCTTATTCACAAAACCTGAAAGAACAGCACCTCTTTGTCCCACCATTTAATTTATCAGTAAGTTTCATAACATTGTGTCACATTAATTTCCTTCCCCACCATTCAGGCCCTTTATTTTTAATGCAATAGATATTATGTGCAGAGAAAGCAGCGGTGAATGAACGCAACACACATACACAGTAGGATATAAAATATACCTAATTCAACTTCAGGAAAATAACAGATGATTCAAACTGCTCATTTAATTTTCACTAATACCAGGTAGGCATAGAAAACCACGAAGCAGCTCCTGTGCAGTGTAATAGGCTCCCAGCAGCACGTTTACAATAGGTCTTAGTTGTACAACTATTCTCTGGAATGCTGGTCCTAATTAAGGCCATTTATTGACAACAGCTTTAAAATTAATTCAGAATCTACTCTAATAAAAGTAACTGCTAGCTTATGTGTGTGATTTTTGTTCTTCACATTTTTGCCTACAACAGTTTTGTTCTTGAAAATTGGTAAGAAAATAAGCCTGTCATAAATCAGAGTATGTCTTTGAAGGAGTAGCAGTTCTGCTGTTTGGCGCTGAAATACAAAGAATGTGAAGTATTTTTTTACCCCTTGTTTTTACTTTATTACCTATTTAAATTGGCTCTGTATTGCAGCAGCAATATGTAATGACCACACCAATTATGGATTTTTTTTTAACTATAAATCCACACAAACGGTCTTTTAAACTTCCAAACCGTTTCACTAATACATTTTGCAAAGTACAGTTTGTGTTCAATACCAGCTGATTCGAAGCGATCTTCTGCTTTTGCATGGACAATTAATTGTAATTGATCTTGGTTTGATAGCTACTTCACGTATTGCTTATTGGACTGCGTAGTCAGGAAAACACAGAATTGCCAGCATAGCAATGAATGCCCTCTGAACTGATGTATTCTGAATTATTAGTTACTGGATTATCTTGGCGGCTGCTGGATGATTTAAGAGTCATCCTGCCAATCTTAATGTTTCTCATTAATTGGTTGTGTTTTTGGGAGTGGGGGCCGTGCATCTCAGTCAGAAGCCACAGTGTCAGGGATAAAGGTGTAGGGAGGCCAAGACACTGGAGGAAGCTAAATAAAAGATAGTATAATCTAGCTGAACATCTGCAGAATGGTCTTGTCTTTGTCACCTTTGAGACAAGACCAAGTTTAGTTCCTGAGGTCCAGCAGGCTGACCAGGTAAATTTGATTCAACTTCAGTAATAAAATCCCCTGGGAGATCCTGAGAGGTGAGGCAGGTGAACAACAGATCTCAGATCCAATGGCCTATTGCTTAAAACCCCTTACATTAACTTTCCTTAACTTCCTCTCCATTGTTCGTTGTACAAAACTGTTGTGCTTGGCAAGCTGTACAGACCGAAGTAAATACTCTGCAACGCAGAAAATGCCTCTGTATTTAATCATTATTGGTGGCCAGTTTTCCCTGTTGGTAAGGTATGGGGAAAATTACTTTTATTTTGGGTTCTGTTAAGGAAATGTAAGAATCTTTTTTACATGATGGACATGTGAAACTAATTACTTCAACAACGATCTTCAGTAAATTCAATTATGACATGCTAAATAAAATTTAATCCTTATGTGTTTTTGCAGACTCATTGGTGCATCTGCATTCTGTTGGGAGTGAGCTGGGAATCTTCAGGATCTGTTAAGATCCGTGCCTGGGCAGCGCTTACCATGGTAGGTTGTTGGTCAAGCTGAAAAAGTCTGAAGACACGAACTTAATAATGTGCGATTTAGGTGTCATGGGTGCATGTCTGGGTCACGTCTTTAGCTGAGTGACACAGTGAACACAGTCAACACACAGGACTTCTTCAAAATAAGCAGTGAAATGCAAGCCACAGGACACAGGCGGAAACTATGGGGCTCTGTGTTTAAAAGCGAGAATAGTACACACTTCTTTACCCAAGCTGCCCAGCCATGTGGCTGAAGCTTTTACTTTGGCTGCATTCAAGAAACAGATGGAAGAGATCCTTGGATCAATTAACCACTAGCTAATAAACCGTGCTAAATGGGCAGAATGGCCTCCTCTCCTTTTTGACCGTTCTTATGATCCCTGCGGCCTCTCAGGCACTTGCAGGCATGTGGTGCTGTGGGCGCGGTACGCACCTCTCCTCCAGCCTGATCCGCTGATCCTCCGAAACGGGTCTGTGCTGCCTGTGACCTGTTAGCAGATACTGTAGGTGGCTCGGAGGGGGCGGGGCAGAGGAGTTTGGCTGCACCTCCTCACTCTCTCCTGTGTGAGGTCACAGGGTTCGTAGCGATCAGGTGGGATGTCAAAAACACACAGTTCCAAAATCCAGTGGGGAGAACAAAATTAACCATTCTAATTGTTTGCAAAAATAAATGTTTACTGTTGACTGCAAAGAAGTCACAGTGAAAAGAACAGAACGCCATAGTAAAGCATGATGCTAAGCTAAGGAAAAAATAGGGAAGGAAAGTAAGTAGAAGACCATGAGAATGTGGCTGAAACGCAGGGGAATGTACAGGAGTACACCTTTCTGACACACCTAGACTGATGGAAACAGTCACTTTGCCCTCCAGCTGCTCCAGATACTGTCAGTGATGATCCAATTCAGACCAGAACAAAAGAGTTGCTTCACTTTTTCACTCCAGTTGAGTGATGTTGTTTGAGATGATCTTCTAGTGTTTCTGCAGCTCTCTTGGTAGTATAATAAACATTTTTTCTGTCATTCTAATGTTTTTTACAGGCGTATAAAATTAGTCGGCAGTGGATAGCACAGAATTAAATCGAACATTTTCACTCATGGGTCGTCTCTCTGCAGGCTCTCACTTGAAATGCCCCGCTGGCCAGCTGCTAATTTAATGACAACAGGCAAGACGTGTTCTTTCCAGAAATGACAAGAATGTGCAGATGGAAACGTGCAGTCATGAGTGGGCCAATCGAGTCTGAAAACAAAAGGAAATAGTAGAATAACAAAAGGCTAGTTCAACACACCCACTGAGATTTTACTCAGTGATTCACAGGAACGGACTGACCGTCACATTCCTTTGTCATGGGATGTCAGTTGCTGTTAAAGCTCCAGTTTTGCAGAGCTCATATCAGCACAGTTTCCTCACCTTTGACTTACATTACCTAAGAAATTGTCTGCCTGAGTGGAGCTCTCAAAACCTGTCACCCTCCTGTTCATTTGAGTGGTGTGAGTCCAGGGGGACTGGGCTCAGGGTACTTTCCAAATTTTTCACAGAATCTTTATCACAAGATATACCAAAACGGCCATATTATAAGAAAACGTCTACGCTGTTAAATAAACTTTTAGTAGTGTGCAGAAGGTCTATGTTGTTGGTTCATGGTGCACTGTCTGTGTGGGTACATTTCAGAGTGAATCATGCCATGGTGTGTCATACCAGATCTCTGCTTTCAGCTGCTAGTCTGAGGTGAGGGTGTGGCTCTCTGTGGTGCTATACCTGTACTGAGGGCTGAGGCAGAGAGAGGGCAGGGACAGGTCTTGCCTAAAATAACCCTCACATCAGCACATGAGACCAGATAACGCAGCATTGCCTGGCAGTTTCCACCCGGGGGGGACCGTAGTTTCTGACTTCATCCTTTTTTTTTTCTTCTCTGAACATTTCCAGCCAGTTGAAGTAGAGCTGGTTGCCTAAAAAAAAAAAGGCCCAACCACAAGAGCCGCAGTGACTTTCCCACTCCAGGCACAGGCTTATGATATGCCTCTCAGCCATACCGTTCCACAAATATTCCCCTCTGGTAAGCCTTAAATAAAGTAATTATTGTTTTACATGGCATTACTATTGGCTTGGGGCTGCTTTCGGCAGCCTGAGTTATAAAAAGGCTTTTTATGGGGATTACCAGGCTCAGCCTGTGTGTCAGTCACTGAAGATGACAGCCGAGTTGCCACCACTTCCTTCACTGGAGGAAGCTGGCTGGCAGCAAGGTGAGCCCCAGTGCGCTCTCACACCCAGACTGCTCAGCCTGCGCCGTGGCTGCTGCAGTGCAACCTGTGATGATGCGCTAGAAACACTCTCTTTTTCAATTACAAGAAGATCAAAGCAACAAAAAGAAAACTGGGAGCTGCAAAGCGGTAGGTATATTTGCAGTCTAAACAATTAATACTGGTCCATACAAGTAAGAGATCATAATCGTGATGGCATCTCAGTATTATGTATACACAGCTAGTAGAAGCAATGAAGCTCCTTTACTCATTAATCCGAAAACTGATTTTATCAGAACAATAAGCACTTTTTCCAGAAACAAAAATAAATGTATTTCTGTCTATAGTACCTTTATCTTTGACTTTACATTATTTTTAAAGCTCCAACGAGACAAGAGGTGCAGCATCAGAAGAAACTGTAAATGGGTGTCTTGATCTGGATCATAAACGTGCTGAGTCAGCCCTTGGCTAAGGGAGACAAGTAGGGCAGTAAGCAGATGACAGTGTCCTGAAGCTAGTGCACCTCACATATGCATTCCCATTTCTTTCCCCGTCAGCTCTGAGGAGCTGTTGCAGAATTTTTTTTTTCTGGTGTGAAAATAGTTGCCTGGACCTCTTAAGCTGTAAAAACGGCTAGTCAGATGTTGGAACAATCATGAAGTAGGTGGCAGATGACACATGCTACACCAGTGGCAGCTGAGTCTGGAGTTCATGAGTAATGTGTGTGGGCATGCTGCTCTGTGCCAGGCTCTCTTATTCAGGTACAGGTGTATCTGGTGAAAAGGAGGTGCTCTTCACAAGCGATTCTGCTAGCTATTACTGCTGGACAGTGAAGGGAGGGATTAATGAGTTAGGCAGCTTCAGCGATATACAGATTGAAGTGAAAATATATACTCTTGGTTTGGAGTTCATTTTCAAAGTCTTAACTTCCTGAAAGGGAATTGTAAATAGGTGCACCTGGAGATCTGTACCTGCCACAAGAATTTGCTCTTCTAGCTGGTAACGGAAGAAATACTGCAGCCCTCTTAGAGACTTAGACTTCGCACACCTGGCAGTTTTGGGCTTGGGAGTGCTTCTCTGCCCGGCACTTTTCCTTTTAAAGGGGATTGATTAAGGAGCACGGGCTGCCTCACCTGTCGTTAGCTGATGGAGAGCCAGCCAATAACAGCGGTGAACTCATGGAGTGTTAAAGTGGTTCGAGACAGGCGCTCAGCCAATAAGAACGAGCTACACTGTGGCGAAGTGTGGAGTGGAGAGTGGAACACAGAGAGAGAGAACTAGACAGACAGGAGCATAGTGTCTGCAGGGAAGCAGTATCTTCTATAATAATGACAAAAGGGGAGTGTTTGCCGCAGACCCAGGACGATAAGAGTGCATTGCAATTTCAAAATGAACATTTTATGTGAACAATACGTACTTGAGTATAATTTAATGATCTGGTCTCAGTGTGCATTTACTCCCCTTAATTCCCTTTGTTTAAAACCCTTGTGTACCCTAACAGTTCTTTAATCTGATAGTTTAGATTAGTTTTTGCCAATTCAATGAGCTAATTTCAGGCCAGCATCTCTAGAGCAGAGCTGCCTTGAAGTCTTTAATGGTCAAGAGTACTTTGATGAAATCTGCGTATATCAGGTTCACAAAGCCCCACTGAGCAGGCTGCTATTGGGCTTGCTGTTGTGTCTGTAAAATGAACACCTGGAGTCCTGGGTTCGAGTACTAACCTCAAGGCCTGAGCATTAATACCACAAGCAATGCCACTATTCTCCCACACCTCATATGTTTTTACAGGAGCTGTGAGCAAATGTCATTGTAGAGAGAATCCTCTGCAGAGAGCCTGCGGAATGCAGGACACATAAATCATGGAGAATAATGCCTAATGTAGTGCAGACAGTTTCTGTATGCAGCTTTGTTTAACACTTGAAGTACAAATATTTATTTATTTCACACAGCTTCTTAGTCCATCTTATACTTATACTTCTTGTACTACAAAAATAAATACTGGATTTCAAGACTATTAATATGAGAACTGTGCATGTAGCATGCATTTAAGGCGATTGATGCACATGTATTTAGTGGTAGTCTTGCATCATGTCTTCCTTATACTGTGTGTCTGTGTGTACATTATTCCAGCTGGTATTCCGAGTGCTGTTTCCACTTTGGCTGGCTGTAACCTAGAACAGACACGGTGTTTTGTAATTTTCCATAAATCAGAACTTAGATTTCTTATAATAGACACTGTCAAACAAAATACAAATGAATGTATTAAAGACAATTTCCTTTTTGTTAAAAATATGCTCTTTCATTATTCATGCTTGTGATATACACTTGTAGGTTGCTCAGAATGTATTCAAGTGTGTGATTTATGTCGAATGATCAAAGACATGGCTGACAGAACTAACTACATATTTCTATTTAAGGCCATCCCCTTTTAATGAATGGCAGGAAAATTAACTGGTCGAAACTTGCAATATAAAGGTAAGGTTATTCCAGAACAGAAGTACTTGCTCTTCGAGCTGTGGTAATTTCGGAAAGATATTTCATTATTATTACTGCAGACATTAGACCTATGTTCAATATGAGGTGTTCGCTAAAACCTTGTCACATACACTGTTTGCTGGACCACTTTCAGTGGTTCGTCATAGTTGAGCAAATTGGCAAGTTTTAGTCAACATTTCTGTAGGCCTTTATTGACTTTTGTGATTGAGTGTGTCATGAGGTTTAATGACCAGGACTCGTTGGCTTGATTTTAAGTCATTCTAAATTTGCCATTGTTTTGTAAAATTTGTAAACAACTGAGGAGACTGAGTCACACAGTTATTTTTTTATTGTAGGAGTGGGGAAAGATTTTAGACCTTTAAAAAAAGGAATAAGGATGGTATGCAGTTCTTCTGTAGAAGGATGTACTGGTTGCTGGCAAAGCTGTGTGCTGTGTTATTTTCCTGCATAAGAGTAGGATTTTTCTTGTTGCAGCGCCGGTACATTTATGGATACTGTGGAAGAGCAGAGCACCAGTGGTGCATCTTAAAAAGCTTCTTTTTTTCTGCTTGACCTTCAGTGTCCTTTTGTGTACATGACAGGGAGAGACACAGCGAGACAGAGAGAGAAGCCCGAATGCTGCCCAGCAGATCTCTGCAGTGCCCATTAGACATTCCCACTTTTATCTTGTAATAAGCGAGATGATTATAGACGCATATTGGCTGCCCAGAGGCCGGCGAGACGCTGCGACAGTAATAGAAAGTGCGAAGGGAGCTCATGTCAGACTGAGCTGTGTGTCTGGGTGTATTGGAGGTTCTGTGCGTGTGTTTGTGGGGAGGAGGGGGATGTTTTTGGACTCGGGAGTCAGGGAATCTGATGATCTGTCATCACTTGGTGCTTTAAAAATAGAGCAGGATGGTTCACATTCCCCTCCATCGCTAAGAGACGATTTGTCACAGACAGACTGCTGACTGTCTGTCTGCATGTCTGTCTGTCTGTCAGGGACAAGGTGGAGATCCTGTCCAGCATAGAATATAAAGATCATTGTGCCATCAAGTTAAAAAGGTGCAGACAGCTGTTTACAGATGCCGGGTCACAGCACAAAACACAGGAATATATAGCTAGTTCTTAGTTTAAGCATCTGCCTTTTTATTTATTCAAATCTCAGGTATCTTTGCATTTTCTATATGATTCATTCTTGTTATTTATGTCAAATTTCTGCGCTAATTTCGTACATGCAGTCAGTATACGGTTTGCTCTGTCTCCCAGCTGGAGCTCTATTGAGCATGAGTGGCCTTGCCTGCTGGCCGGCAGGGCTGCTCCATGAAAATGCCATACTCTTCACTGGGCTTCATCATGGCAGCCAAGCAGAGCTGAGTGTCTCAAGCATCACTGTCAACAGTGAGCTAGCACTGTGCAGATTGTTAATGCAATGTAACTATTTCCCAAACACAGATATGTACTTAAGATGAGTCTTGCTTGTCACCTCTGAACCACAGCTAAATGCAAGGAGTGCTCCAGTCAAGCTGTGTCATATGTCAAAAACAATGTGAGCTTGTTCCTACTCATACCAGGTATTAAGTAACAGACGAGAGATTAATGAGTTTGCAAATGAAAAAGAAAATTGAAAAAGGTAAAAAAAAACTAACACTAAGATTCCAGCTTCCGAACTCTGACCACTTTTGAGCCTGGCCTTTTCAGTCTGTGTGCAGCCGTGACCTTGTGGTGAGAGATGAGCAACGTGAAGTGCCCAGTTAGAGGTTGTAGCCTTTTCAAAACAATGGGCTTCATTGTGCTCCTAACTCTCTGGCACTGGGACACATCGCAAGCTGCTAGATGTCTTCCCCAGATGAAGCTACTCATTGTTCCTCAATAAGAGCAGCTCAGTTCTTCGTGATCCTGCCTGGACTGATCACAGTGCCGGGGGCCATCGCTCAGGCCTCCCCTGCTTTCTGTCAGGCAGGCTTTCCTGCTATTCTGGAACAGAAAGAAAAGAAACCTGTTCGGTAGTCACAGTTATTGCCCCAGTCTTGACTTTCTACTCTTATTTTGGTGTATTTCACTGATTTGCTTGTGTTTGGCATCAAGCAAAAGTCCCCCCCCCCCCCCCCCCAACTTTTTCCAGCCTTGTTTAGTCTCAGGAAATGCATCACTGCTGCAGAGTACTGACTGGCAGTGTGTGCTAGCTGAGCTGCATGCTCGCTGTTCAAAGCTGGCCAGGGCTGCAGAAAAGATGACAAAAAGCTTTTGCACAGACATTTTTCCGTGTTTATTTTATTTTAATTCGCCACAATTCACACTTTCACACTGCCAGTGCCTCTGCAGAACACAAAACAGAATGATTTGGTTTATTTGGATATTTGTTCAAATCATGCTTTGCGTCGGGAGCGGTCTGCAGAAAGATTCAGATGCAGGACCTTTTCCCCCACCTTCAGTATGACATGGAGCCTCAGTCTCTGGCCACCATCCTTGCGCTGGACAGCCTGTTCTCATTAAGACACATTTATACTTTTCTACAGTACAGTGAAGAGAAGAAATCTTTTGTGCCTGCCTGGTGCCAAATGAAAGAATTGTGTTGCATATACAGTATTTTTAATAGAGAGAGATTGTGCCCTTCAAGTACTGTCCCGGTTTTTGTTTTAGTAATGCAGCAGCTTGAGCCTGTTTATTTACGATTGCTTTTACCTGCACAGACTCACTGAGCAGAAGCCAGAACATCGGATCACCATTGGTTTGGATTCCCCTGTGAGCGACGGTGGATTTTTAGTGAGGTATAGGCTCCCTGTTTTAAAGGGCATCAAGCTCTGGGTTCAGATTTTGGGTGGATGTTCGAGTTGAACTTTTGCTTTAATCCAGGCATTAGTTTCCGAACAAGGAACGAGTCCTTTGACAGCTGCCATTCGCTTCACTCAGTGCAGCAGCAGATGTCTCTCCCACGGTCACTGCAGGAGACCAGGAGCCCTGCAGGAGCTCCGTGTGTCATTTGCTAATGGAAGAGGATACAACAGTGGAGTGAACCTCAGATTCTGGGGAGGCACAGTCCAAGAGGCATTACAGGTCTCTTTACTCATCAGAACCCGGGAGCAGGGCTATAGGTGTTCAGTCAAGCAAGTTGTTTTTTCAGTTATATAGCTAAGAACTCTGTGGCCCTTGACTGGTTTCCAGCAAGTAATTTGATTACCTCTGTGCACCAGTCCTTTTCCTTTTGCTTATTTACTTTCTTCAGCTTATGCCCTCATCTACTGTATATAGGAGCCGTTATAAAGGACAATATGCCAGAAAACAAGGAAATAGACATAGAAAGACATGGAAAGGAGAGGTGAAAGTGAAAGTTATTGAACTTTAACACAATTTTGGAACAGAGTCATAAGATGCATGGCTGCCTCCCTCGATGATTTCCTCACTCTGTGCTGTGCAGTTTCTGGGGTATAATGTGGATAAACGTGTGTCACAGATCGCTCGGTAAAACAGAAAGGAAGAGCGGTCTCCATGACTTCTGCAATCCCTTTTCACACCCCCCTGTTCCACTATGCCAAATTTTGGAACGGATAGGAATTGCTCTTTAAATGAGTCCAGTGTCGCATTCACTACCCTCAGGCGAACCCTCTGTACAGCTGCTGTTGTGGCAGGAGCCATGCTCCAGCTCAGCAGCCTTGCTTCTCAGAGTTACTGTCCTGGCATACTGGTCCCGTGGTCTTTAAGAACGGGCACAAACAAGTCGTTATACACCATTGAGTTCTGTTCAAAGGCAGAACAGAGGAAGGGTACAAGGTAAAGGCCAGCCCAGAACCACAATGGCTATTCAAGCCAGAGGTCATCCTGGTATCTATAGCATTAAGAGAAAATTTTTAAGGTTCAGCATAGCGTCTGCACTCGTGACTTGAACCCACAATCTGTCAGTCATGGGTGAGCAGAGGAAAAGACAATTAAAAATCGAACTGTTTGAGCTCATTTGTCAACCAAGATGTCTCTTTTAGCTTATTCGTGTTCTTACAATTTCAGTTCTCTTTTTTCTAGACTGAGGGGGGTGACCATAGTGTGTATGGTCATGTGTGCATCATCGTTTGAAGATCTCCATAGAAAATCAGCCGACAGTTGAGAAATTAAATCTTTTCCCCCCACTTGTTTTGTTTTCACATCTCCTCTGTTCTTTGGGAAGGATGCCTCATTCTTTTTTTGTTCCACTGGCAGTATCTGGTTTACCTGTGGCCAGGTATTCAGGACACTTTTCTAGTTCCCATCTGGCTTCATAACAATTCTAAAGCAATGCCAGACACTGCCAGCTTTAAACTCAACAAATTATTTTAATCAGAGCAACGAGTTAATAAGTGGACATGAAAATATCAGCTCTTAGGCCGTCCTTCGGTTTGCTGGTGTGCTGTGTTTTTACACCGGTCTAACATCATTTGTGTTTTTGCATGTTTATCACCAAACCTTGTCACCTTTATCTTTATCTACTGTAATCGAGCAATGTTGAGGCCAGTGTTGTTTAATAGTTATCACTTCTGTTAAATTATGCCAGAGTGAAATCAGGGTAGCCTCAGAGAAGGTTGCTTGTCTGTGAGCTTAAATCAGGGTTCCTTTATGAAAAGCGCTGTAATGAACATGGGACAGAAGCAAGTTTCTGTACCCCTGCTTTAGTCTGTCACGGGGACATTGATGCATGCCCTGCAGGATCTGCACTGGCATCATGGGAGGTTGAGATAAAGAAATGCTTGGTGTTACTGGTGGACAGAGTATACAGCTGTCTGAGCGCTATGTCAATCACTTCTCTTTGCATGCCCTAGCATGTGGGTGAATATTTTGTCTTGCAGCGTGCACCATTTCATTTCGCGTACATCTGCCCTCCGTTTTTTAAATGTGAAAATGAATAGACTCAGCAGAGGTTAGCCATGTGAACCTCGCTGTTATTTACAGTTGTCAGGATACAGAACCTCAGGCGGAGTCAGTGATATCCACCTGCTGTATTTATACGTGCCCTCAGTGGTAAGAGTGTGTGGCTCTTCAAGGTCAAGCCTTGATCAGAGATAGCCCTCAGAGTCCTGTGCAGTGGGCCTGGTGTCAGGGCTGTCAACAGCCTTGAGCGGGTGTGAATTAAATCCTCCATTCTGCTACCTCTGTCCGAGTCTTACTTTCTCTGTCCAACTGGCTGTGGACTTAGCCTGAGTGCCAGCCTTCCCCAGCACTGCATGCACAGCACAACTGGAGTACTGTTGATAAGAAACCCTTGTGTACCAAAGTAGAGTTGCTGTTTTTTGCCTTGCTTTTACTTTTAAACAGTTCACCATGTTTTTAAATCATTCTTTCCTACTTTTCTCATTACACTTTGCCATATAACGACTTCACCTCACCTTGCTCTGCCCTTGACCATTGTATACCACAATACCTTTAAAAGGGGAACATGTTGTACTACTTCACCTCATCGGGAAACAGTTTTTCCTAATATGTCCACAGTTTGTAACGGCTAATAGGGCCCCGCAGGTTCAGCAGCAGTTTTTGAAAAGAGAACAATCACAGTGCATTACAAATCCATGTAAATCTAATGCACAATAGATGATTACTTGCATTTTATCAATGCCCTTTGATGTATAATGTAGGCTTAGCATGACTGGACAGTATTCCATTTAATATTTAAAATTAGTTTCTTAGAACAGTATGTCTGAATTTAATCTTGGAATAGAATGAAAATCTATATACTGCACTAAAGTACAAACCCACAAACATTTCATCCTCATTGAGATGGAAAATCATAACTGCAGTTTTCTGTCAGACATGATTTCCTAGGATTTCAAATGCATGTCCATGGACCCAAATGGGTTTTGTTTGTTTGGAGTGGTTGCTAAATGAAGACGCAAACCATTGCCAGGGTTAACTCTCTGGAAAGTGCTCTTGCAGAAATAGTGCAGGAGATGCGATAACGGGGGGCTGACATATTGTAAGCTGAGATGCCTCCATTTCTCTCTCCCTCTCTCTGATATTTATAATAGCACTCAGAGGGAGCCTCTGATCCTGGGCATTGCAATTCAGCAAATAAACACTGTGGGCCAAATGGGCAGAGAACAGCCAGAGTCACACAATGATGGGTAAAATGGTCCCTGCAGCCGGGTGTTTGTAGTGTAACTGAATATGGTGTGAGATGAGTACAAGAAAGCTTTCAAGAGACAACGAGTCAGCATTTTTTAAGCTCTCCTCTCTGGGGTTTAGTCTCCTCTTCATTCAGGGCATGAAAGCACCTGTTTGCCTGGAGCCTCAGAGCAGATATGGTAATCTGGTGCCACATAGAGCAGCATTTTTAGTCCTCAGCTTGTCTACCTTTAGAAAGTTGTAATAAGCTGTTTTTAAAGAATAATTGATGTATCTGTCCTGCCTTCATTCTCAGTCCGTTTCCATTTGCTTATGTCTTCTCTCTCATTTTGTCCACTTCTACATAACTGTTTGACAGTACCTAGAGAAAGCTCCGATGGGGAAGTCTCCCAGTACACAGGTACCTTTGTTCGGAGTTTTACTCTGGTATTTGAAGTGCAACCATGATTTGATTGAAATATTTATGTGCAGCCACACTGATAGATTGACTTGCTATCTTATTTAAGGCACAGCATTTCCACCCCTTCTTCAAGTTAAAATACTGTTTTTAATGTTTTTTTACACATAACCTATCCCTTTTGGACAGAACCGCAAGTCCTGCAAACACATCTGGAACCCATTTCCAATCTGCTTTATTATTCTTTAAGCGCTGTTCAAAGCATGTGGGGTTGGCCACTGCATATTTAAGATGTTTTTTGATTGCTCTGCGTTACTCTGTGGAATGTACAGTGTCTCTCCCTCAATCGTGTGCCGTTCTTACCTATTAACCCAGTAGTCTGAAGGGCTTTAAAGGATGTGGCATTCCTATAGGGTCTGTTCTCTCTTTCATCGGTCTTACTGTCATGGTTGAATTTGTGGTCACTGCCCCTTTCAAGACTGAATGTTCATCAGCAGCCCCTTTGTTCAGTGCTGTGTAGCTTGCTAACTGTACAAGGCCTTTACTTATGATGGCAGATGTCCCAGAGCATTGCAAGCTCCTCATGTACTGTCACACAGTATACCATATTAGACATTGTACATTCAGTAATTCAGTGAAATCTTGGTAAAGGATACAGACGTGTGGTAAGTGGTGAAAGTGGCATATGAAACAAAACCACAAACTATGAGTGGTAAACTTCTATAAAAGTTGGTTTTTCCCTCTTTTGTGTGCTCCAGAGAAAACTGAGAAGTTTGTCTTAGGGATTGCTGCATTTTCACCAAAACAAACGCTAGGCAAAGAAGGTAAAGGACACACAGGCTTGAGACCGTATGAAGCATTGGACATTATAGTTATGCCAACTCTAAATGCTAACTGTCTGTAGCAATGAGTTCTAGAGACTTGGCTGAAAACAGCTGGGTCTGCAAGGGTGTGTTCTAAGCAGGAGCCCCTGATGCTCTTGGCCAATGAGGCAGGCAGACAAGCAGGCAGACAGACAGTCAATAGATGAGACATGCAGATACTGTATGGAGTCAGTTGCATAGTCGCTCATTTAGACAGTCAGTGAGTGAGCCCAACAGGTAGGCAGTCAACAGTCAGTCAGATACCCAGTCCATCTGCTAGACATGCAGTCAGCGTGTCTGATTGATCCTGCAGTCCGCTGACCTGCCCCTTCTCAGCGCTCCGCAGCCCCCCGTCTTCCTGTCTCTGCCAACCTGGACGGGCGGCTGGAAGAACAGGTGGCATCGTTCATTCGTTCTCTCTTTAGTATCCGCGCCCGTACTTTCTGTGGGATTCACCCTGACGTGCTGGCAGAACAGAGAACATCATTCTTTTGTCATTTTTTCTCAGTCTTTTGAAATCAGATTTCAAAGAACCAAGTAAAAAAAAAAAATCACTTTAAAAAAAAAAAAGCTCCTGTTGTCCAGATGGCTTTGCTTCTTTTGTGCAGTGTTAAGCTTTTGCTTTTTGAAAAAAATGAAGAATAAAAGATAAATAGCTTATCTCTTGGGCCAGGCCATAATGATCATAATGATGTTGTTTCAAAAAGAATGGTAACTTTCTTCTCAGACCTAGCACACCACATTACTGTGTAACTTCCTCTGCTGTCCTTCTCAGCAATTCAGCCTGGGCTGGGGCTCAACCCAGCAATGCTGGGGTTTGAAATATGAGGTAGTGGAGAGTTTAGGTTTTCACTATTATTTTGGCTGTTGGAAGTACCACATTGCTTTTGAAATATTATTCTATTGCTCTTTGTAGCACAACATTCAGTTCAGTTTTTTAGTGTGTTTTCCGTAACAGTGCTGAGAACTCATGTGCTTTGACACTGAGGGCTGATAAAGGTGTCTGTCAAATAAGCCTACTAAATCTAAAATTGTATGTGTGTTTATTGAAAGATCATTGATCCTAGCATGTAGAAGATGAGGTGTTGCACTGATGCACACATGAAATTGTTTCCACTTTAAAATGTTTGCTCAGAGAGAAGTAAACGATGGATAAACTACTCCATTCAGACAGCTGCCATGTAGGGGACGTTGGCACGCTGGCAGCAAGTCGCCTGGCACCTTTGGGCACAACAACAATCTGTCTGCCAGCCTGCCTGTCTGCCTGCCTGCCTGCCTTGTGATGCATCGCAATGCAATACTAAACTGATGCCAGGAGCACTGAGCCACAGTTGTCTGGGGTATTAATGAGTGTTTGGTTGTAGCTCCTCTTGAGTGCGACGGAGAGGCTCTCTGAAATAAAGGGATGACTCTGCCGTCTTTATGACACTCTGCCATCTCCCACTCACACAGGGCTTAAGGAGGGGTTAAAGCATTATTGGGCACAATATAAAACTGTATAGAGGGGCTTTTAACTGAAAATGCCTTTCCCATACTACTAGTCTCACTTCCATTGGGCTTTTCCTTTTGGTTTTGCTGCCACTCTGACCTTCCGAAGAAATGTAATCCATTCTTATGCCTTAGGTATATTGCGAAGGACTAGGTGTAACGTTCGGTACCTTTTCAGCATGTGAATTCCTTTGTTTCAGCCAATTAAGGAGAAAATTCTGATTTTTGCCATTGCATTATCAGCATTCACGCTCTTTATCTCTGAAGTCAGCTGTGGAGTCCTGACCCTGCAGGGTCTCCGTGTGCAGACTCAGCCAGTCCCTTCACGGGTAGTCTCTCAGCTGACATGTTTGATTAAATGACACCCTGGCTGGCTGGTGGGACAATATACAGTATCTGGCGATTATGTTTGCCCAGCAGGCTTGAACAGAGCTAACCACCGGGAACCGAAGTGTTGCTGTGACACTGTGAGGCCGCTGTGGCCCATACAAACAGGTAAATACCGTCTGCTGTCTGTTGAACAGATGGGAACATGACTCAGTAGGCAGACCGCTACAAATGGACTCACCCCTTAAGCTGTACTGCCCTCAAAGTATTAGAGAGTGTTGTGTGTGTGTGTCATAATCATTCTTAACGTCCAGCTGGAAACAAAGTAAGTCGCATAAGATTCCATTTTTTGATACCAGAAAAAAATCTGATATCATAATTTACAAGTATAACAACAGGAACAGATTGAACCTCTCTAGTCTGGACTCTGGTCCAGCAGGATTATAATGAGCTGGAACAGTCCAAGCTTCCTGTGGTTCAGCAAAATTCAGTGTGCTGTTCTGTTCTTGAGCTCTTATCTACTGTACCTCTGAATACATCTTCTAAGAGAGCAGCAGTCATAGGAAGTGCTGGTAAAGCATGTGTTGATACTGATATAGAAAAAGGTGGAATTGTTGCAGAATTTAAAACGAGCACATCAGTATTTGCCTTGAGTGAATTTTAAAATGTAGGGTCATCTACAGTGTATTATTTGAAGAAATAAAGTGATCAGATCCTTAATATTTTTGTTAGTAACCAATTTAAGGATGGGATAAATAGAGATTTAGTTTTGGTGCACTTATGTTGGTTAAAGCTTTGTTGGAACAGGGTTTGTTGCATTTCAGCATTTTGTATATTTTGCATTTCTTTGGCTTTATTTACTTATTTCCTACGGATTATTGCTGTAACAATTAAAATTTTATGATGAAGAGAGTCAGTAACTCTTTGCTAGGAGAAAGCGTATGTGTGTATTAGTACAGTCGCATGTTCATCATACAAAATTGCAAGTATTGTTATTGTACGTTTATTTATTTTGGTGAAATAAAAATAAAAGAGGACCTGCTGGCTGCAATGTAGACCTCTCATGGTTAAGTCAAGTCCCGAGGTTGCTGGACTAGGGAGTTCCAATCAGTGAAACATTTTGGGTAAACATTACTTAATTTCAACCTGATCATTTAAGAAAAAAGAATAATCAGTTTAGCTGGTCTGCAGCACCTCGTATGGCACTGCTGTGACCTGATCACTTGCATAGGATAAGTGGGGAAAAAAACAGCTCAAGAAAAATCACACATTTTAAAGGGCTACTGAGACTTTCATTTCACTTTTAGAAAACCTGTGGCAGCTCGTTTCATGACTAACTGTGAAGCTCTTTCTACCAATAATAAACCATCTTCTAATTAGCCACTGCTAAATTTAATTAGATGTTGAAGTGGAAGTCGCCTGCTCTGTAAATGACTCATTTTCACATCGAACACTTTCTCTTTCATTCATGGTGCAATGGGTGTTTTTAGAGTTCCTTGCTTTACTCGGTAATCTCACTAGACAGATTCCATCTGATGAGTGCTTAGAGAAGGAGTTAGGCAAGAGCCTCACAATGCTTATGTTCTCGTCTGTACGCGTTTGTCTCAAATAATTAAATTAGTATAAAAATGTCATTGTTAGCTAAATTGGTAAGCTTGCCTTCGCCTAGCCTATGTGGTTAATAGCCACGCCCACTCAGCAAACGACTGAAGCCAGGTTGGAAGTTGAAAGGCAGCATAGGTTTCTATTTCCATTGACAAGTGCCTCTTTGTGCACTAAGCTCATCCCAGAAATCTGTTCACAGGGAGACAAGAAGTGCAATCAGTCCAGAATCCCCATAAAGCTTTGGTGAGCCATGCACAAAAGAGCAATCAAGCTTGTTAGCAAGCATAGTGACACAGGGGGGTGGAAGGCTGTCATTGAGACCGACAGTAGAAAAAAGCATGTAACGTTTTTGATATTCATAGGCCATTAAGACAACTCTTCCAAAAGGTCACTCAAGATGGGGGTAGTACCTGTGAACTGGAAAATTGCTAATGTAACACCTATCCATGAAAAAATTGATAAGATAAGATCACTTTATTACCCATATACAATTTCTTGTATTAAGAATTTGTCTTTTCACAGACCCCAGCTTGCTCTCCATGAGACACACAGACAGGGAGAGAAGCTTGGGGTCAGAGCGCAGGGTCAGCCATTGTACAGCGGCCCTGGAGCAGTTGGGGTTAAGGGCCTTGCTCAGGGGCCCAAAGGAGTAGGATTCCTCTGCCGGCCGTGGGTTTTGAACCGGCAACCTTCCAGCCACAGGCGCAGATCCTGAGCCACAGAGCCATTGCTCCACCCCTAGAACTGAACTAAGTAATTATAGATCAATAAGTCTTACTTCTCTTTCAAGTAAAGTTTTTAAAACCATTAATTATAACAAATTAGGGAATTATCTGAATGGAAATAAGATCAAGGGGAATAGTCAGCATGGTTTTATAAAGGGTTGATCTTGCTTAACTATCACAGCAGCAGTAAAGACACAGAACATGTAGTAGATGATGTGGTAATTTGGATTGTCTGAATACTTTTGATAAAATTACTCAATGTTGATATTAGTGTGTATTTTGTAAGTCACCATGGGTGCTAAGCAAGACTTGTTAGTAAACAAGGCAAACAGCATTAGGATATATACAGTAGTTACTGTGTAAATGTGGAATTTGCCTCATGACCTAATATAGGCTGTTGTGGACAATTTTGGTCACCATGTCACACTACACATATGGCTGCTATGGAATCAGCCTAGAGCAACCTAATATAAACCTTGACAGGCTAAAAGAACTAAAAAGAGAAGAACAAAAAAGGGAGATATCATTCTGATGTTTAAAATCCCCAAAGGCATCAAGAAATTCAACCCTGTGGACTCCTTCAGTGTCAGCGGTGAAACAGGAACTAGAGGACACATGAAAAATACGTGAAAATGTATTTCAGCTTTCACTTGTTTTCTTCCCAGCTGTGAATTCCAGCTCATCAAAATCATTCCTTCTCTGATTTTATTTGAATTCTCAGTCTCTGGAAAACGTGGTTGGGGAAAATATATTAACTCGTGCTGCAAAGCCATAGAAAAGTAAAAACTGCTGTTATTTAGTATATTTGTTACTGCTCTTTCATTCAGTAAAGGTATGACTAAGCTATTAACAGCCACTACGATCACCTAAGACTACTCTGCTGTGTGCAGCGCTTCTGTTCTGTTTTGCTTAAAGCCATCTGTGGCTCTGAAGCATACAGAGAAACTGCATTTTAAATAGTGCTCCATGTGCCAAAGGCATGCACTCACACCATCCTCACTTCCTCACACTCAGGCCAGAGGAATCAGTTAAGGAACTTTAGGATTTTCCACTTAAATCATTGGTCAGTGTAGCAGATACCAAACACAATAATTAACAGCATTCATAGGATATGAATCAGGAAAGAAATAAAATGAGAAAAAAAACAAATGATATAAGTCAGTCTTTAATCTCTTCCTGTGTAGTGAGTCTGTAAGAAAAGTGCATTTATGCTCCGTTACAACTTTGTCCAACACCAATAATGTCATAACTAGTCTATGTAAGACAACTGCCATCTCCATTATGCCAGGTTGTACAAAATTATGAATTTCCACCTCAGATTATACAGATTTGGTCAATATTTTTAAATCCTTCATTTAGGATAATTCTTCCTTTCCAGCACTGTGAAGAGTACGTTTAATGTTTGCATGTTCGTCCTCTGAGGAAGACTCCGGGTATTTCATATTTTGATATTTAATACTTTTTGGTTGCTTTTCTTAGGAACAGATCTGATCTTCAGCCTTACACGATCACATCTGGAGTGCTGAATGAGTAAAGTGTGAAGGTCAGTGTGCAAGTGTTCAGAAGGGCAAACGCTTCTCAAGTAAGAATTCAGAAAGTCAGGAGACAACAGACAACCCTGTTAAGTTAAGAATCATTGCACATTCAGTGCTCAGAGAAACCAAAATGTTTATTCTGTTTTTTTCTTCTAATTTTGTGCTTAAAAGTTAAGATTACTTTGACTTGACATGTCTTCTGTTTTGCAAACATTTGAGATTTGTTTGGCATTTATTTCTTGTATTTTCTTGTAACAATTTCAAAAGCAAAGAGAATTGTATCTTCCAGTAGAATGGAGAAATAGAGCATGAAGCCAGCATGGGGAGGAAAAGGAGTACAGTACCTCCTCCACTCTGTGTCGGTACAGGGAGATGGTTCTGGTCTGGTGTAGGATCAGGGTGAGGGTAGAGCTGGAAAGCCTCAGTTCCCCACACACACAGGACTGGTGCTGACAATGTGCTTTCCAGCTTATCTAGTAGCCTGACAAATAGGCACTTGACCTTTACACAGGTATTTGGTTGCTGAAAAGTGATGATGTCATAGCTGGGTGCTGCCGCTGTGATAAAGCCATTTCACTTTGGTTTTTAAATTTGGTTCAGATTTTTTTTAACGTGTGGCTGTTATTCTTGTTGCAATGTGCTATTGACAACTGTGTTGTAACTACAGTACGTTAGGACTCCAGAGCAGGTAGTAGAAAGGACAGCAGGTCTCTGACTCTGTGAATGAACCTGCAGCTAACCCTTTCTTTTACTGCCACAAGCTGGGCACGTATTGGGTTAATGTCCCTTCAGCTCCACAGAAACTGGCTTTTTGTTCTGCATCACAAAAGCACAAGTGTCTGGTTTCTATTTAGACACATCCAATTGGGCATCTCTCTTTACCAGGATGTGTCGACCCTGTTTTGTGAAAAAAAGAAAGAAAGCCTTTTCTTTCCTTTAGAAACACTGGCACTGTCCTTGGGAAAGATTCCACCTAAAAAAACAGGAGGGCCGCGAGTTATGACAGAGGCGGGCCCCCCGCTCTCTCGCTGTGAGAGCGGGTCACACAAAGACATGCTTGGCTCAGCGGTTTGTTTCAGCTTGTTTTAATTGGCCTGGCTTGAGAGTCTCCTGTGATGCTGTACCTGTGCCAATGAAAATGGAGTGCAGATAGGCTCCTTCTTCGTGTACATTTTCTCCCTATATCTCCTGTCTGCTGTGAAACTGTGGCAACACGTTAAAGGGCTAGCGCACAGCGACCATACTGAGGTGTCCTGTCATTGTCGTTCACTGTAACTATCGTGAGTGTCCAGTGTGGTTCTCTTTTGTGTCCAGTGCCGTGTTCTGAACACTATTCCTTCAAAAAACAGCTTTAGAAAACAGGAGGCATGTTGGGAAATTACATCACAGAATCCCTGTAGTGAACAATTGTGCATCAGTTTCTTCGCAACACTATCACTCCTGTCCTCATTTTGACCTGAACGCTTCTCTGAAGACAGTTTCTTTGGAATACTTATTCCAAAAATGGGTTCATGATGCAATGGTCAATTTTCCTAGAAAGCCTACCAAAACCAGTCCTCAAATTTACCCACATTTCAGTTTCTTTGAAGCCACCCTCACAGTTCACAAGCCCCATTGAGAATCAATAACCCATTCCTGTGCAGCTGGGCAAAGCTAAAATAAATGCACCAATGTCAAATTTAAATCAGTGAGGCGGTATTGCATTGATATTTGAACAGTAAGACAGAAGGGGGGGGACCTCTCCAGCAGATGATACAGTACAAAAGGCCCCGAGTTCAGCGCTCACTGAGGTCATGGGGAACAGTAAAGTGGCTTGTTACTCCACATGGGTCGTTTTATGTGTATTCTGGTGTGGAGGTTCAGACCCCTTACCTCACGGCCCAGGCATTCCCAGATAGTGCAGCGGAATGAAAGAGTGGAGTTCACACAGTGGGGTTATTCATGGGGCTGGTCCCCTTGGGAAGGAACTGGGGGTCGAGTGCTCGCCTAGATTAAAAGACAAAGCCCCGCCTAGTGGGGCTCGGAGAATGAGAGAGGGGAGGGGACCCACCAGGCCTCCCTACCAGGCTCCTGCTGCTGGCCTTTCTCAGTCCGTCCCAACAGGTGGCCCCTCTGTTAAAGCCACAGCCGCGCTGTCCGGTCCTTGCGCAGATCAGCAGAGCTTTTCTGCGTCGGGCAGTGTTGCCGCTACCCTGTCAGCGCCCCAGCCCTCGCAGCAGCTCGGTGTGGTGTGCCTGAAACCCTTAGAAGCGCACCCTGTGTGATTTTCTGTGCTTCTTCTCATTCCTGTTACAGTGCAGGAAAGGTTGCAGAACTGTCTTCAATTAGAAACAAAATCTTTTCTCTCAGTGCCTCTTGTCCCTTGCTAGATTTGCACTTCTGCTACTTTCAGAAAATGTGAAAAAAAAAATTCTTTGAACCAGAGCTCCCTTTAAAATCATTCTGTCTATTTTTTTTTATACCCTTGTCCCGCACGATCATGCAGATGGTAAAACAGTTAGTTCCACCCACCCTTACAGAAGTTTGTCTCATCAAAAGTTAATAATGTGTTGGCAAAAGAGATTATGTATAATCGTGAGAGCGCCGCTCTGAGATTATTTCTGATATATGCCAGAATACCCGCAGGCCAAAACATAAGGATCTCCCATCAAATGACAGTTCGGGCCTCTGTGAGCTACAAGAACTGCTTCAGCAGTTCATGACACATATTCTTCCTCTGAAAGGTTTACAGCTCGGTCCCATCCCATCATTTTAGCAGTGTCGCCTAGAGTTGAGGATGTGATGAGTCTCATAGAGTGTGGGAGTGAACTGTATGTCCCGTCAGGCCCTTCTGTTTTCAGTAGGGTAGGTATCTGGAGATTGGTTTGGCCAGGGAAGGTGATGGAGGTCTGTCTGCTCATTCTCAAGCCAGCTCCACTTTGCCTACAACCGAGAGAGGCTGTTAATATCACTGGAAGGTCTATCTTTTTTGGCCCAGTGAATGTAAAATCTGCTTTGTGCTCAGACTTTTCCTATCCAGGGATGTGTCTTTTGTATCTGTTAAATAAACTCTTGAATTTATTCAGTGTCACTGATTCTCACACTTATCCTCATACACGTATGTGTGTGTTGTTGAATAAAGCCAATCTGTTGTGATCTGGCTTGACAGTGGCCACATTCGCACTCAAAAGGGTTGAATGCCCTTATTCTCTTATCACGTTATCCACTTTAGTGTTGAGAGAGTACTTCATCAGAGCACAACATATGCTTAAAAGCATACTGCTGATAATTATTTAATATTGGCCTAACAATCAGTCTGCAGAATCCAGCCTAGTCTTGCATCCATGCTGCTGGATGTGCTTTTAATCCATCAATTTGCTGGAATCTGGAGTATCTGCATGAAGCAAAGTGACTGCTTATGTACTGTAGGTTAGCTTTTCCTTTAAACTTCTGTGTTTGCCAAATAAGTTTGCTAAGGTAAATTTGCTCTGCACTTTTGCATATCTCTTGCACTTTGCAAGTTCTACTGTGCTAATACTGTGCGTTTTCATTCATTTGCCATTAATACCTGTGGTGCAGTATATATCTTACTTTGCCATCTTAAATCTTTACAGTCCCTTTACCACGAGCTTACTGGGCTTTATTGCACTTTGCATTTCATATGGTTTATCACTATAAAGCTTTCTAAGGGTTTTGTTGCCATGTATGTTAAGAATCTAATGACCGTCCAAGTCCCAGCCCGGCTGTCAGGAGGTTTTCCAAGTTTTTACCTCCAGCAAAACCTTATTCCCCTTTACCTAAAACTTAGATCATATGTACAGTAAGTTTTTTTAAATCTGGCAAGAGAGATGCCATGGTCATGGAGAACAGAATGAAAGAGAAACTGTTGCTTGAATGCCCTGTTGAAAAATTAACCAGTTAACTTGGAGAGAAAAAAAATGTGGCAGGAATTTTTGGAGAGAGAGGGGATAGTAGACTTGAATATAGGTAGTGGATTTAATCATTTTCTGGTGGTGCTTTAGTAAATCCGATGGACATCCCATTCTGTATGTGCTACTTGCAGTCCTCTGTGCCATGTGCTTGGTGCTGTGAGCTGAGGGTGTTAATGAAGCAGGGAGCACTGCAGTACCAGGGAGTCTGGCAGTTCTGAAGCTTTTCTCATCTCCTAAGACAGACCTTCAGAGCAATAGTAACCTGTCATTATGATTTATAGTCTGGATTTTTCAAATCTAATACATTTCTAAATCATTTTTTAAACAGATTTTCTAAACTTTTGACAACTCCATTTCACTTCAGTTTCTCCAGGGCTTTTCAAAATCGAAAAAGGTCCTCCTGACCGCAGCCATATTTTAGAAATGGAAACCATGTGTTTTTAAAAGGAAAAGCCAAAATCTTTCATTACAGTTCAATTCTCCATAGCAACACAAAATCAGATGCACAGCCAACTGTAATGAGACAAGTCAAAGCTGGGATTTTGTGGATGTATGAAAATTCTTTATCTTAAAGAGATACAGTCTGTTATTGATCTGCGCATTTGCACAGTCTAACACAGTTTATTCAGGGCAAGCAGTTCAGTATTAACAGGCTGGTTTCCAAAATAATAAGAAGCAGACAGCATAGTGCAAACAGCTACTTTAAAAGAAGATGAAATATGTGTCACTCTAGAGAATGAATCATTTTCCTTTTGACCTTTTTTCAATGCAGAATGGTGATGTTTTTTCCTGTCCGTTATCAGTGCGTTCAGTGTTTAGCATCCTCCCTGCCCTATTTGTCATTCTGGAGTTTGTAGGTTGTTTATCTGTGGTATTTGTCTTTCCAGTATTACCTCCCTCTTCCTGCCAAGCCCAGGCCAGCCCTCTGACACAATGGGGCCATATTTTTCACTCGTTATGACTATACTGTGCTGCTCTGCCACTATAAACTATGCGGCTTCTCCCCAACTCTTCAGAACTGGGGAAGTGATTCAGTGAATCAGAATGAATGGCTTTAAGTGGAAAGGGAAGTTTTGGATCTGCGAGCAGTGATTTATTTTTGCCAATCCATTCATCATGTAGTGAGTAGCATTTGTAAGTTTTTTCTGTGTATGCTGTGGTATAGGCAGCCAAAGCTTGGTAAAATCACAGTAAAAGCACTGCAAAGCCAAAAGATGCATGTTAATTTTGCCTAAAGATATCTATGACTAATCTAAGGAAATGCAGCTAAAGTCATCAAATCACTCCACCTGTCCTGAAACCTCAAGCACTATGTGAAACTGCAGCAGGTCCATCACAAGGTCCTCGATTTGATCCCTCTCACAATGAGTGTCTTCTGAAACAATATATACATGTAGTTGTATTTTGCTTAAGTTCGTAAGCCTGTACTGCAACCTGAAAATCCCTCTAGGAGCCCTGTTAGTATTTCAGAACTCACAGACAACAGCTCTGCTTGCCATGATATGAACATGCTCAGCGATCAGATTTATTATTACACAAGAGAAGCCTTTTATTTATTAGTAAATATCAACCAAAATAAAAAAAGATCAAGATATTCAACAGTTAACAGGCGAGGAGTTCTTGTTTTTCCCCCTCTAACTGCAGCGCAGTCCCCTTCTCCAGGTAGCCTCTCAACATCTGGCCGCAGTGCTGAGCCAGCAATCTTAGCTCTTAAAATTCCTGGCATGCTTCTCACACAGGCTAGGCATCCTCCAGCCTGCCCAGCTTCAGGATCAAGTAGCACAAGCTACTCTGTGTCCTTAAACAACCCATGTACATTCTTACATGTGCAGAGGGGCTCTGTACTGCTGCCTGGAAAAGTCAGAATTGAAAAACCAGGGGCCAGGCTCCCTAGAAGACATACTGAAATTGTCAGATAGCCCAGATCATGTCTTTTTTTTCCTGACACCAATGAAAAGATCTGAAGCTTTGCCCAAAAGGCTTCACTAAGGAAATTTGACTGTACCTGATCTGATCAGGCTGAAACAGATCGGCGTTTACCACAGGGATGCCTGTATGAGAACTCAGTGTCGTGTATGAGCACAGTATTTTCACAGTTGTCACAGTGATTTTCCATATGTTGTAGTCAAATTGCTTCACTCTGCCATGGCTAAATTGTGTCATGGCTGTAAAAGAGTTGCTTTTCTTTTGTGCTGATTTCATGGTAGAAAGCAGCCACATGGGATTTGAGCTGAACTTTCGCCAGAGTAGAAATGTTTTTGTCAATTTCATCCCAAAAACTGTAAACTTGTGGGAGTGGCAGCTCTCAAGGTGACATTTCCTTTGACTGCGGTCACAGCTATGTAGGAAATTCAACATTTAATTGGAAAAAATAAACTTCATGAGCAAAAAAGAGTGAGACACTAGTTTGTCATTTCCTTTTGCAAACTGACAAAGTAGTCAGTAATGAAATATTTTATTCACTGGTGTTTAATTAAGGTCTTTTACTGAGTTTTAGTTTTGTCTCCTGAACAATGCAGAAGTCAAAATGTTCAGTATCTGCCGTGCTTTGTTGTTTTTCATCACGGTAGTCAACAGTACAAAGCATAATACCTCCCTTGTCATATTAATATAATAACCCGACTGTCTTGGAAGATTTTTTTCATTAGCCTAAATGTGATGCTCCTTATGCTTAAAAATATTGTCCTTTTTTCAATTCTTTTCATTTGTACAGGATGAAAAAGGAGGTGATTAACTAAAATGAAGCAGAGTGTCTTGCCAATGGACTGAGATCATTATATTGGCATAAGGAAATCTGTCTAAATCTCTCCTTTTTGAAACTGCTCTTTTCCTTCTAACTCTGTGTGATGTGATTGGACTCCCTGAACATCAGGGAAATTGCCCATTACCTCATTCTGGAATGGTTTCAGCATGTGAGCTGACTGATGTTCTTTGTCAGGAGTGCAGCACTGTAGTAACTTTTGGTTTGAAGGAATACAGTACCTACCTGCTGTCCCAGAACCACTGTCTTCCAGGTTGAACTTCAGTTCCACTTTGATTTTCATTTTGACAGATTGTGTCCAACCGGCTGCAGCCTAAATTTTCAAGGTTGTATTTAAAAAGTCATGTTGATAAAATGACAGATACTGTATGCTTCCTTTAGAGCTCTCTGTTAGATATTGTCAATGAAATTAGAAAAAGCTGAGTCCTGAGAAATTATATTCAGAGCCTGTGTTTTGAGAGACCAAATTGCATGCAGTATGTAAAATATAGCATATGAGTGTATCTGTAGAATAAAGGAGCATTTGAATTTTGAATTGTCTGTAAATGTACTTGAAGGAGAATTGCTAAAGCTTATTTGCATTAATTCCTGGATTGCTCTTAAAAGAAATAATGATCAGCAGTCAGGCCTGGAGGTGAACTTTGTTGTACAGTGACTCAACAAACCTAACAGACTGAGATTGATTGAAAAAATGTGCGTAGAAAAATCTGCCTTAGATGTTTCTGTTGCAAAAACGGGGATGTTGCGAATGTTAACCACAGTGGCATTCCTGAAGTCTAGTGATGATATGGAAGAGCAATTGCTGGACACAGATAACATACACTGAAGGGGCAGAGGCTGTTATAATGCGAAAGAGCTGCCCATTGACAACAGCTTTCCATTTGTTTTCTCTTCATGAAACCACAGACACACGGCTGCAGCCCCAGAGATTGCTAACAACTGGTGAATCACAAGTGAGTCAGCATTCATGTGGGCACTTCTTTCATAGACTGGAATTCTGCAGGAAATAAAAAGAATTTGCATGAGTGTGCTTGTTCAACTTTTCTAAAAATCACTTCCTAAAAGAAAGCTGCAAGCTCCTCTCACCAATTCATCCACTCAGGCTTGTGCCTGGAGCCCTGGAGGTCACGGGTTCAAATGCAGATTAAAGTGGTGGTTGCCCATTTGAAACTGCTGGCACAATTTCCCCTTCTGACGGGAGATTGTACCACTTCCTTGTGATGGTGCAAGACCACAATCCTTTAAAATAAGCCTCCTCACAAAAGAATGGCCTGTGCTGTTAAAATATGTGGTGAGTCATGGGATAGAGAGGCTTTAACACAATAAGCCAGTTAGAAGTGGAAGATGAATATACTGTAAGTAGTCCGTAGCTGGGGGTTCAGGTCCAGGCTGTGCTGGTTATCTGTGACACACATTTGAGAGAATGTGTGTGTGTGTTGAGCTTTAACTCTTGTAGGACTGTTAGAGGGGTTCCAGTGCTAAATTGGAGATAATAACATATAATGCACCTGCCTGTCACTGTACACAGAGTTATTTTTATTATTACTTGCTGGAGATGGTGACACGGGACGCACAAGATGCAGGAGAGAAGCAGTTCCCTGGCTGTGAGCAATCCTTTTCCCTGTTTCAGTTTGCTCACCCTACCTCCACATCTTCTGCATACATAGAGCTGGTACACAGTGGGTCTTCTTGGCCATGGCATTTAACTGTCAGGCTCAATGGGAGTATTTTACTTCCTCGAGATCATTACCACATGGCTTCTATTCTTTTCCTTCCTCAGTGCTAACCTGTGAGCAGCCTTTTGTGTACAGAAACGTTCTCTGTGCATGTGAAATTCATTAGTGAACAAATCGGCCGAGAGCTGAACTGAGGATTCTGTTGCAGGCCACCCGACTTGCAGCTGGTTGTGACACACTTAGCTTGTGATTTCTTGCAGTCGAATCTGAGATTGGTTGTGTGTAATCTTGTGTAGCCTTCATTGGCTAGGAAATTGAAAATGTAAGAGGTAATAGTGGTAAAATACTTCCTAGGATTGATTTCTGGTGAGACCCTCGGTTTTACGGTCATGTTCAATTCCATCAGTTTCAAAATTTGATTGCACAAACCATAATCACAGACAGAAGTTTCAGAAATGGTGCTTAAGGCTAAAATTCAAGTGGTTCCTGTGTCTTTAATAGTGCAGGTATGGCTGCAGTACTTCTTATCCTCTCAAATCTGCTGCTGACCGTCTGGAAGACCTCAGCATCTGCTGTTGCACATCTCTCCTGCAGTTCCAATGAGGGTGATGTGCTGTGTAATAGCCACATGAGAAACATTTCCTTCAATTGTAGTGTGATGTGTAGCTTGGGAATGGGATAAAGTATGGACGCTGGAACATGTTTCTGGTGGAGTATATTACAGTATTTATGTTCAGTCTCCTAGCAGTTTTGGATTCACAAGAAAGAGTGTAGATCGTAAGGTGGGCAGCTTTATCGTTGTGCAAATGTAAGGAGAGCTTTGCTGTGTTTAAGCTGAGCAATTCCCGGTTCAATGAAATCACCTGTGTCTTCCAGAAAGCAGTGTTTTATGTTCAGTTTGACTATATCTGATGCCATGTATTGTGAGGACCCTTCAGTCTTATCCAGCGGAGGTTGGACACAGCTTAAATGCAGTCTGATATACAGTAAGACTAACCCTTGTTTCAGAGCAACACTGTCCTTAGCTGTTCTGGACTTGAGACCTACTTTTGCTGACGATGCTATTTGAATGAGCAGATTTCTGGTGCAGATTAGCTAAGCATGGTGGGTGAGTTTCCAGGACACCCCAGTAACTGAAACTGATTTCTTTTCACTCCAGTATCTCTTTGAACAGAGCCAACATTTTCAGCTCTCTCCCAAACAATGCAAAGTTATTATTTTGTGATGTTCCAGTTCAAACAAAATAAAATTCTGGGTTAATTCCAGTAAATTTCCAGCCTGTTGTTCTTTTATTAGTATTTGTGACTTTGACGTATCACTTTACCTACAACATATACCTTTACAGCTTATTTGCTTGGTACAAAATGTAATGTAATGTCAGGAGAAGTCCTGGTTTATTTGATCAAATACAATATGCTGAAGGATCCTGTTGAATGCAACAGATCCAGAAGTTTGATGTCTGAGCTGTAAGCAATATTGCAGTGTGAGTGGGCAGACATTTAGGTATCACGGTATATTTCTTAGCAATGTGTATGCTGGGATTCTCTAAAAAAGTAGGAGTGTTGAATTGCATTAGCTGATTGTGCTGCCAGGCTTTTTCATTGACCATTAAACAGGAGAGGAAGAGCCATTTTCTCAAATTGCTGTGTAATTGAAAACAGTGGAATGAGACAAATATTTTAGTCTATAAGGGCATGAACAAATAATGTTAACCAATAAACAAAACATTGAAGACCAGTTTAATTTCCAAAACATATTACATTCATTTAGCTTCCGTTTCCTTTTTTGTTATGTAGATTTTTTTTTTCATTTTATAATTCTGGTTCCAACCCAGACTTCTTCCCAGGACATGCACCAGAGGAAATGGCGAGGCAGGTGACTGTGACGCTAATTTATGTGTAGGTTTGACTGGTTAGGCTCGGTGACCAGGCCTCCCAGCTTAAAAGACTATAGATCTTTCCAGAGAGCCTGGGCTGAGTACTGTGTTGACTTTAGTCTCCTTCACTTTTAAAAGCTTTGCAGCAAACACTGCCTTAAAAATAATGATTAAAAGAATTTAGACTGATGCAAGTATAAACTTGGATCCTGCAGACATGCCAAACTTCTATTGGTTATTAAAGCAGCACAGTTAAACCATGATGACAGACAGCTACTTTCCATTAATGTTTTATTTGTGTTTGTGTGATTTGCGATTCTGTGCATTATTTGTCTTCAGCATGAACTATTCCACCAAAGATACAAGAAGCATGGTGAGGAGCCTAGTCATACGATGCCCAGATGTCCATTGCTGAAGCATCGGTGCAACACTAAAGATACTGAGTTTATTTTAGAGGAGCCTTCCTAGCGTGACAGATAGTAATGGAAGGAATCACACAGATCATGGAAATGCAGCGGATATTCAGAAAGATGTCTCTATCTCCCGATTAAAAACCAAAGCGCAAAGAGTTGCAAAATGGAGTGTAGGTGTTGAGCATGCAGTATATTTCGGTCAGAAGTCGACACAATGTAAACGTGCATCCTCAGAGGAAGCGTGTGAGTAAGAAAAGGTAATAGCTGAGCAGTGGTGGACAATGAATGTGCCATTCAGGTAGCATCCCCAGTTAGATCGCCTATGTCTAGCACGGCAATCAGCATGCAGAGCTTGTGAGTGTGTGTGAGCGTGTCAGTGTGTGCTTGACTGGATTGATCCCGACCGCCAGACAGACTGAGGGTGTCAGGTGCATGATGGGTAGCAGGCTCGCGGGGGTAGGCAACGTGGCGGCGCGCCAGAATCAATTGGCAGTGAAATGAGATGGCAGGCCGCCAGGTTACCATGGAGCCCACTCCGGCTGTCCTTCACTGGAGGATTTGTAAATTAAAGCGAGAGAACCGCGCAGAGAGGGAGAGGGGCATGAAGAGAGGAGAGGAATGGGGAAGGTAGAGAGATGGAGGTAAAGATAGAAACACACAGAGGAAGGGAAATAGTCGTGGAAAAGCCAAGAGGCACAAAAAGAGGTGAAGCCGGCCTTCGCCGAGCCTCCAGTTCAAGCTGGTGTTCAGTAGTGACCGTCGAGTACTTGAGAAAATCTGAATCTGAATCAGTCGTACGCAAAAAGATCCCCTTTTAAATTTAAACTTGAACTCCTATTTCAAAAAGGCGTAGAGATATGGATAAAAGGAGTGGGAGAGATGGGGGGGGGGAGGGAATTAAGACTCTAGCTAGCGGATCTAAAAACCTTTAAAAATGTAAAAAAAGGACATATCTTTGTCAAGCTTTATACCGAAAAATTTGCATATAACTGGCAAAAGGGCGAGGAGTCTGTACACAGTTACAGCCCTTCAAACCCTGCCTGTCAGCATTGATTTTCTTTTTCTTTTTTTCTCCTAAAGCCAAGCTGTTTTCTTGGCAAGCTTAGTGGCATTAGTCAGTTTAATTTCACTGTGAGCGCATGCATTTCTTCATTTCAGCACTATGGCTCCAGAACCTGCTTAGCTGTCATGCAAGATGTGTTAATATTGCATGTTTGGCCCCATTTCATGATTACCAGGCGACAATTACTAGAAATGAATAGAAATTACCAAGTGATTAATACAGTAATTAGGTGCCCCTCACTTCCCAACACCTCCTCCCTCTCTCCCTTTGTTGCTTATATTATGATTTTTAAAGGGAAAGCATACATCATTAAAATGTCCCAGACCGAATCCTCCAGGCACAGTTTCTGATGACGTACTGGACTTGTTGAAATAATCATTTTTCTTCCTTATTATTTCACTTCTTATCCTTTTATAGGTGATCTGCATGATTTTCTGGGCTTTTCGCCTGTATTTTATTAAAGCAAAAGTTGTCTCTGAAAAGATCAATCTTACCAAGGCTAAATTCTAGGAAACTAGGAGGAGGAATATTTGAAATGTAGGACAGCCCTAGAGAGTATAGTGTTTTTTGCAGCCAACATCAGATTCTGTACTGTGCAATGGCTTTAGGAGCTGCTTCAAGTGACGGCAAAGCAAAAAACACAGTAGGAAATGCATAATCATCACAACACTTTCAATAACCACTTATCTTATTCAGGGTCTTGGTTGCCCACAGCATACTGAAGCATTGGGAACAAGGTGGATTATAACCTGGACGACACACTAGTCCATCACGGAGCACACACGGACACGGACACAAACACGCGCCCATTCACCCCAGAATTAATTTTACAGAAGCCAGTTAACCTTACAGAAGGTCTTCGGACTGGTGGAGAAAGCTGGAGCACCAAGACAAAACCCACACAAACTTGAGGAGAACATGCAGACTCCACCCAGACAGCACCCCGGGAGTTGAACCCCAGGCCCAGCACTGTGCCGTCTGGCCAGCTTTACGCCTCTCTGCATGTTGCTGCTCCTGTTATTTTTCAGAAGATTAAGGATGACAAAAATAAAAGGAAAGGAGAAGAACAAAAACAGCAAAGGCTTATTTTCTCTTCCAGCAGATCCTGGTCCAGTGTGAAAGATCACCTCCCTCATTCTGTTCTAGCTGAGGAACTTTATTTACCTGCATTTTTAAAACACTGTGCATATAGGGGGGCCATCGTGTTGAAGGACACCGACGCTCAAGAGCTATGCCAGAGCATGAAGAGAGTAGATTCCATCACTCTCACCAGCGGGTCCTCCATTATGTGGCCCAGTGTATGTGTTCTCGGTTACTCTGGGCCATGATACTTAGTGCTACCATGTTATGTAATTATTTACGGTCCAAAATAATTTATTTTTGTAGAGTACCTTACACCGACCAGATTTCAAATAGGAATGGAAATACTTAAATTTAAGGTGAGCTAAAGAGTTTTAATACAGTTTAAGCAAAATTAAGTGAAATTAATTAAATGAAATGGTATGAAAAATCCTAAAGTTACACAGTAACCGAATTTCACATTATCTGTCCAGCAGTGTTACGTTATATGGATATTAGTAATTTGATGTTTTTTCATGATATTAACCCTTCACTTTAATGAGGGGAACACGGTCAGTTTCAGACAGGACTGGGTAGGATTTAAACCATCTGAATGGTCTGGTTCTGAGTTGACCTCATTGGTGACAAAGTGGCATCCTTCAAGTCAAGAATGAAAGTACAGAGCAGGCCGCCTGTGCCCAGGTGAAGCAGTGTAAAGGCAGACGCTTCCAGAAGAGTGGTGAAAATGGCAGGGACTGGGTTAAACTCGTTCCCTTGCGTTTTTCTGTTGTAGGAAGGGGCTCTAAAGGATTCCACAGGTGCGAGCCCAGACTGGCTCAGTGACTGTGAACAATCCCTTTAACCCTGTCAGAGACACGGGGACTGTGTCCACAGGCATCGTGCTCTAATCGGAGCCCATGCGGCTCGCCTGGCACCAGCCCCTCGGAGATGTGCTGTGGACGGGGCCTCCGAGATAATCCTATTAAAATTGGTAAATGCTGGAATGCCTCATCTCAGCTTTATCACTATGTAAAGTTTGAGTTGGCCATCTCTGGTTGTGTGTTTGGTGTAGCTACCCTTATGATGAATACAAGCTCTCTGTGTATAGAGTTGGTTTACTTAAACTATATTCATACATAAGCACAGTTAGGCCAGGTCAGCACTAAGATAGAAGACTCCTAAGGAAAACCAGGTTGCTGCTGAAAGTAGCATTGGTGGATCAGTAGGTGGGGGAGTAGGTGGATCAGGAAGTATTTAATCTCGGATGAGACTACTTATCCTTTAAAGATCCCCATTGCATTTTTTTGTAAGAGTAGGAGTTTTAACCCCAGTGTCCTGGCTGAATTCCACATTGGTTTTATACAGTACGGCCTCCCTGAAGATCCCTCTTAATTCAACTGGTGATGCAGTTTCTCACTGCTCCCCCGATCTGCTGTGCAGTAGAGCCTGCTGGTCATCACCCAGCAGTGCTCTGGGGGATGAATTGGGTCCCCTCCTTTATGTAATTTGGGGATACAACAGGGATGTTTAAATGGTTTGTATTATTAATATCTGATTTTAGCTGTTAGTGAAATTGTGTTCCTAAGTTAAGATCGTCCAACTCCAGAGTTTAATACCCTAAGGCATCTGGAGAAGACCAGTGTTTAATGGGCACTGGGGCTGCGGCAAGAAGACTTTCTGATGTGTGGGGCGGGCCCTGACCCCCGAGGCGTGTTTAACCTCAGGCTGCGCCATTCCAGGGTACCCCTGTGGTCATGACTCAGCCAGGGCACTGCCAGGGGTTGGGATGGGCAAAGCCGCCAGGCGTCTCCAGGGCTTAGCGCTCTTCCATTTGGCAAAACAGCTCAGCTGTTTCTGTCCCGGTGCGCCGTGGGAGCCGGGGCAGCTGGCCCGATGACTCAGTCACGGACACACACAGTGTTTTTCGATCGCTTCTGCAGGTCAGCGCAGGAGATGGACGGAATAGCAATTGGCTGTTCCGAACTACAGACTGAATGGGAAAATAACTCATTTAGTAAAAAAAACCCTCAATCGGCAGCTGGGCTGTGTTGCAGGGAGTGGCGAGACTGGCGCAGGGCCCTTTAGATGGATCGCAGTGTCAGATCGCTGTGTCTCGCTCCCTTTCCGACAGTGTGCTAATGAGTCACAGGGAACAGAGGGGTATTGTAGAGGGATATGGCAGTTTTACAAACAGCTTCTCCTTTCTGTTTCTGTCCTGTTCTCACACCTGATTATTGGGAATATTTATGGTTCTCCGTGTCTTTTTTCTTATGTTGCCAAGTTCCTTTGTGAGTAAATGTTCCTGAAAGCTACTTCCTGTAATGTTACTTGAAGCAAGGAGTCAGATAAGAGCACAGGGGAGAGTCAGAGAGTACTATAGGCTCTGGCCCATGTAATTCACAGCATACTACAACACCCCACCCACCTTATTTCCCTTGGCGGGTTGCAGTTTCCCCGGGTTTTACCAGACATTTACTTTTCTTTACTATGGTATAATTCATAGCATGCTTCCCTACACTCTTCTCGACTTAGCACAGTTGTTACCATGGTATATCACAGGGTGTTTTTGAAGTGATAACTACAGAAACAATTAGTTCAGCATCTCCGTTTGTTTGTCAGCATGGTGGTCTAAATGGTAAAAGCACAACAGACAGTAATACAGGACATGTACAGTATCCTCCTCTACAGCGAGCAAGAGCTAACAGCAGCGCGTTCTGGGGCTGAAGAGCTCTCCTCTTTAGAGATGCAACTGCACGTCGATGGCTGGCGTTCAGGCAGTAGGTGCTGTAGTCCAGCTGCACACAGGCTCTGTTAATGCCTCCATCTCAGAAAGCCACACGCAGATAGTCTGCCAAGACTCCCAGAGGCTGATTTCTTATTTTTGTGTCTTTGAAAAAAGGGACACAGCACTTTGTCAGCCCCTCTCCAGCGTGGCTCGGGCCCAGCTGATTTCAGCACTCAGGAAGTTTGAAAGCTGATCTGTATTGTACAGAGGGGAGTCTCTGGCAGTCAGGCTGTCTGAGGTGCGGATTAATGCTGGGGATTGGTGGAGGGGTGCCGCAGCCGCGCGTGAGCAGAATACAGGATGGAGGAGCCGAGGGGAGAGAGACAGCCACACAGACAAGCCTCCCTCCTGGCTCGCCGGCAACCTGCCTGTCTTGTCTTTTTTAACCAAACTGCTAACACATTCATTTACACTGCCAGTCTATATGCGTGTGCTCCAGACGACAGGTCTCCCCCATCCCCTTTCCCACCCCTTATCAGTAGAGTTCTCTTCCTGCTTGGTGCCTGTGAGCTTGCTGCAGTCTGCATGGGTACATGAGTAAAAAAGGTAAAGCTTTGTATTAGGGGTGGCGTACAGCTTTTAGAAACATTTTGTAAAAGAAATATATTAATAAAGTATTAATAGGCTGGCATAAATTTAGTAATTGTCAACCTTTACTGTAGATCAGCTGCATGATGGTAACAAGATCCTAATCCTGACTACAGCCTGTACCACTGAAAGGCATCTTTTTTATATTATTAAAAACATGATAATAGCTGGTAGTAAGTTAACAGAAACCTAAAGTTTTATAATAAGAAAGAGGGAAACTGACTAATAGTTGTACTCATGCACGGATAAACACAAAATAGATAACTTTGCACAAAATATCGGGCTTTTCTTCTAGGTAGGACAGGAAAGTTTTGTGTATGTGAGATTGAATTTGAATTTCTTTCTTTTGCATTGTACTGAAAAGTGCGGTTTATCTAGACTTTTCCATTATGACAATCAATTGTCGATCTGGTACCGTTGACTTTAGTGCTTGTGGGCGCGTGCTGACACACTTCACACTGCCCAGAAGGCTCTGCCCCTGGGTTTCCTTCACAGCACACAGCGCTCATGAAGTACATACTTGTCTTGGACTGTGTTGTAGTGCGGTGTTGTAGGGTGCCCTAGTAATTCTGTGTGGAGTGTGCTGTTCGAAGATTTGGAATATGCTGTATTAAGAAGCAGTAGACAAGGAAAAGCCTCCCACACAAATTCGTTCAGACTGTATTCTTTGTATTTGTTGTATTCACTTTACTCATTTTCCTCCATAGCTGTCCCATTATTCTCGTATTAATTGCTAGTGCAGCTGCATGTCTGTCCTCGTTCTCTCTGCACACTTTCACGCTGTCTCCTTGCTCTCTTGCAGGCTTTTACGGCTGCCAATGTATCGCTCTCCCTTTGCTTTACTCTCTTACCCACTTTGATGGAGTTTTCCGCGTAAACATGGAAAAAACAGAAGCCTGTCACACCATATCTTAAAGAAGGGTGTTATACCATCTGTATTAGCTCCTAGCTCATTTTTTTTTCTCCCAGCACATACATCTGGATTCTCTGTTGCTGTCTTTGTTTAGATTGTTAGTTGTCATGTCAGTTGATGGTTCCTGGAAAAGCTAGATCCTGAGGAGACTTTGCGAAGCTGATTGAGAGGATGTTTTCTTGGGAAGCAAACCAGTGTTGCACTGTGCTCCAAAGCCAGCTGGCAAAGCACACAGCACTGAAACCTGCGTAGCACTGAAACACCTCCCCGATGTATTTCCTGTTATTCACTCTGGAGTTTCTTCTTTTTATTTTGCAACACCTTATTATCGAAGTATTTAGTTATCAAAGCCAATACGAAAGCAAGCGTGTGACAATAGAGCATTAATGAAACAGACGAACACAATGAGATGTGAAGAAAAGCAGTGTCCTGACTGGTCAGTGATAGAAGTTGCCTATCTGAGTGCCAGTTCCAAGATCAGCGGTTTTTGAAACATGAAAAGTGAAGAAGATTCTGATGCTCAGGTGGTGCCCAGGGCACAGTGTTTGCAGATATTGAGGGCTGCGGGATATCGGAACTTGCAGCCGAAAGGATAGCCAGGGGGTGGGGATTGTCGTTGTGAAGCCAGGGTGAAAGTGTAAGTGGAAAGTGGCAGTTTCACTCACTCTATACAGCGATTTTGCTATGGAGAAAGATGGCCAGACTCCAAAAAGGACTTCTTCTTTTAGGAGCTGACTTTAACTACAGAGCGGTATTTATTTTTGGTGCAGGGAAGCCTTCCAAGAAGTAGGGAAAAAAAGGCTAGCGAGAGAGGACTGGAGTGCCGCTCTACCTGGACCGTCTTTGTGCGGATCGGGAAGAGGAGCGAGAGGGGCGAGGTGGAGGGGCGGACGGGACTCGTGCAGAACTCCATTTTCCCTCTCCGAATTTCTGCTGTCTCCTTTTCTCCTTCTTTTTCGTGTCGTTTTTACTGGAGAGCGATTGAGGGACAGAGTGAGAGAGAGAGAGTGAGAGAGACAAAATTAAGCCAATTTTTTTTTTTAAGACTCGGATCTTGGCTTTCTTACAAACAGATGTTGCCTGTCATTTGGTTGTTAAGCAGGCACCCGGTTAGTAGAATACAGAGGTTTTAGAGACAAAGAGATAATTTCCTTTTTTTCTCCCAAAACGAAACAGAAAACAAAACCAAAAAAAAAACAAAAAAAAACAGGAACGGGGCTTTTTTTTTGTTTTCGTTTTTTTTTGCTAGCTGTCCTTCTTTCTTTCCTTTTCTTTCATTCTTCCGTTGTTTCGCTCTGTTTGTCCGTTGACGTGTTTGTGTTTTGAGTTTCTCGCGGGCCACAGTGGACTTGACTCTGCCGTCCTATTGCCAAGCGCTGTAGGCGCAGTGCGTATAAAGAATCCCATTTGGAAACATTAAAGACGACCGGTAAGTCAATATTAACATGTTTAAAGACTGGGGAGGGTCTATTTGGCATAGCTCCTTTTAGTCTCACCTTGTATTTTATTTAATTATTGTGTCTGTTTTTGTTTTCATTGAAGTTTTGCATTTAGGCGCTGGATTGTTCCGCGAGTCAAAAGGCCTAAGGCCACCGTCCAGATTAGATTTTTATATTTATTATCGTTTTTGCCGACGCTGTCCTTTCCAGTCCTGCTTCTTAACTTGCGTGATGGGGTTTCTCATCCATATTTATTCCTATTTCAGTTTATTAGTGTTGAATTCAGTTGCCTGCTTCATGTGTCAAAGGGTCTCTGTCAGCCGACCACGCTTTATTTCTGCTGACGTTATCAGGAACGTGGTCCTGGCGCTTTTAAACCTTTTCCCTCCAGTCTGAGCTTTTGTTTAGTTGTGCTCAGAAGTACTGGGGTTCCTGTTGGCTGTGCTCCTGGAGTGCTGCAACTGCGTCCGGCACTTTGCTGAGTGTTTTCGGGGTATCTCCTCTTCTCTTGGCATGGCCCTCAAAACATAGCAAAAGGAGCCTGGTATCCCAGCCATGCCTGAAGAGTAATTCTGGTCATTTTGGGTGCAGGAGCAGAAGGAATCGTCTTCTCAGCCTTTGGATTCTCAGATAGACATTCTTGCCTCCTACAGTGTAGTCCCTCGGTTTTCAAGATTTTGTTGTTTTTTTTTAATTTCTGGTGTTATATTCACAATATTGTTTGTTTGTGCACTTATTTTTGGGGGGCATGGATGTTGAGGGGCTACATTAGTCCCGAAACCCGTCTTTCTGGAAAAACCTTGTGGTGCCAAACTGAAGTCAAGTACTGTAGGAGTGTGGCCCTTGAGCTCTCTTGTCATTATTCCAGTATGGGGCGTCACAGCAGATGGGATTGGAAACTGATCACCCACTTCATCAGTGTCCCACATCAGCAAGCCATCTTAATATTCCTGAATACGTTTAATTTAATGTTCAATGTGCTCGACATCCTTAAAGAAGCGCTTTGCAAAATGTCATTGTTTTCTGTTCTTAAATTATATTTGAAAGTGCCTGAATTGCTGTCTGTGCTCAGACTGCAGTGTGGGGGCTACATGGCTAACTCTACCAGGACACCCCAGATTGTGACGGGAGAGGAGTTGAGCATTGCAAAGAAATCGAAGCCCTTCATTTGACGCAACACTGTCGTATATCCAGTTCTCAAGTCATTGGACTCCGTTCTGGGACGTTTTTGCAAGGGGTTTTGAAATCCTGAGTATCCAAGCGGGAGCGTACAGGGTGCCCACGTACAGGCCTGTCTCTGATGTGATTTAGTTGTGAGGGTTGTGAGCAACAACCTAGCGATCTCTTACTTCAGGGTAGCTGCTGCAAGCTGCCAGGGTAGTGCTTTCCTGCGTCACTTCATCCATATTAACGAAAGGCTCAGTTCCTAACATGGCGACAGATCTCCGCTGGCGCTCTTTCTCACTGTTTCTCTGGACTTCTGAAAGCAATTACCAGGTCTCTGTGAAAGAAACGAGTGAGGATGAGTTATCGGCAGTGTTCCTCGTGGTCAGCTGCTGGTCAGGGCAGCGCAGGTGACAAGTAAAGGGATGTAAGAACTGTGTGGGTTCCCTAGACTTGATCACAAAGCTAGGATTGTGGTAATATTAAAAATAGATCAAATATGCCACTACTATAAATGTAATAAGCTACCCCTTTAAATAAAATACAGTGCTTAAAATTATATCTGCTACCTCTTTAAATTAAATACTTTGCCTCTTTAAATTTGTGTGATTTGTTCAAATAAATCTGGCTTCCAGATGAATCCATGACTAAACCACTAACCATTTGAACTGATATCAAAATTTATTTATTTTTACCTGCAGTTCTTCTAGAGATGTGGACTAGATGGCAGTTTCTGCTCTTAAGCTCCGTAATCCAACCTTTCCTGAAATAATGGTTAAAAGGAAACAGTTACTGTATTACCTTAAATTTTCAAAACCCAGAATCATTTCAAAGTATTTTTATTTGTTCCTAAAAGCGGGGAAAAAAAACACAAAATTGGCATTTGGTTTCTCTTGTTCTATTTAGTTTTTCTTAAATGTTTTCTTAATGCAAGATGGCACGCTATGCGACATAATTAACTTCCCAGTCTTCCTTTGGTTCAATTTTCTTATTTTCTTAACACAGCCTGATGTAGGGAAAAGGCCTGTTTTTAGAAATGAAAAGATAACTTCAGAATGGCTCAATGAGCAGCCCTCGGACAGATTCTACTGCAGGGGCAGAGCTTCGGGAAGCTGAACTGCTTTGCTTTGCTTTTCTGTAATGCCAAACGAACTGATTTCAGAAGTCATCTGTCTGTCAGTTAGCGTAAGTCACTAACACTAACTTGAATTAGGCCGTATATATATACTGTAGGTGGAATGCACAAGTGATCATCTTTTTTTATTGCCGGTAAAACCCACATAATGCCAAAATTCCCCAAAAAATACAGATGAGCGAATAGTCAGAGCTGTGCTGAAATACATTCCTCATCCATGCAGATGAGCTGGGCCTGACTGTAATTTTTGGAAAATGAGTCTCTCACACAGGTAAAGCACAAAGGTCTTGAAAGTTAAACCATGCAAATCACAGCTGTTGCCCGCACCCAATTGGGATGTCTTTTTTGTTTTCTGGAAGAATTGTTAATTTTATTTGTACTTTTATTTGATTTCTTGAACATGCACAATCGCACTGTGCTCTTGAAGTCATGTGAATCTTTTATAGAGAGATCAGATATATGTTTTACTATTCTTGCATAATATATAAATTCTTGCAAGAAACTACTGTAGAAAAAGTTGTTTGAATGAAAAGCATCATATGTACTTAAATTCAGCGTGCTACGTTGAGGATATATTTTCCTTTAATATGAGACCCATATTTCCGCACAATATTTAATATAATATTCATATGTCAGTGTTTGGATTCCATTCTACTTTTATTTTAGCACATATATCATCTTAGCTTTTATTACTTTAAAGAATGAGGAAAACTTTAGCTGATTTCAGCTTTTTTGTCAGAAAAAATGTCAAACGTTTGCTTTTTATCCATATAATGAGGATTGTGGCTGTGTGGTAAAGATTTCTTGCTTTAAATCTGCTGCAATCATGCTTGAATAATGTATTGCATAAGTAGTGCTATATAAACACTTGTTTTATCTCTGAAATAATATATACTGTAATGCTGTATGTATCCTATATAAGTGTGTAAAATATGCACCACTTTCTATGATACAGATGACCACTCATCTACAAATATTGTTTTTGCATTTTACTGGTTATATAATGCTTAATAACTTTCTTGCATCCCATTAATTCATTAGCTGTTACAAAGCATTGGTAACATTGTAATGCAGATCACTTTCCTTATGGTCATTATTACCTAACAAAGTATAGAAAAGAGGAAGAGAGCAGATCTTTCACCTCAGGTTAATGGAGAACAGTGCTTCATCTATGTTACTTAACTCACTTTGGTGTTGAATAAACAGGTGAGGAGCAGAAGGTCCATTAATGCTTTTTGTAAAACTTTTTAACGTTCTCAACTTTCACAAATTCAACGCTTAATAAAAATCAAGAGTGATTTATTTTGGATTAGAAGACTGTTGCAGTGATACAGTGCAGTTTTTACTGTATGCATCTTGATATTATACCACATTAGTTCAACAGGAAAACAGTTTAATTCAAAGTTTTAAAAGTAATATTTTAATTTGAAGTTGTGGGAAGTAACCTGAAAACTGTAGCTGTTGGAATGTTAATTTGTTATAAATAAGTTAATGATTCTATTTTTTTTCATAACATTATATCTAGTGAAGAAGGCATCTACATTTTATTCTTGTTTTGTTTCAGCTGCCTTGTCCATTTAGTGATTTAGCGATAAACTTTGGAGGTCTGAAAATATAACGATAGACAAACTGGCAGACAAGCCGAAAAAGACTTGTGTCCAGGTTCGGAAAAACAGTCGTTGTAGAAAATATCTGTGATGTCCAGAAAGAATTAGAATTAAAATACACAAATTTAGAAAGGGCTGTTTTTAACTTATCAAAGTGAAATGGCTCCGTTGTTCATTGTATTTTTTCTGGACGGAGGTTTGCAAGCTCCATACGTACTGCTGGAGGGTTTAAAACTTCTCCTAGACTGACGGACAGACACTGTAGCTCGACAGACAGATGAATGCAGAGATAAGATGATCGACAGCCGTCAGAAAGACACGCAGCCAGATGACAAAACCTTCTGATAGGGAAGTCAGCTGTGGGCTGGACAGACAGAGATCACGGTGTTGTACCAGGACATGCAGGCAGGCAGGCAGATAGGGTGGGCAGGTGTGAGGCCGGACAGACGGACAGACGGGCTGTGGAGTGCGATGTTGTCGAATTATGTAAACGCTCTGCAGCCCTGGCATCATCTCGTCTGCTGGCAGCGCAGCACTCAATTAGGAGCGGTGACACAGCTGTGCGCCATCGTTTTAATCCGAAAAGAAAAGGGGGGAAAAAAAAGGAAGGGAAAAAGGAAACGAGAGAGCGAGGAGGATCGTGCCTGCTGCTGTATAAGACATCTCGCCATCTTAAAAAAAGGGCACGGGGCATTTCATACTCTCGCTACTTCAAGCCTTGAGCCATTTTGAAAAGAAAAAAACAAAGTAAGAGCTCCTTTTTTCTACGTGGCACGGGGTGGACCACAAGCAGAATGCAGCGCTGCTCCCGTTGTGTTCATAGAGAGGAAACAGACCTCTGTGGCACACAACTGAAGAGATGGCATATTTACGAAAGGCTCTACTAAAACATAACCTTCTCAGACTTACTTTTTCTTCAGAGCTGTCTTTCATTTTCGGTCCTCGTTTCTCTCTCTCCCCCTTTCTCCCTCTGTTTCTTTCTTCCTTTTTCTGTTTTTTTTTTTGTGTGTGTAAAGAACAGCTTATCATTCAGTCTGATTTTTTTTTTGTTTTGTTCACGGGGGTTTTAAAACAAAAGGAAACGTCCGAATTTGGCACCGCGAAGGAAAGTCAGAACAGCAGCCAAGGATCATGCTGGGATCCAAAAAAAAAACCGAAAGAACAAAATGCCAAAAAGAAAATTAAAAAAAACACCACCCTTTCCTTCGCCCGCTCACAAATTCCACATTATCTTCCGCCACGCCAGAAATCTCACCCGCTCACGTCTCACGGTGCTGAAACCCTGGCCTTTTTATTTCGATTTCTAGATTTTTGTATTTTTACTTTTTTGGTTTGTGTGTCCTTATCAGAAGTGGTCAGCACAAGACGGGCGTGGGAGAGGAGCATGCTCGGGGCTTGTTGTGTCGTTACTGGGCGATTCGTGCTTGTTGAAACAGCGGAGGCATTATTTGGCTATTGTTCGATTTTGTCCTGTGTAAATCCATGTCAGCACAGGAATGGGGACTTGTTGATTTTTTGGGGGGGGTTTTGGTGATTTGATTTCGAAGTGCACATTTTTCAAGTCCGCTAACTGTGAACTAACATTGATTCTCTTTTTTTTTTATTCCAGGCATTTTTTTTCCCCGAACGGTTCGGCCTACGTCGTCCTCTCGGCCAGACACCATTTTGCTGCCACGCGTCTCCAGACTGGACTGATCGGCTCTGTCCTGATTGCCGAACCCGCACCGCTAAACCAGTACGTCTTTCTTCTTTTTTCTCAATCGCTTAGCCTGAACCGTCTTGCGAATTCGTCGTCTTGTACTCGTGTTTTCTTTCCGACAATTTTCTATGAAGTTATTTTAAAAGAAAAGCAAAATGCAGAGAATCTTGGGATTATTTTGTCTCATTTTAAATGTTAATCATCAGGAAAAAGAAATCAAGCTAAAAAGGATATCTGGCCGCAGAACTAGCAGATTGAGTTGTTTTCGTAGTATCACGAACTGTTTCTCCATACGCATGGATGTCATGGCCAAAAAAATCTGACCATAAAAGTTCAGTCTACAGTTGTACAGTACGTGTTATTTTTTGTGTTTGTGTTCAGAACCTCTTGAGTCTCTTGAAATCAATTTAAGTCAAATTCAGCAATCTGTCGGCTGAGGAACTCTTGGTAGAATTGAGAATTAGTTTGCTTTTCAGATTCCTTGAATACTTAGCAAAGGATACGCCAGTGCTTCATATTTCAGAACATTTAATGAATTATTTCAACAGCCAAATATCTCTTAAGAGTCTGTTTTCAATGTGGGACGAACAAAGCTGTGTTCACGGGTTTCCTGCATTGTCACTGCACAATGGCTTTTGGCTTGCCCATCACAAAACTCTTCAACTTGCCAGTCAAAAAAAAAAAGGTGTATCTTTGGGGGGGAAAAAAAAATCCCGAGTGATCTCATTAGACTTAATGCTTGCTTGATTTACAACCGAGGATTATTGAAACGGGTTATATGAAATGCGTCCTGTACTGGAGACGTAGTGGGTCACACATGCACGTCGCCCATTCACATTATCTGTGTCTGGCTGGCCGGAAGGCTTGCATTCTGCTGGTGTAGAGCATTGTTGAGGAGCCATGGGAGTGAGTGGTGTCGTGGCACAGTGGGAACCCCTTCACTGGAGGCCTTGGCCAGTAATAGTTTTCTTTTAGATTGGTGCTCTGGTTTCCACACACATCTTGTCTTAAGGCTGGGTTTTGAAACCCTCGAGAAAAAGTGGGGTTAGTGCAAAGTGATTTGAAAACTATGGTTTCCCTAACAAGTGGTTTGTTTATCTTGTCACTTTTCACGATCTTGTTTGTACTATCTTGTCTTTGTTTATCTTATTCACTATGTACTGCACTATGTACTGAATTGTGAATATTTCTTTTGCTTTTTAAAACCATGAGAAAGAAAAGCTATAATTTACATTGTTGATGGTTTTCAGAGACTCTGAAGCCACTTGAGTACTGTATATCTGCGGTGTTTTAACTTCCATATAGCTCTCACCGCTCACGGTCAGAGGCAGCACTCTGGCCATGCTGATTGCGAAGACACAGCTAGAGACAGGAGCGTGAAAGAAATAATTTTTTAAAACCCTCAGCCTGTTTCTCCAGTCAGCCTTCCCTTTAAAAAAGCGCCAGACTGCGATCGGCCCAGGAAAAGACGTGTTGGTACGGCCCTTCATTGGTGAGCCAGCTCGCAGAGACTGATACAGATCGAGCCCTGCCTGACGGCCAGCGTACAGGGGCGCCGTGTATTAAACACCAGCTCGCTCGGAAGTGCTGGAGGGGCAGCTTTCCCTGTTTTAGAGCTTCTGTTAAAAGGGGAATTGGGCTTAGGTGTAGTTTTATCACATTTATTTTCCTCTTCTCCTTCACTAGAGTCAATAGTTTCTGTGCTCACCACACCTCTGAGTCTGATTATGAGACTTCTCAGTCCCCAACAGCCCCTTATTTTCTAATGATACACTGCATCAGCCTCCACCTCTCCTGGGGCTCTCAGCCACACCTCTGCTTGAGAACCAGTGAAGAGTGTCTTCACTTGGTCTTGCTCTGGCATTGCAGTGCTCAGTAATCCTTTCATCTTGTAATGTGCAGTGTTCTGAGACTGGCTGCCTGTGCGGTCTTGTTCAGCAGTGGCCACAGCACAGTTCAAAGCCTGGTGCCCTGGATCCTTTTTAAAGAGAAAAGGAGAAGATATATTGTGCTGAAATCGTTTTCATTGACTGAACAATGAGGGCCTTAGATCTGGGGTGGCGAAACCAGTGACTGGATCACGAAAGCACTGCTAAGCAGAGTGAGTCACAGCTGGGTCTGGACTGGTCAGGCAGGCTGTTTTCAGTCTGGTTGGGTTAAATCACTCTGATGCTGGCCGGTGCAGTTCGATTTTCGCTGCCGTTGGACACCACTGGTCAGTTTGGTCATGCAGAGTCGAGTTCCAGTCAGGTCAGGATCAGTCTGTTGTGGTGGGGCAAGTCATGGAACGGGCAGGGCTGGACTGGAATGGACTGGTCATACTGAGGCAGGTCACAGTTGGACCTGGGCTCATCACTGAGGATGGTCACTGTTGGGTCAGGGCTGGTCTCGTTTTACACAGGCACTACAAACCTGCTGGCAAAATCATGTTCATAGTCTCAAGGATTCAGTCTGGTTAAAACGGGAAGTTTGTTTTTTTTTGTCATGTCCTATCTTTCTTGTTTCACTCAGTGCTGTACGTGTCTTACTCCTGAGGACTGCTTTTGCTGTGGAATCGATTCCTCGGTGCACGAAACTCATCGTTGTCTAGCAAAAAGAAAGGAGGGGGGATGTATTCCAGTGTCACATTTACCTGTGAGCCCTGTGCAGCTTCATGCCTTTAACATGCATTGTCGTCTTTCAGAGTTGAGGTTGTGCTTTTTTTTTTGTTAATTATCATAAGGAAAATAACTGACTTGTTATGTGTAGTTTTTACAGCATTTATCCACAATTATATTTAGGAGAAATACTCCACTTTTGAAGTCGCTTATTAGAGATGCTCTCATCTTATAAATATTCAATGCAAATTTTTAGGGCTGTGAAAGAGAATTTCCATAAAATATTTATGCAGAAGTGGCTCCATTTTCAAATAGAATAAAAACTTAGTTTGTGTCCTTCTTTGAGCTAAAAGTCTTGCATCACTCCTCTGCTGAACAACCTTGTACAGAAAAGTACGGCCAGACCTAGAAAACAATATTCCAGAATATTGGGTCAGTTCTGTAACTCAGAGATTCCAGAATATAGGATCAAACTCAGAGCACGAAGAGTCCGTGTTCATATGAAGAGCGTCTGACTTTGTTTGATGGTGGCCATGTGCCCACAGCTCACTGCACCAAAGATACGTGTTTCAGCAGTGCTGACTCTTCAGTGCTGGGATTGGAACAGAGATAAACAGTTAAGGTGCAAATAATCTGACTAATTTATGATCAAAGATGACAGGGTAGCTTTAGCATATTTTTGGACCCATTCTCATAACTCTAAACTGCTGGAAATATTCTGAAACAGCGTATGAAATGCTCTTTTTCACACCTACATGATCTCTTGCTGAATGTGTGTTCTCCAGACTTTTACAGTTACTCGGAGAAAAGGAGGAGCAAATGTGACTCCAGTGTGAAGTGTTGGAGCTCCCTCTCCTGTAATTCAGCTTTTGGGGGCGCTACGGAGACCAGGATCTGGGGAACCCTGTTCCTTTGCCGCAGTAGAGGCTCCAGGCTTGGGAGAACTGCTTCAATGGGCAGCAGGAATCCCCCTTGATTGCTAACAAGCTTAGGTGCTTTTTAATCTTTCACAAGATCTGCTCTTTGTCTTCCGCACTGTAGGATATTGTTAACTGACATGAGGAGAGCACTACCTCATTCCAAAACGACTCTAAACACGAACTTGAGTCAGCTTCAGTTTGTTGATGGATACAGAGCTCTGTATACATTGCTATTTTAAATTCCTAATTAAGATTTACTTCAAAGTACAAGAGCACATGTAATCCTTTTTATAGTGCAGTCTTTCTCTATGGATCATTAATATCCAGTATACATGCCAGCTGACCTGGGGAAGAATCTCCTAGAAGGCTAGACTGTACTGTTACTAGACGATGGCCATATTTCCCCTGTTTGCTTATTTCTGAAAACATTTTAAAATTTTGGAAGCTACAAGACCTGCTCTGTGTTCTCTGTTTATTCTACAGCCATGGTGTTTAAACTGTCAGTGGGCTGACTCTCCTGAAAGGGAGTCATTCTTGGTAATGAAGTCATATCTCAAATCACACCACAGTCATGAGGACCTCAGACATCGGTGTGGGTGTACCTGCAGGGGAGGGGGCACCCCAGCCAGAATGCAGCACGCAAATCAGGTGAACAGAAACAGAATCGGAGGGTAGATGTAGAGAAGAAGGCACTATAGAGTGACATTAAAACTGTCCAGTTCCTCCCTCGTTAAGGAATCTGTCGTCAGGGTTATTCTCCTTTGTCAAACTGTGTTCTTCTGTCGTCTGTCGGTGTTCAATCACGCCAAGTGCCAGACCAGGCGTCTGCTAGTACGTGGCTCAGCGAGACGGATCTCAGTGAGCCAGCATTGAGCCAGCATGGATCTCTCCCTGCCCTCATCCTGGACATGTCCAACACTCAGTTGTGCTTTGAAAAGTGCTGGAGAATTGTATTATTTTTGTTATTTTTTATAAGAGGAGAGGGTTAGTCAAACATATACAGTACTGTAGCATACGTGATAAACATTGCAAATGAATTTTTAAGGAAAACTCCATCAGCATCGTCTTATTTTTCTCGCATCATCTTTTCTGATCTCCGTCTTCTCTCAGGATAACAGCGTTTCAGTCCTTCTCAAACCATGACTGTGTGGCAGAGGTGGTGGTAGTTAAAGTCTGTAGAAGCTTCTTGGAGTAGGTATCAAAAGAAATCTGCACGACTAAAATTTTCTGTGTTTTATTTGACAAATATTTTTTTTTTGTGAAGACAGAAATCGTGCCTGCTGCCACAAACCCGTAGATCCGAACTTGTGGTGAAAGGCAACACAAGCTCGTGTCTACAGGTCTGTGACAGTGCGGCAATCACATCCTGCAGCTCACCGCGTCCTGTCTGCTGCTGCTGCTCTGTCCCGGACTTCACTGTTTCAGGCACTGCGCTTTTATTTCTTTTCAAAGGTGCATCAGGATTTAGTCAGGCATCAGGTGTTAGAAGAAATTAAATAACTGGCTGGAAAATATTCCCCCAAATGGTCTGAATTCATTTGAGGCTAAAAACTACAAATCCTGTAATTTCAACATATTTACAAAACAAGACTTTTTAGGGTAAAACTGGTAATGTTTTTTTTATTTATTACCAGCATTGAATTGGAATGCAATTAGTCTTGTGAGCTGCACACTGCAGTTTACTCGTGATTTATTAAAGGATGAGCTTGGAAAGCTTTTGTCTCATTAAGGTCTGTTGTTTCTGCTGTGAAGTTTATTTGCTTTTTATCTGTGCTCTTTTTTATTCTTTTGTTCAGTGCATTTATTTTTCTTGCACACCAGTACTGATGTAAACTCACTCCATTTCACCGCTTCTGAGCTTTAGACGAACAGTACCGTGTTTCTCAGTCACAGCCTTTGAATGATGTTCGCACTCCTGTGCACACTGCTGGTCTGACTGTGTGCTAGGAAGTTCAAGGCTTTGAAGAGAGCAGAGGTGTGTTTTTTGGGGCAGAAACATGGGGAGCAAATGGGCTTCCTTATGACGCATCAATCCTCTCACTCTTTTGTACGCATTGCAGGCCTCCAACCTAAGGTGCTCTTTCTCAGATTGATCTGAAAACAGAATACACCCAACCAAGGGGGGAAGAAAATAGGTATTGCAGTTTTCAATTCTTACCTAATATAGCCACAAATAATTTTATCCTTCATCGTATTTATTGATTTAGTAATAATAGTGGTGGTAGTAAAACATTAACTGTTCATACCAAGTAAAAATCAAAAAGAGGCAGAAATGTCAGCAGGGTTTTTTTTCAAATAGATATCATGACTAGGCATTAAACCTTGAATTTTTCTCTACCTGGGACTTTGTCTCAGCAGTGTGCTTGTGATTAATGTGCTGAAGGTTGAAGTGTTATCTGTGTGCTCTTCTATCCGGTGGAGGAGCTGTATGAGTTTAACTTCTCCGTCTCGTGGAATGGGCCTCCGCAGCACACCCTCAGTCCTCCGTGGCTGTGTTATGCTGTTCGTCGTAAAAATTATTATTATGTTGCTTATTGTTTTGGTGTTCACTGGGTGTCACCAGCATCTGCTTTGCATCAGATCAGTCTCTGATCAAGTTACAGTACTAACCATAATTGTGCTTACTCTACCCATGTACACTGTTACACTGTACACTGTACATTGTCTGCCAGTGTGTTACACTGTACACTGTACATTGTCTGCCTGTGTGTTACACTGTACACTGTACATTGTCTGCCAGTGTGTTACACTGTACAGACACTGGTACTGTTCATGTCCACTGTGCGATCTGACTGTGTTAGTGTACATTGTACAGAGACTGGCAGTGTGTTCATGAACATTGTACAGTCGGACAGTGTGTTACAATGTACATTGTACAGAGACTGCCAGTGTGTTCATGTACATTGTACCATCTACAGTAACAGTGTTACAGTGTACATTGTACAGAGACTGCCAGTGTGTTACAGTTTACATTGTGCGATACATTGTCTTGAAAGTGTGTTACAGTAAGCATTATGAAGTCTCACAACGCTGTGGTAGACATACTTTGCTGCAGTGGGCTTTGTAAAGGATAGCCTGTAATAGTAGCACCATTATGAAGAACCTGAGAACAGCTAGGAAGGGGGGTGGGTTACCTCTTGGGGAGGATTTTAGGGAGATAGGCATGGGAGACAATTGTATTGTGTTATTTCCAAATACAAAAAGATTGGATTACAAAAAAGTGCCTTAAGAGTATAAAAAAAATCATAAGATTCCCTTCAGCTCAAACCCCAGTATGCTGTATGCCTCTGCTGTTCTTATTCCTCAGTGTGAGGGGTCTGTAACATTCTGTGTGGGATTTAGGGGTCATTTTAATTTTTCTCATTCAGCTTTTTTTTCTCTGCAGAAAAGTTCAAGATATTCAATGTGTTCCATTTTTACACTAGGTATAGGAGGATAATGCATGTTGAGTAAAATATCAAGTTAAAAGAACTTACTCTTTAATGAGTTGGTCATACTTTTACTGTTCCTCTGGGAGAGAATGAATGTCTCTCCCAGAGGCACTAATACTTGTTTCCCAGTTGTTCATATGAAATACCAAACACTTGTGTGAACATCAGCTGAACCAAAGTGGGCAGGATTCATTTTCAGAAAGTTAACCCAAGGCTGCGTGCAGTGGTCACATTAGCTTTCAAGACACTCGAACAGTAAAAAGTTGTGTTATTCTGTTCATTGAGATGAAAAAATATGAATCACAGGCTGAAAAACACAAGTCAAACCCTGAAGGGTCGAACACATGGTGGCTGTGCAGCGAGCCGTCCTCTCTGGGAAGAGCGAGGGGCATGTTTTATTAAAAGAGAAGTGTTGGGATGCAGCAGAAACAGGATGAGCGATTCGGGAGACAAAGTTGTTGACAGCAGGTTGTACATCTTGCAGCCCCCCGCCGACTGCATGGATGAGAGAGATCTTCGGCGAGTCCCCTGTATGGCCCCAGATTGCGTGCTTGCAGGCTGAGGTAGTAGGTTGTATAGTTTAGAATTACACCACGGGAGATAACTGTACAACCTCCTAGCTTTCCCTGAGGCACGCGGAGCTCCTGTCAGAAAACATCGCCTCTGCAGACCCCAGCCAGGCTCCACACGGTAAGACACCGGCCTCTGCCACACCTGAGCCTCTCGGCATCACAAGCCAGCACTGCACTGCTGGAGAGTCTGAGCCTGCCTGAAGTCACCCACACAGGAGCCACAGGAGAGGAGCAGAGGGGAAGGGAGGAAGGCAGGATGAATTAAAGGAGAGCAGTAAGAAGAACTGATAACTCCTTTGCTGCAAAATCGTACAAACTGTGTTTTTCATTGAACATTTTTTAAATTAATTACATTACACAGATCATGGCCATTGTCCTGTAAAAACCAAGTAGCAGTTATTCAACTGAATCCAGGTTACGTAACTAGTGTTCTTGAAGATGTCCAAGGCTCCCATCAGAATTGTACTAAAAGATCTCAGTGCCTCATTGAGCTGATATCTCATTCAGTCAGTGAACAGGGTGTGTGTCTGGGCAATGCTAGCAGAACTAGAATGTCGCTTGTACTGCATTTCATTAACTAATCAATGAAAGATATTTATGGTGCAATGTTAACAAACCAATCTGAGCCTGGAAAACGAACAGAATAACTATCTGCTACACATTCTCCTGGGGTTGGTCTAGACTGGCACTGATCTTTTCTTAAATAATCAATTGTGCCACGGTGCTCAGTCACCAGTCATGCACAATACGTTTCTCTGTTATTCAGGAAGAACATTCACTTCAAAATTTTAATATCTCGGAAGGAGTGACACAGAAAATCCAAAATACCGTGCATACTAAACAACTTATTTTTGCATTGGTACACTCTGGGGAAAAAAAACATGTTTGTGTTTTTGTTGGATGTCTGTGGCTTTGAGACATGCACTCAAAATATTTGGGCCAGAAATGGTCCTCTGATGGCATACAGATGACCTGCAGCCAAAACCTGATAGAAATCCCTAATAATGAGCTTGACTGCTACTGGCATATTAGAAAGAGTGGTATTTTGTTTTTTTATGTGGCCTTTAACATTTCTGTGAGGGTTTTACATCTTTCAGCCAAGCACAGTGTGGTTCTGCAGGCATTGAGCTCTGCCTGTTAGACGTGTTTGCCAGTCCTTCATTTCAGGTCAAACACTTTTGAAGGTTTCATGTGGTACAGTATACCACGATAAAAGCTCAGTGAAATCATAGTGAAGAATAGAAAATTTTGGTAAAGTATGAAGCAAACCAAGAGAAACAATGGAAATTTAAAGTAAGTCAATGATATTAGTATGGGTAAACCAAGAAAAAATAGAAAATCAGTACACATACTGTATAACATTGCTAAAGCATCATAAATCATCTGGGAGTCAGGCACTTCCCGAGTGCATCACATTTTGCACAGACTACTTGCAACAGCGACTCTGACCCCTCTACTGCCTGACCTATGGCATTGAGGGACTGCATTCTCCCCCCAGATCCCATTTGTCTCCATAGACTCTTCCTTTGTCACAGTAAGATAGCCCTTTCAGTGCCTTCACACCAGCAGTAGAAGAAATGAAAGTATAAAAGATGTATAACGATACATAATTTATCTGTAGTGTTTGACCCAAAATAGCTTTCACAGGATAATGTCACAGTCACCTCCCTGCTAAAATATTCCTTTGCCATGGAATCTTCTGTACGTTAAGGAGAGAGTTCCTAAAGAGCAGCAAGTTATGTAGTACACAGCACAGTGCTCTTCTCATTGGATAATGTACCTTCTTTGATATGCTACACAGCCATGTCAGCCCTCCCATAGCTCTGTACAAGGAAACACTGAATTTTACTACATTGATGCATATTTTGTAGTAAAAGAAAAAACAGTAAAGAGCAATTGGAGTGAATTATGTGATAGAATACCAGACATTTCTGCCCGGGAAGTTGCTACATTTTTCCTAATTGACAAGAGATGGTACTAAGCACTGTTTATGGCTACAGGGGAAGAAAAGTAATCACTAGCCAATTGTGTATAAAGTTCACATGGCTTGCGTTCATAAGAGTGACTTCACCCCAGCCAGTACATTTCGTGGAATCTGTGGCTGTAGCGTTCACTATCTCAGTCATTCGGAAAGGTCTGGAAATGCCACAGCCCTAGACATCATCTTCTCTGATGCAGTTTTCATCATCTGCTCCACCATGTGAGGAATTGTAAAGGAAATCTATAGCTTGGATAATCCCCTCTCTACTTTAAAGGAATTATGGATACCTCTAGCAAAAAAGTTTGTATGCTCCAGCCTCTGTTCAGAGGTACTCTCAGAGTAAACCTGAGTATCGTGTTTAATTGTGCAAACTGACATAGTATGATGAGATTGCAGTGTTTACTAAGAACTCTTTTTTGTTGGCTGTACTTTTCGAAATTAATTTCTTGCCTGATGTCATGGTCTGTGTTTTCGTTGACCCTTGGTTAATGTTTCTGTTCATTTTGCTATTTTAGCCATTTAAAAAAGGAAGAGGTGGAGAGGGGTTATATCTGTTTCCAGGATCTGAGTGTGCACTGCTCTTCGGCTGCTTGCCTCTGATGTCATCCTTCACCACGCTGCTTATATTAGTTTGATTCCAGGGAGGGAGATCAAGTGCTCTTCCTCAGGACAAGGAGGGACTGGGATCTGGGACTGGTTCACAACTGTCTTCGCAGAACAAATGGGTACCTTAGTTCAGCAGGTGCCCACTGAGGTCAGGAAGCTTAGATTGGCAGGGTCAAGCCCAGTGTTCCAGGCCTCCTGTGGTGTTTACGGTCAGCTAGGTGAAGCTTCATTTGGGCTGTGAGATGGGAGGACACCCACCTGCCTCCAGTCAGCCTCCACTGAGGTGTGGTTCACAGCCAGGAGAGGAAGAGAGGTTGAACAGCACTGTTTGAGGAAAAAAGCACCTCTGGGAAATAGAGTATTAGTGTTGGAATTTCTACACACAAAACAAAAACACACATCCTGACCTCAGAAGACCCTCTGTTGGCAAAACAGAAATCAGTCAGTGTTGTCAGTTAGTTCTTCCTGTACAGACGTGATGTCAACCAGTATGACCTGTCTGAATATCAGGACTCCTTTTAAAAAGTCTCTGGCTTTTGCTGCCTCTGCCTGGAATACCTGGTATTACTATTAACAATAAATAGAGATGAATTACTGCTGCAAATTGCAAAACACATTGTTTGAATAGCCAAAAGAGAGTGTCTCATCGTGCAACCATTTAATTAAGACACGGAAGTAATACCTTTTAAAGCATTTTCACTGCACCCTATGTCTTAATGTTAATATCTTTTCATCACACATCATTGTCATTTTGTGTGGTGAAATAACAAATCCCTTGATCTTCCTGTATATCAGTCTCTCATTATTATCTAAATAATACAGCTGTTCTGTATGTATGCATCTAATAAAGCTTTCATGTGGTACATTATGTGGTAAAGAAGCCCTGCACGGTAAAGGTTGACAAATGGTTATTAGTTGTGTTAATCCTTACTTTGTTAACTAATACATAAAAATAAGTTAGCTGCAGCATAGCTCAAGCGCATCGGAGGAAGTCTCGCTGAAGCAGACGCGTTTCACGGAGCAGGCCTACTTCCCCAACAGACAACCCATTGCCCGTCAGCGAATAAAAAGCATTTCTGCTTCTGAAGCACTTGAGCCCACTGACATGTGCTGTCGTGACCCCTTGAAACTGCCCAGGCTCAGCGCAGTGTGCTGCTTCTTCAGTTATGTCTCACACAAGTCATATCTGTACAAATCCCATTGAAAACTGTATGTTTGTGGTCTTTGTCTTTTTTGTTGTCGGTCATAGCTGCGTCACAATAGAGGAGTAGTGTCACCAGATACTAAATTTTGCATGGTTTGGACTAGGTGGTACCATAGGTACTGTATGCACTCTCTGCCCTCTGCCCTCTGCCCTCTGACTTCCCTGAGTCAAATGTAATACCTGCTGGGGAGTCTCCCTAGATAGGGAATGGCTCAATTCCATGCTCAAGTCATACAGTGTATTCTGATTGGACTCCCCTGACAGGGAGAAAACATGACCAGGGGCCATTTTAAATAGTATTTCCTTCAAGCTTTCCAAACTGCTTGTGGGTTTTTATCCACTACCATTGCCATAAAGTCAAGCCCAGTGTTATAGGTCTTCATTTCCAGTCTATGATCAAAACTACAGCACATTCTGTAGACCTGTTCTCCAAATCAGTGAGTGAATAAAAGCAAAGTTTACATTGTTCCAGATGTATTCATGCAGAAGAGTGTAAAGTAAGAAAGACAACATAGTAAAGCATATCAAAATTAATAATACATTACAGTTATCTAGTATTTAAGTAAAAGTCGGCATGTGTAGGAGTACATAGCCTGCCCTAGTCATTTCTGATGTGACAGAAGATTCAGTTTTAGAATAAAAAAACATAGGCTATTGATCTACTGTAAATTGAAACTGTTTGCATTATAAAGTAGTTGAGCTCGTGTGTACTTTTTTACTTTTTCTTTTCAGTCCAGTAAGTCTTATATCGATCGGTCTGCGTTTCAGTTGAAATGTACGAATCTACGTTTGGGGAAAACCTCTTTCCACGTGGCAGGAATGGCAGGAAATGACGGAAATGATCCTCCGTTGAAACCTGAATGTGGGTCTCATGGGTTACTGCACAACCGCGGCGTGATGTCTTCCCATTCCTTTCACTGCCCCGTCTGCACATCTGCCCAGGGAGCCAGAGCCGACTTTCTGCTAGTAGGTTAACAGGTTTTCCGCTCAAAAGCCTGACAACTAACAAAATCTTGCAGCAGGAGTTCCTGACAGTGAGCTGCACCGACGTGACTGCACCAAACCTCAAAATGTTGTTTTTTTTAAATCTTGCTTCTTTTTGGGTGCAGGTTGAAATCAGACATTAGTTACACAGCAGTCGTGGGGCTCGCATCAGACTTTTGAGACAGAGTGGGTGAGAGTTGTTAGCAATGTAGCAGATTTCACAGTATCCTGATGCATCTGGAAAATGGAAGTGTTCGTGCCTTTTCTGGATTCCAAAGATTCTTTTGTGTTTTTTCATGGCCCTTCCTGCTTGAGATGCTACCAGGGCCTTATACGAGCCCGAGCTATTTTCGATCGGGCCAGGGTGGCCGGTGGGCGCAAGTGGTGAAGTGAGGATCGCTGTGAGGGGCGATGACAGTTGTGAGTTAGAGAGAGAGAACAGGCAATGAGCACTGGGCATCGGGTGCATTTATTCTGTTTTCTGAAGACTGGTCTTTGTTCGTTAGCAGATCTGAAATGCTCTGCAAGGGCACCCGTCCAAAAACACAAACGAGAGAAGAATGCTCACCCTGGCACCAGAAGAAAGGCTGCAGGCTCCGAGTTAATAATAATTGCAAGGGGAAATAATTACGGACTTCAAAGGTAGTGGTGGTGGTGGGGGGGGGGTTTATTATTTCTTATTTTATGTTGCACTGAAAGGTGGTTGAGTGAACACAATGGAGGCGTTACTGAAAACACTGATTTTCAAATCCGTGGCTTCGCTCAGGTTTCTTTGTCAAGACCAGCTTCTGCAGTGACCCCGCAAGGGTAGCAGCAAGTTGGCATTCCTTTGTTGCCTCATTTCTAACCTCTTGCTGATCCTGGCTGTCTCTCTGCTGGGCCGCATTCTCCCTCTTGAGATTGCTGCAGGCCTCTTTGTCTCTGCGTTCTGCTCTGCAGGAGCCTGTGCTGCATGCTTCTGTGTTCAGTCTGTAGCTCATACTGTAGGAGCCCCACACTGGTGGTGAAGAAATGCACAGAAGGAAGACTGGAGCTTCACGCATCAGCAAGTTCATCCTCTGCTCCTGTATTAATTAGTAGTATTTAGACAACAGCCTAATTTGGCTCCTCGTTTCTCATTCTTTTGTCATTATAGTAATTTAATTACTTACTTTGCGTCAGAATATTGCCAGTCAGACTTCCAGACAGAATTTCCTCTAATTGAGAAAACTGCCCCCTGTTATTTGTGCAACCAGTGCTCAATCTAGAAGCTCGGTGAAGCTGTACAACTAGTGGAATAAACTTCAGTTCATTTTGCAGTAAGAAAATGTTTTCTGCTGTAATTAAAAACAGCTTGTCGAGTGCCCATAACAGCTTCAGAAGCATATAGATTGATCAACAATGAAATCAGTTGAAATTCTTGGGCCCCGTTTATGAATTTTCTTATTTAGCTGGTTGTGCAGTCGTTTTCTACATTACAATATCGTGCATTGGATTACTGGCTGGGGCTCAGCACTCCCAGTCCATTGTGAACTAGCCCTGCTGTGACACATTGTCCCTTTGAGGATTTTCTTGCTTTTGTTTATTGGTGTTTCAAAAAAAAAAATCACACCAAATCTGTCCTTAGCAGATACCCAGGTGCCACCTGGCCGCCCTGGTCTGCTCATTGTTAGTTGATACTGTTTGCGGCAGAGAGCAGCATGTTGTGTTAAAGGACAGGCTGTAATTTCATGAGTCTGGTTCTGGTTACTCAAGATACGCCTTAGATATGGAATACATTTAATATCATTGTTAATTATAAAGTTGTCTGCTCTCCTGTTTCCTTGCCTGTGGGCACAGGTATTGGAATGCCAAGATGGGTCAGGTGATAGGGAGCCTTTAGTGATGAAATTGCTATCATTTTACTATCTATGGTTTGTGCATCTGCCTGCGAGATGTGGCTGTGGAGCTACGGTGAAAGCTAACAATAGCGTCATTATATCCTTTGCACGGGCAAATGTATCAATATGCCATGCATGGAGAGATGGTATTACAGCTGTATTAATTTTCTATCACGGCTAAGGCACCTTATAGCTGTGTTGCGAATTGCTGGAATACCAGTTAAAACATACAGCATATGTGTGTCAAATCTGAAGACAGCACAAACCATCATGGACTGGGGAAGTAATACAAGACCGTTCTTTGGCTGATGGGTGGTGAGTTCCCTCTCTCATTATAGATCATCCTTTTAGACAAAGAGACATGGATCTTGGAATCAAGTTTGATTGTCCTCTAGAAACTGCTTCATGAAGTTGTGGAAGTATATTCACTAATTATGATACCAAATTATCAGGCGCCCTCAGGTTTGTTGGTTGTTTCAGATGAGGGGAAGAGATCATAGAAGTGTTAGCTTGTATGTTCTGCTGTGGCATGTAAAGGTTATCCAGGCTACTGAACCCATTTACGCATCTACATGCCAATTAAGAAAGATGTGGTGTTGTAGAGAATTATGATTATTATATTCTAAATAAATGTCTGTGTCTGTTCAAAGAGGAACTTAATTCACACATTTTGCCTTCATTTTATCCATAAAGCATTAATACTTATTATTCTGAAGTATGCTGAAATATAACCTAGAAACAAGAAACACAGCATAGATCAGACAGGAGTCAGCCCACATGGCATCCTCAGACTTGCACAATGTACTGCAGTGAAGTGTAACTGAACTAAAGGAAGGCTGCCCCCTGTTGGTGTATCAGGGGACTTGCCAGTCAGACGGAGCACTGCAGCTGTGTGCAGCGGCTGCAGCCGGTCCTGCAGCTGGAAGACAACAATGAGCGATAACTTCCTCTGGCTGCCTTTGTTCTCGGTGGCAAGGAAGAGGGGAGGAGGGAGGAGGCAGGCGGAGCGTGTGGAGCAGGGAGATCTGCAGTCCTTCTGCACAGGGCTCACACACAGCAAAGCCCACATGAGCAAGGGGAGCAAACAGCTGGCCAGCGTAAAAGAACAGCCGCCTTCCCCGTGTGCAGGGCTCTTTTTGTAAAATGCCGTTGTAATCTTTTTTTTAAGCAAGAGGTAAAAATATACTTTTAGCAGGTATCTTTACCCATAACAATTTAGAGAAACGAATGGGAGGACTAAAGTGTCAGCAACTGCAGATGTAGTGTCTCTGAATGCAATGGTTCAGTTCTGCATCTCACCTGAATGGTGGAGTGTGAGGCTCTTTCAGTCAGTGATGTCCTTTACCTTAACCACTGGACCACCTAGTCAGATTTTTAAGAGATGAGTCATATTGTAGATTTCCTCTTTTCCTTGTTTTATGGGATCACAAAGTAGTTTCATAAAATCAGAATGATCTGTGGTTTAGTGTAAGATCACCGTGCTGCCAAACAGCTGCATGTCTTTAATGTGGAACAAGGTGCGGTCTAGCCTTCGAGATCCCTTCAATCCCGTGGGCTCATTCCCTGTTGAACCAAGCTCAGGGCTTATAGAACAGGACCCTGTGGGAGGGAGCAATGGTCTACCAGAGCCTGTGCTGTGTTATCTCAGCCCCTCAGCACTAATCCAAACCAGACCGCAGGCTGAGAGGGCCAGTTTGGCTCCAGAGTGCAGTGCGTGCCTCTGCATCTGAACAGTTTTTGTATTTTGTATAGAAGAAAAAACACTAGTGACCAGTGATTCTTAAGAATGCAAGATTGTAACTAATGGGGAAACTCATGTAGCTCATTTGGTTGCTGATTGATCCAGGGTTCTTATCCAGCCATTTCTAGAAAGAAGCCAGGGTATCGACTTCAGCACATTGACTTGGGCAGCCTGTTACATACTCCCACAAACCTTTGTGTAAAGAAGTGCCACTTTTTTTATTTTAAATGTACTTCCATGTAGTTTCCTCTTGGGTCCTCTGGTTTTTCTTTCACTGGTGCTCCTGAAGAAGTCCACCAAGTTGTCTTGTCAGTGCTTATGAAGATTTTGAATATTTGAATCGGTTAAAACCCACCCACCTCTGAAAAGGTTAATTTCTTTTAACTTGGTGCTTAGACCGGTCTCTTCCGCCACTTGCCTCTGAATTGAATTGTACCTAATTCCGACATTTAATTTTTAGTAATATTTTGTTAATAATTTAAGGGTTTTTGTGTTAATCATAAAGACAAATTGAACTAGAATTAATTGGAAATAGCAAGTTTGAGCTCTGTAACATAGGATGCATCTAATGTTCCAAATTGTAAACATCTTACTATAGATCTTAAAACTATATAACAATTCAGATTCTCTATTAGACTTTGTAGAACACTGAAATCATTTGAAAGGAGAGCTGTGTTGACCTGGTAGCTCCTAGTGTGTTTCTGCGCTACTTTAAAATCTCCTTCTGGGCATGATGTGTCCACTCCATGTTTCTCTCGCCACACCTGCGCAATTATGTAGGACTGAAAGCTTGTTCGGTTTATGCTTTTTCGTGGTGGTAAGGATGTCTCAACACATTTTTGAAGTAAGTGACATATCACAAGTTTGCTATAATTCACTGATCCTGTATTCACTCAAAAATTGTCGGTGGTTTAATTCTGCAGTTCTGCATTGTCCGACATTTTGCAGCGTCCTGTCAAGAACGCTTTGTGAGAGTATTGGTAACAGTATGATTTATCATAGTCTGTTGGAGCTCATGTTCATCGGTGTAAGGTAAATTATTTCTCAGGATTTGGAATTAAATTCCAGCAGCTTTCTGTGCTTTTACCCCGTCCCGCCTTCTCTGGCTTCCTGCGGTCGTCCTCACCCGTCTTCGTCTCTCAGTGGACTGGCTGCAGTAGCCCGATATGACACCGCTTTCTCTCTCTTCGTCTCCGTCACCTCTCTCGTACGTGAGAGCGGCGCAGCGGTCTCGCAAATCCCAGAGGGCGAATGTTGCAGAAAAGTGTTAACGTCTGTCTTTTTTCCCTCCCTGCCCTTTTTTTTTTACGGGTGGTGTCTGTAGGGGTCGTGTAGCCAGAGAGTGCCAGTTAGGGACCTGGCAGTGAGCTTAATTTTAGCCCTTGTAAATCACCAAATGGCATAAATATAGTTTAAAAACACAGGGCCAGTTTTTATTAACTTATTTATTCATTCCGTCTGTGCGAAGGCAGGGAGTCCAGGCATTTAAGCAATCCGTAGCGGCAGTATAGAACAAGGGCAGGGGGTGGCGGGACGAGATGTCTGCTTGCGATGTGGACTGCCTGACTGGCTGCGCCCCGAGTTTAGATACAGGACTATGACTCCTCATTCTTTGGTTATTCGGTCTGTGTGTATATTTATTCCCATTTCTGTGTTTATTTATACACGGCTGGATGCTTTCGACAGCAGTGTAGAGGTGTCCTGTTTTTCAGGAGGAGGAACGGCAGCGGTTGGCGTGAGCAGGCTTTTTGTTTCGAAGCCCTGCGACATTGTGAGGTAGAGGATGGGTACGCAGCCTTCGGCGAGATTTTCACCACGCCATTTCAGTTATTATTGTCCGTATAGTTATTGTCATCGTCCGTGGGGCCTCTCTTCGGAGGTAAGCAAAACCCTGAGTTATTGCTGCACTAAAACGTGTTTTGTATAAACATTAACGTCTATTAAAGAGCGTGCCAGTTTGGTAATTCACCAGCTATACGAGTGTGCTTGTGTCTGTACTGTGCATTTCTGTGCTAATGTATGGTACATTTCAGTGTATCCCTGTTTTTATGTCTTTGTTCATTTAATTGGGTAGACAGGCAAGGGGATGGGTGTATGGAGTGTGTGTCGGTTTGCGTGTATGTGCATGGGAGTGTGTGCGCACTTGGTGCTGCTCTGTGTCCTCGCAGGCTGCAGACAGCGGTGCAGTCAGTCTAATATTAGCGAAGCAGCGGCTGGTGAGTCTGGCCGGGCGGAGATGATAAATGAGGCTGTCTCTGTGTATTCTGTTGGGGGGGGTACCGAGGGAGGGAGTTTATGGGGGGGGGTGGGGGACTCTCAGGAAAAAAATGTAGAGGTGATTAGAGCAGTATTGATTGCTGATTGCGCCAGGAATGCTGCAGACACTGTACACAATCCGTGTGACGGTCAACAAAGAGGATTTGAGGCTTTCTGAAATGAGACACTGAGAGAGCTTTGGAGAGAGAGGGAGAGAGAGAGTGAAAGGAAGGAAGGGGGCAGTGTGGTCTGGAGAATTTTCTCCCTGTCGTTGATTTGTGCCTGGTGTGTGTTGTCCGTCCACAGCCTCCCTTCCCTGCATATTTTCCTCCCTCTCCCTCTCTCTCCCCCCTCTCTGTCTCTCCTCTTTCCCTCTCTCCCTGAGCCTGAGGGATCCAGCCAGTGAAGATTAAATGTAGCCTCTGTAAGCCAAGCACATCGTGCAGCTATGTCTATAGGGCCTGTTTTTTTTTCTCTGTATAAGATTGTCTTAATGATGCCGGGTTCTGAGTGCTTTAGAGAGAGAGTGCAGGAGAGAGAGAGACTGCGAGACAGTGAGAGAGAGGAATACAGGCAAAAGAAGGCAGGAAAAGGGGGAAATGAGCGAGCCTTGCTGACTGGAGATGGACCTGAAAAAGAAAAGAATGATGCAGAAAGGTCTGAAGAGAAGTTAAGATCGAGGAATTGAAAAGCAAGAGGCGACTGGCTCCTTTGCTTTCTCTTTCAGTCTCTCTCTCTTTCTCTCTGATACTGCAGAGCAGCGGGCCTCCGGGTTTAAATGATTTCAGCTGTGCGAGGAAATGAATGGATGATATTTCTGTTTTTTCTCTTTTTTTTTTTCTGGGTGTTGGATGTGGACTTGTAAACGGATTGTGAGGCAGCATAGGTGGTGGGGGTGAGGCGACAGTCTAGCTGTGCCGTGCCTCTGCCACTTACTCTTTTCTCAATTTCATGTGTGTTTCAGTCTGCTCGGCACGAGGGAATGAGCAGGACGGGGGAGAGCGGGCAGGGGCGATTGGAAGACAGTGGCAGTCAGAGAGAGCGCTGAGTGGAGAATGAGGCTGTAGCAACAGGCGTTGACGCATTCTTACCTTTTATTTGACTTTGCTGTCGCCTTTTCTGTTTTTTATTGAGTTTTTGGGGCCGGTTTAGGAGAGGGGTGGCGAGCGGCGGGTGCGATCGGTACCGTTTCGGGGTTTTGTGTCTTTTTCTTGTTTTGTTTGCTGCAGTGTGTCCGACCGTTACCTTAGCCAGTTCTTCCCTGCGAGAGGAAAGGCTGGATATGTAGTGGGGTTGCGAGAGAGAGAGCGGGAGAGCGGCAGAGGGAGAGGTGGAGGGTGTGTGTATGCCATAGCCCCCCCCCCCCCCCATTTTTTTCTTGGAGCATGCTGAATGCCAGACTGGTGCTGGCTCTCGTCAATGTGGCCTTGGCTATAGTCTAGCAGCTCCATCAGGAGGCCGTCGCCACCAGCAACGACAGGAAGGATTTTCTCCCCTTAATGCACAAGTTCCCTCATTTCGTTCTCAAGGTCTGTTTTGATTCGTTTCTGCGTGGATTTTCAGAGAACCGTAGGCCGTTTTTTTTTCCCACCGGGTACGTTTTTTCGAATCTGGGAGTTGCCTGCCGCTGTCGCCAGCGTCGATCGCACTTTTCTCGTCTCTTTCTCCCTCCGTCTCTCTCTCCCTCTCTTTGCACGTGGTGTGCTCTTTCTGTCTTACCACCCATCCTCTCGCCTTTTTTCTCTTCTTATCTCAGTCCGCTGGTTCATCTCCAGTCTCCGGCTCCGTCGCTGCCCCCCTCCCTCTCCTCTTTCCATCAGCCTCCCTGCGCGAAAAGCATTCGCTTACAGAGCTGCGAGGAGCCCTGTCTGCGAAAGTTGAAATCTGAGATTTTTCTCTCTCTCGCGCTCTCTCTTCTCTCTGTCCTCTCTCTCTGTTAAGCAGGCTGTTACAGAACGGGGGAGAGGGGCGTCCTTTTGCCACCGAAAGGGGTGAGTTCCTTAAGCGATTTCTTCTTCCTTCTCTTTTCCTTTTTAACCTCCCACCCACAGTGTAACATCTGTAGCTGATACCCTTTTAAAAAAGCTGAGAGGCAGAAGTCCGTAAAGATCAGACTTCTGCAGTGCCTCCTCAGAAAAAAAGGGGGTGTTTCTGTTGTCCTTTAATGTATGCATGTGCACAGATTTCTGTGTGGACAGCGCGAGAGGGATTCAGGAGGGGTCGCGATATATGGACCAATTTCTTTTTTCTTTGTGTGTCATTCCTGTTTTTCTCGCTGTCGTTTTCCAGTCCATTCAGTGCGCTGTCTAAGGTGGCTGGGTTTTCGCCTTGTACTGTTTCTTTTTTTTCCCCCTCTGCCCGACCGTGGCAGCGAGGGCTGAGTCTGAGATCAGAAGTGAGGACAGACACCTGAACGCACGCAGCAGCAGGGCAGTCACCTAGCCAAGCCAGCGCTCAGGCTTGTTAGAGAGTGCCGTATTGTTTAGTCTGGGGACAGGGCGGGCGGCTGAGGGTGGGGGGAACCGATGGGTCAATGTTGTGTCTGGCTGAAGGTTGCACTTGTTGTGTGTGTGAGAGAGACGAAGATGCGCCCAAGAAGCAGAGCAGAGCACCTATCCTCGCCGGTGCGTTCGGGGAAAGAATTCTTTTGGGGAGATTTTATTTTTAAAGAATTGACATTTTCTTACTTCTGTTTCCGATTAACGGCTAGAGATGTGAGGTTGCTGGAAGTCACAAAAAAATCATTGTACCCCTCTCAATCCCTGAGACCCTAACTTGTGACGTTTTGCTGTTATGTCCACGGGTTAGGCTCTTGGGAGCTGCGAGCGGTGCTCAGACGTCTCCTTTATTCAAAATGAAGATGGTGTAGAGCCTGTGTTGGAAATCCAGACAGAGAAAAGGGAAAAACCGCTGGGGGGAGTGAGGTGGGGGGGAGAATGTGTTGAGCTGGGAGCTCAGTCTGCAGAGAGCGAAGGGAAGATGGGGGTGAAGGAATGCCGGCTGTATCAAAAGCATGAGGTCATGTGACAGGCTGGTGGGTAGCATCAGCTGAGAAGTCTTTCTGGGGGCGATCTGCAAAATTAAAACAAGCGGAGCTCGTTAGGAATGGCGAGAAGAGAAGAATACAAAAGGAGCACAGAGCATGTTGTGTGTCGCAGCTTTTCTTTTTTCCTTCCCTTCATTCTTTCGTTTTCTCGCTCCCTCTGCCCGCCCCTTCTTGAGAGCAGCACAAAGTACTGGAGAGAGCGTGATGCACACAGCTCGGTACACTTGTGTTTGACCTCAGCGAACCCTGCCGGCGTGTTCAGAGACACACGTGTTGTTGGCTTGTTGTGTGTTGTGAGTGTGTGCCAGCGTGCCCGTATCCTGATCCACAAGCAGCGGCCAGCGTGAAGTGCCCGTGTCCCGCGGTACGATGCGGCGGTTCTCTCGGCGCCGTTTGCTGCTGTCTGGTTTGTGTGCAAAAGAACACCATTACTTCTTGAAACACGCAGCAGTTTGTGGTGGGCTGGCATCAGAGCCGACACGCTAAGGTCGTTCTGAAGCTGTGGAGGTCAAGCTTTCCACTTTGCCACACGGCTCTCAGCAATGACCGTCTGTGCTGTGCAGCACCCTCGTTGTGCATGCAAGGGCAGTTGACAGGTGTGTCAGTGGCTGCACATTTAGCAGCCCGAATCCGCACATTAATGCCATCTCTTCCCTTTGTGTGCTCTTCAGCACAGTCACGTCAGTTCACTGTTCATTAAGAAAGACCCTTTAGAAATCTGCCAAACATAAGCCAATCACATAGATTTTTTAATCCTCAACATGTTTATATTCTGGTGAGGAAGACGAGGGTTTGTTTCGGTGCTGGACTGTCGGGGGCAGGGGCATTAACATAAAATGCAATGCGCCTTATTGCCCATGAAAACTAATTCAGCGATAGTGGTTTTCATTTTCTCGATGCCCGTTCGACAGTGTGACATTTCAAGTTTAAAATGTTTAAAAAAGCTCAATTTAAATTAGATTAACTTAAAATTTCAGCCTGTTGACAGGCAATGTCATTGTTCTTAAGCTCCTGTTGCTCACACTGGAGTGTCTGCGTGCCTCTGCCCCTTTGTACCTGGATACAGGACTCAGGGTGGCTGGGACTTGGGGGGGTTGGCACAGCCCACTGTCTGTCTGTTGTTAGTGCAGCCGGATTTGACCGGAGACTCATTGCTTGCTGGAATTCCAGTCAAGATCTTTGAGGTTGTGCTGTCGACCGTTGATCCAGAAAGCCCTGCAGCAGTGCTGATTAAGAATCACCACAAACCCTTATTCGTAGCTCTTCCTAGCTGTGAAATTTGTAACCGATGGGTTTTGTTTTATTCTTTTGCAAATGCACAAGATGTGTTTTTTTTTTCTGGTGCGACGTGCTGAAACAGCAGTTCTCCTGCCTCCGATTAAACCCTTTCTGGGCTCCGGCTCTATTGTTCTGGGCTGGTGCCGCTGAGCTGCTAGCAGTGGTGCAGACGCACAGAGGCACCAGAGCCTGCAGTGGAGCCCTGGTAAGGTAGAGAGCAGGAGCTGGACACATGCAGGCAGAACAAAGGAGCTGGAAGTGCTGTACAGGTGCGCCCCCCCGGCCGGCCCCTCCATGAGGATCAGTGCGGCGTCCGGACCCCAGCCAGGCCTCAGCCACACTGGACTCGGCCGTGCTGCCAGAGTCACTCTGATCACCAGCGCTATTGTGCTCTTTCTCCAGACCTGCATTACAGGTTTCTTTGTCCACGACGCTGTGTTAATCTGCAGTGATAACGCAGTACTGCAACACGCCCAGCCCAGCCCAGCCCCAGAAATCTCGAGCACCATCCGCAGTTCCGGTATATTAACTGTCCCCCCCAAAACCACAAATAGTATTGTTTTGATTGATGCAGCAAAGAAGCTCGACTTGCTGAAGAGCACTGGCTTTGTTTGCCGTTTCTTTGTTCACTCATTTATTTAATTGCTTCAGAGACATGGCCACTCAGATCATGGCGGTCAGTATTGCGCCAGAGATTCGGAGGTGTGCAGAGCCATTTGAACAGACGTAACACGATTACATCTGAGAACGATGTGTTTTTGCACAAATAGAGTTTTTCCTGAACACGTTAAGCGTGTATAAATGCATCAGAATGCATGCAGCATCTGTTATCTCAATATATAGTCAATATATGTATTTGACAAGAGTGCTGCATAACATTAACTATTTCGGAAACTTTTCTACTCTCACAACAATGAAGTGGTTCTGCAAGTGAGACCCTGGCAGTCCCCGACAGATTGTTCTGGATGTACTCTGTAAACCGCAGCACTGTGGGTTGGGTTCTGCTGGGGCGCCCTGTCTGCGCAGTGGCAGGTAGCTGTGAGATCTGCAGCAGGGACTGTTCTGAACCCAGCTCAGTGGATCAGGCTGCTGTTTCCTGAGAGCGGGGCTGTCGTCTCTCCCCTGCTTTTTGTTGGCTCGCCCCTCCGCTCTGCGTGCCATCGCTTAATCAGCGAGGAACGAGAAAATGGCAGAACTTTTTTTTCTGATCACAAAGGAAATGTCGGCTTGTGGGTTTAACACCTTTCCTTCCCAAAGCGTCGAAACGTACAGTTTTCAGGATTTCTTTCCAGCTCAGATAGTGAAGGACCAGTTCTTTGATTGTTGCGATCGTCTCTGCAGAAAAGCGAAAAGGCAGCAGCAGAAAATACGGATCCATTAGGACCCTAACTGCTGCATGTCTAAATCGCAGACGCCTTCTGGACGCTGGCCCTTAAACAAGAATGTGCTGCAGTGAACTGAATTCACCGACAATATCGATCAATACGCAGAACCAACTGAGAGCACCTTTAGGGTGAACGCCTTACGGGGACTAAAAAGTTAAACTTCTGTATAACAATCATTCAGAAAATACAAATTAACAACAGCCCAGCACGATGTTGGAACGAGACCCAACACTAGGTCCAGTAGAATAAGAGAATCTAAGCAAATTGTTATTACTTATTTTTGTAGCGAACATTACAAGTTCACTTTCTCCGTTTGGGAATAACGCAAGCAGTGAGAATGCGAATATCGGAGCCGCAGTGAGTTACTGTTTAGGCACCCAGATAGAGCCGATGGATGTTCGGTTCAGAACAAAGAGATAGCAGGGCTCTTCCCAGGGAAGACGACACCGAAGCTGCGGTTTCTACACAAATACTGTGCAAAGGCACTGTAGTCCACGACACTGTAGCAGCTGTACAAGGCTATTTACTACTCCTCGTAGATATAGGTTGTTGAAATAAATTTAGTAATGAGCTTAGGAGTAAGAATTTTCTATTCCATCTACGTTATTACCTTATACATACGATCCAGGTGCTGGACTAAAACCATGTTGATCAGAATTATTTTATCAGGAACTGTACTTAACCTGTTGCATATACTGTGGTGTTACTTATGAACAACTAGTTTTGTAGTAAATAATGGCAACGATAAATAATAACTATGTGGTAAATGAATGTTAGTCCTTATCCCTGGGTCTCTAATAGCAAAGAGCAGACGAGCTTGCAGATAGTTCATAAACAGCCTGAGAAATCTCACACTTGTCTTGCACTGCCCTGCTGTAATCTTTACATTTTAAAGCGGCATTAGGATTAGAATAAGAAACCAAACGCGATTAATCAGCGGACAAGCCAAAACTCATTAAAGCGAGGAGGGAAGACTGGCTGGTGTAATCTGCCAGGCCTTTCTTCTCTGAGTTCTGTGAGAAGTTGCGACCCGAGCCTGATGGCTCTGCCAAACACCTCTGACCTTTGCCCAGCAAAGCTGTGTCGGTTCTGGTCCAGCATAGCCTGCGGACTCTGATCCACCTGCTTTGTGAGACGAACAGAGGCTGAATCGGCTGCTACAATGTCCTCTGTGTGCAGCCAGCCTGTAACCTCACTGTCGGTCTTCAGGCACGTCTTCAGAAACCTGCTGATTTCTTGCGGTCCCAGAATTCTTCCGTACTTTCGGGGTTTTCTTTTGGACTTGTTTGTAAGAAGAAACCGTGTGAGAAGAGAGAAAGGAAAACCATTTTGAAACAATGGAATGTGTAGTAGGTTGAGCTCTGCACAGTTCAGTGGGGAGTTACAGCAACCTGATTGACCTGCACTGCAGAGCCCAACATCCAGTCTCTTTAGTTAGACTGACATCATAAAGAATAAATAACTAATCAGCTAATGAGCTCCTGGCTGAATTACAAATTTTATCTCAATGAAGAGGGGCAATTGCAGTCATTTAACAGTTTGTTTCAAAAGACAAAACGTAAATGAGAACATTAAATAGGTTACAAATGCTAGGGCGTTTGGTTCATCGAGCTTATTTGGTTGCTACCAACTAATTCATTTGAGGATCTCATCTAATCATTATTTTAGTAGATGAGATTCTACTCATTTGAACCAGGGTATCAGCTTCAGCAACATGACTTGGCAGCTTGTTCCATATTCCCACCACCCTTTGTGTAAAGAAGTGCCTCACTTTTTCAGTTTTAAAACCAGTTCACGTTGGTTTTCCGTTTAGTTTTCTTGTACCTGTTTTACTCTTTTTTTTATTGACGAATGAAACAGTCCGAAGTCTAATAACAATAGAAAAACACATGAATCTGATATTACATAACTCCTCAGATTTTTCCTGTTTAATTTTATCATTATCACATAAAATGTATTTTTAAATAATCAGCTAAATGAGGATAAATATGTCTGTCTGCCTGTCTGCCACCAGAAATGCTGATGTTCTGACAGAGCTCACTGCTTTTAGAGTCCTAGCCAACAAGTGCAATTACCTGCACGCTGCACAGACACGGGTCACAGGAAGACACTGAATTTCACAACGTACAAAGAGAGAGAAATGTACTGCACACAAACAGGCTGCAAAGAGACACTGACTTGCACACTGTACAGATACAGAGAGAACCTGATCTTCACACTACAAAGACATAGACAAAATGACCTGCACACTGCAGAGACACAAAGAAATGCTGACCTGCATACTTCACAGACACAAAGGAACACTGACCTGTGCACTGCACAGATACAGAGAGACACTGATCTTCACACTACACAGACGTAGGCACACTACAGAGACAAAGAAACGCTGACCTGCATACTGCACAGACACAGAGGGACACTGGCCTGCACCCTATACAGACACAGAGGGACACTGGCCTGCACCCTATACAGACACAGAGAGACACCGACGTGCACACTGCCGACACAGAGAAATATTGTCCTGCATGCTGTACACGCAGAGAGACACTGACCGGCACACTGTACACGCAGAGAGACATTGATCTGCACACTGCACACACACAGAAAGACACTGACCTGCACGCTGCAGTCACAGAGACACACTGAACTGCGCACTGCACACACACACAGAGACAAAGAGAGACACTGACCTGCACACTGTACAGACGGAGAGACACTGGCCTGCACACTGTGAAGACGCAGTGGGACACTGACCTGCACACTGTACAGATGCAGATAGTTCTAGTAAAGTAGTGGCATTGCTACCATTGAATCAGCAATATTTCCATGGAAGAACTAACCTGTAGAATGAACTGGGTTAACCGTGCTGGCTCATTTTTTTTCTCATTTGTAGTTCTAGCGGAATTATTACTATGTGGAAAAAGTACAGCATATTGGCAGTAGTGCTTCTGGTGTTGTGAAGCAGGTTTGGTTTTACAGCCCTCAATCCCAGATCACCTTGTGAATAATGGGCGACGCCGCTACAGTGAGGAATTGAGTAGTCAAGTTATTTTGAAGGTGTACTGAGGAGTGTTTTGCGTGTTGTCGGTTTTCCAGCTGTCTGTCCTCTTCTCAGAGCGGTGCAAAGCTCCGATCCTTAGAGCCGTGCCAAGCTGAGCAAACACGGAGCTGGCTGCCCATAATGGAGCCTTATTTACATAAAATCGAGCTCTGTGCATTTGTGAGATTGGTGCCGAATGGCTGCCACCGTCACAGGTGATCCGTGCAGCCAGGCTCAGGGTGAGCGCTGGGATAAACAAGCAGGGAGACCTCCTGCCAGCCCTCAACATTCAACAAATACAATAGTTCTCCAAGGAACATACCAGGGTAATAATGTGCCCGAGACGGAAGAAGGGGTGTTTGGATAAGAGGAAGGAGCTGCAAGTCGTCCTTTCTCTGTCTTGGTGATCCAGCAAGTCACTTGTTGTGTCTTGTCCATTAGCAATGCTATTAGATCCTGTATCCGAGGTGCCAGTAGGGTTTCCCTGTCCTGGGACAGGAGAGAGGAGGCTGAAAGAGGGGAGCTTCCTGCAGCCTCCGTGCCTGTACAGATGGTGAGCCTCTAGCCCAGTTCCCAGGGCTGTTGGCAGGCCCGTGCCCGTCTCCAAGGACTGGGCTGTCACTTTCTCTTGTAACCCCTGTTACGGATCACAGAGGTGTACAAAAGAATGCAACTATAATGACTTGACAAAAACAACCTTAGTACGCTACATACTTGAGGTATACTGTAAGTATGCTAGAAAAGTTTCGAAATATTTCAGTGGAAGTGCATGCTATAAAAAATAATACAATTGCAGTTGCAAACAGTTTATTCAGCATGACAAAATGTCATGTTTAATCAGATCGTTAATGTCCTAATACTTCTGAAGGTGAAGGCCGAAGAGCTAGAGCCTTCAATCTCAAGCTTTGTTCTTTGTGTTCAAGTGAAATGTTTTTTTACACTTGGATTTAATGAAATGTTGCAGTCTGTTCTTTTATGCTATTTATTAATTTACCATCCGAAAAGGAATTAACTGTGCCATGTCTAAACTTGCCATACAAGCAAATACACTGACCTTATGGGTCAACAAATTACCCATCTACTGTAGGTACTGTAGATTAAGCCTGGTGTAAATAAATCAGCCTTCTGTTGATGAGGTGAACTCCTTTCTCCGAACCATTATAGTGGGGAGAGTGGAAATACTGTTCTCAAAGACTTGGAAACAAATTTTGCATTCATGGCTGGAAGCGACGAGATGCCTGGTGTATTATACTCAGAAGACATGGTGAATAGTCATTCCAGGAGCCTGACAGAGCATGAGCCACTGAAGAAGCTAAATTAGGTGGAGCATCAGCTGCATGAGAGCAGATCCTGTATATTTCAATCCAATACACCCCCCCTTTGCCACCTATTTAAATTAGCCATAACCCAACCTCTCACTTGCCCAGCAAGGGCTAGGCACATTTCACTGTTCACCACACTCGGCATCACCTGTTAAAAACAACGCAATAAAACTGTGCTCTGGAGAAAGCAAACTTACTGCAAATGTTATAAATGCTATAAGTCTACTTGTTGGGACTGAAGCACATTGTGTTCCCACTTTTTCCATCATCAATGAGTAAAATGTACACTGATGGGACAGGAGAATAGGGAGTAGGTATCGTGTGTGTCAAAGCACAGCAGCACCCTGCAGCTCCCAGCTGGCAGCCCCACTGGAGCTCAGCAGTGTGAGCCTGGTCAGCGCCTGGATGGGAGACTCCTGGGAGAGCTGAGGCTGCTGCTGGAAGAGGTGTTAGTGGGGCCAGTAGGGGGCGCTCACCCTGCGGTCTGTGTGGGTCCAAATGCCCCAGTATAGTGACGGGGACACTACACTGTAAAAAGGCGCCGTCCTTTTGGATGAGACGTAAAACAGAATCCTGACTCTCTGAGGTCATTAACAATCCTGGGGTGTTTCTCGAAAAGAGTAGGGGTGTTACCCCAGTGTCCTGGATCCCCATTACCTGTAAAGTGCTTTGAGTGGAGTGTCCAGAAAAGAGCTATATAAGTGTAAGCAATTATTATTAGTATTGTTTTTTAGTAATATTATGGGAATATCTACACTTTCTTTCCTGCATTCACCATAAAAGTCGAAGTGAATTTGTATAGAATTGGGGCTCTTATTGTAAGTAGTAAAATTGTAGCTAATGGGTGGCTTTCAAGCTGCTCAGTGAATGAGGCGGCAGATGTGGCTCAGTGGCTTTGAACTTTCTGTCCAGGGCCTCACTGAGATCAATGGAAGGTCCTTGTCCTGGTCCGCTGGTTCCTGAAGAGCCTTTCAGAGCCGACACACTCGCACTTGAAAGTACAGGGTGCTGTGCCTGGTCTGTTCTAAAACTCACAGACTGGCTCGTTTTAAGAAGCAGCCCCGACACGCAGAGTGGGAGGAGGAGGAGGGGGAGGAAGTGTCCAGGAGGAGCGGCGCACGGACAGGGTCACGGCTGAGCCGGGCCAGTACCAGCACCGTGACGCTCAGCAGCTCGGGTCTCAGGCCTTTGCTCGGTCCGCCCGCTGGCCGAACCAGCCGCCCTGACCCTTCGGCCCTTGGCAGACCCAGGCCTGACAGGCTGACTTCAGCCGCCTGTCAGCCACCATGACAGCTGCCTGTGGGTCTGGCTGAGAGGGGAGCTCAACCCTGAATGACCTCTGACCTCTGCAGAGAGCATGGTATGGCGACTTTTTGAACACCTTCACACTTCCGCCCCACTTCTTGACCTCCTGGTCCCATGCATTGACTTAGCTGTGCCAAGGTTTTCCAACCTTTGCTGATGCTTCAATCGCCTTCTATGGTTTGCCATGATTTCACTGAGCATTACTACGATTTCAACGATTGTACCACGCTAGAAAGAAACCACAATACCACGCTAGAACCCATCTCCTTTTGGTTGCAATACATTTTTGCATTTCAGACATTCACGTCAAAGTTAGTGTCCACAGGAACTGATGTTGTTCTCTGTCTTACTACAATCAACCCTTCGATAGATCAGCTAAACACATGGAGATCTGCATAATTCCAGTGTAGCTTAGAGTGGTCTTAAATATGAAATTGCTGCATTTAATTTCAAGATTAGATTAAACTATATTTAGTCCAATTGTGGGTTTAAAGCATGTCACTATAATAATAATAATAATAATAATAATAATTTCCCTAGCATAATTTAAATTAAATACTTTTATCTGCCAAGTCTGCCTCCTATGCGTACTGTGAGGTGAATGTGCCATCATATTAAACCAATTTATTTAATAATATCTAATCCAGTTGGTCTTAAAATTAAAAGACAGCAAATCCTACTGAATCACCTGTAACATGTGTTGTCATACTATGTCAGTAACCAAGCAGAAATAAAAGCATTGCAGAATGTCTGACTGATGCACGTGATAGAGTTCTAAAAACATGTAAATATTTTTATAAAACAAATCTTTCAGGAATTTCTCTGCAGAGTTCAGTAAATTGACTTGAAATGGTTTGCACTAATTGCTGAATGAGAGCTATATGCAAATGTGAAACCTCTGTGCCGTTTAAATAATAAGAACCACCAACTCTCTGAGCGCTTACAGCATTAACAGCACCAAGCCAAAAGATTGCTCTCACACTAAGGCCTTGAGCAGTCCAGTCCATTGAGCACCAGTGCATGAAACGGCTTCATTTTTTCGTTCACTTTCTGACATGTTTTGCAAGGCCCTGGAACCTCTTGACGCAGGGCGCTGAGCTGACTTGATTACAGAAGATCAGGTTGCTGCGGTGCACTGTACCCCACTTGGTTTGGTGAAACATAATAATTAATAATAATTGCTTACACTTACATAGCTCTTTTCTGGACACTCCACTCAAAGCTCTTTACAGGTCATGGGGATCCCCTCCACCCCCACCAGTGTGCAGCCCCACCTGGATGATGCTCCAGTCCGCTCCCCACACACCAGCTCTCAGTGGGGAGGAGAGCAGAGTGATGAAGCCAATTCATATATGTAGAGGGGATTTTTAGGAGACCGTGATTGGTAAGGGCCAATGGGAAATTTGGCCTGGACGCCGGGGTTACACCCCTACTCATTTCGAGAAACACCCTGGGATTTTTAAAGACCACAGAAAGTCAGGACCTCGGTTTTATGCCTCGCCTGTTTACAGTATAATGTCACAATCGCTATAGTATTAGGACCCACATAGACCACAGGGTGAGCGCCCCCTGCTGGCCCCACAAACACCTCTTCCAGCAGCAACCTTAGGGGTGGGTGACCCTCTGCCTTCAGTAGCCCTCACTCACCCAACACAAGATCCTCTGTGTTGGGGCTTCTTGAGTAAATATGGAGCATACAGTATCACAAATGCACATTGAGGTCAAAAGTAATGGTGTTGCTTCACTGAGACCACATCTACAATTAAAGTCAGTAACTACCTCAAAGTTATACATAATTGATAATAAATTACATTTTGTTAGACACCATTAAATGGTCATTTAATTGCTTTAAAAAAACAAAACAAATTTGCATTGTTTGAATCTTTAACGTTCAGCAGAACTGCTTGCAGGGACTCTCTGATGCTGGCTAACTGAGACATAGAAGGGAAAAGTAAGGGTTTTCTCTTGAGTTAGTGAGCTGTGAGTGTGATTTGTCTGAGAACACATACATTTGTGTCTCCTCTGCCTGTAATGGAGAAGAGACGTGTCTTATTTCACAATATGTGGTAGGTTTGCTGTCCTTGTCGGCTCTATGCCATTATTTAATATCTGTAGAGGTGGTTCCAATGATGAACGTTTTCACTTCACTTTTTGATTCTCCTTATCCTGGTACGTGTCCTCTGACATTGGGTTTTTGTGATGATGACTGAGCCACTCCATCAAAACCAGCTTTCAGAGACCTTGTTGAGGAGCGAAGAAGACACCAGCGACTCCTGGCTCCCAGCTACATGGAGAATTCCTGGAGGAGTGGCAGTTCAGCGCCACACGTCACACGATTGGGAGGTGCTAACTCTTGAGAGGTTCTGCTGTGGTCACCAGTGTTTTCAAATGACGAGTAAAGTATAATAAAGCACAGGCTGGTAAGGCACAGGGAGGTACAGTATAGTAAAACAATGCACACAGGGAAACATGACCTCCTTAAAGCATGGTGTGATGTAAGCACGGAGGCACCACTACATGTTGTTGACATTTACCGGGGCAGACTTTCCAAAAGAAACGAGAAGAAGGAATTTTCAGCTGCGTGGTTTTGGTAGACTGCATCTCTGACCTCATCGAAGCACTTCTAAGCAACCGGCAGAAAGGATGGGAAATTTCAGACTGCCATTGGTGAGTGTCTCTCCCTGTCGCCCTCGCTGTGCCCGGGCTCGGTCCTGCCCCGTGTCTGTGCCAGGGCTCGGTCCTGCCCCGTGTCTGTGCCCGGGCTCGGTCCTGCCCCGTGTCTGTGCCCGGGCTCGGTCCTGCCCCGTGTCTGTGCCCGGGCTCTGTCGGGCCTTCAGCTCTCTGCTCAGGGCCTGTCTGCCCAGGCAAGGCTTGCAGTGCGCTGGTGTCCTTCCATGTTTCAAATGACTAAAATATTACTTGGGGTTACCGAATCTAAAAATATCACTTCTTATTATACCCTATGTATACATTTTTGGTTTTGTTTTATTGATTTGTTTTTTTTTTATTTTAGGATTTTTAAACACCCCTCCATTTTCATCCTTTTCATATCCAACGCTTAATTTGCTCTGGCTTTTTGCTCCACCTTGCTGGTCGGGGGAGAGCTCTGGACACACCTGTCCTTTGAGACCCGCTCACAGGCCAGTCGAATATTTTCCTTTCTGATTTCTTAGTGGCAAAACCAGACAGGTCTGAGAGGGAGTTAACAAGCAGGACGCCCTTCAGCCTGTTTGCTGATGCGTCTCCTCGGTAGGTCATTGATCCGAGAATCCTTTCTTTCCCTCAGATCCCAGTCGACCGGCTTCTACAAAGCCGATCTCTTTCAAGGACAAAAGTCTCTCTGTTTAAGGAAATGCCTTCTGTCTCCAGCCCCTGGTCTGCAGCAGCTGAGGTCCTGAGGTCTGGGTTTCCCTTCCCAGGATGATGAATGTGAAGTAGATATTTGGACTGATTTCTTGGGGTCCTTTTCTGATTTCAGATATCCTATAAAGCTTTCTCAGTACCACCACACAAGATGCTTTGTTCTAGTAACCTTGTGGGGTGCATCATACCTAACATACCATTTTTTTAGAAGGAGGGCATGACGTCTGTATTACATCATGAAAGCAAAATCGTATCGGATCAGTATTAAACCTGCAGTTTTACTTCCAATGCAGAGGTACCCCAGCTTCTAAAACCCCTTTCGGGGGTCCTGAAAAAGCAGGGGCTTTTTTGCTCGCTCAGGTTTCAGTGGGAAGGAGGTTTAGACGAGCAGTGCTGGTCTCCAGCCCCTGGGGCTGTAGACATGCCTGTGATGATCGGCAGGAAGTGTAGCCCCAGTCACAAAAACCCACATTCCCCCAGGAACAGACAACGTAGTCAGAACTGGAGGACTCTGGAGCTGTCTGCAGGGGCATCATGGGCAGCCCTGTAAATCTGTCACAACATTTATGAGGCGCTGCTCACAGACAGTCAGCCATCTCCCAAAATATATTGGCAATGCTTATTATACTTCAGTTAAAAGAGCAAAAAAATACTTTTCCCCTCAGTTCCTGTCCTCAGATGACATTTGGCCTACTTACCAGAGGGGCAGAGCGTCAGAGAGCAGGGGACGCTCGCCGCATGGCTGCTTTGAGCACTGTGGCAGAGAGAGAGAGAGACAGACAGAACCTCGGATTCCCCTTCCTGTTTTCTTCCCTTTGTCCTCCCCCTTCACCATGTGAGAGAGAGCCACTGCTGGTAACACTGTCTTCTCTTCTCCATCAAAAGAAGTGACTCTGCTTGGTTTAAACATGGTTTAAAAGGCCACTGTTTTGGCTTGTTCTCAGGCAGTAACACTGAAGCAGTATTAAAATGAAAGTGCATTTGGGTGCTTATAGGCATGGGGATACATATGTATATGTGTACCTGTGTTTTTAGAGAGACTGGGATGAAGAGATGTACTGTACATGGCTGTTCACTGCCAATCAAATGAGCGACATGCCTCTAAATGCTTATATTTCAACAAGATCACTGCAAGGCGCAGTCTCTGAGAGTTCAGAGTATCGGTACTACGAGGAGGAATGTGTCTTATCAAAGCGGCTTAAGAGTCCAGAGAAGGGCCTCCTTGCGCACTGCAGTCCGTCCTGCAAGCCTGAAGCATGGCCACAGTCCAGCCCTCGTGCAAGTACAGGCGGGAGGGAAGAACGTTCCTGCATCTCCAGCCGTCTCCAGTCTCCCGCAGGGCCAGGCTGTGCGAGCACAATACAGGTAGCACACAGGAAGAGGCTGGTTAACCATGTGGCTTGTAGCTGAGGCACATGACGGTACCCTGTTGATCCACCCCCCTCGCAAGGAGGTGTCTGGAGCCATCCCAGTCCCTGGGCCCCTGCAGCTTGTCCTGCCTGTTCATCCCACCACCCCGTCCTCCGTCTCCGTCACTCTCGCTGCCGTCTGTCCTCAGCCCCAGCTCCCAGCGTTTCCAGACCCGTCGTGGTGGGTGTGCGCTGAGGCCAGTGCTCTGCCTCTCCTCTAAAGAGCGTTTACAGCCACTGTCATGTTGCCCTGGCTAAGGACATGGGGATTAATGCAAGAAAGGACCTTGGCTTTTCAGGGATGAATGTTTGGAACAAGTCCAGAAAGCCAATAATATAGCTTTCTATGGCTCAGACCAGATTTGCCTGAAATGACCAAGATTTCATCCTTCCTTGCTTCTTTTTTGCTCCATTCAAGGCTCTGGAAGGTCTTTTACTTTGGGATTTGCATTTTATTCTCCCTTTAACAAGTGCCGAGCTATCCCTTTCACATTTACATGGTTGTTTCCTGTTTCGTAATCATTTCCACCTTGGTTTCTCTGGACCTGCAGGCAGGGCAGCAGTAGAGCATTGAATTTATGTATAAGGAGAGAAAAATGGAAAATACATAAAAAGTCATTTAAAGACACAGTTTATTTTTCCACAGAGTCATGCACTGTATGATATCAGCTGAGACCTGCAGGGTTTCTTGTCATCAAGTGCAGGCTTGTCATCAGGCGAAGGTTGGAAACCATCTAGATCAGGGCTCAGATCAAGGTAAAACCTGGATCTGGCCTTCGAGCACAGAATTCATGACTGGCATCTACCTGTCTGCCAAAGGCATCTTCTTTTCCCAATGCAACACCACCATCAACTGAGTTTTGAATTTGGAATCAATGGCTGGATCAGAGTTTTGGTTTAATTACATTCTTTCTGTTCCTTAGTCCTTTGCTGTCTGACCATTAAGTGCTAAGGCTGGGCTCAAACAGGGTGCTTGGTTTTAGCTTCACATGGGGAGATATTTAAGTAAGATTCTTCACTCATCAATGTGACAATCTGGTAATGGCTGTTCTGCAGTCAGAATGTCTGAATGGAAAAGCAAAGTGGGGGAAGAACTTCTGATGTTACAGTGTCATCTGTATTTTCTTCAGTCCAAATTACACACAATGTCTTCTAGATCTGTGGAATCAGAGTGCTAACAGGTTGAGCTTTTTTCCTGCGGGACGTGTGAGATTGAGATTACAAATGAGTTCACTGAGATTTGCATTGTATTTAGTGTTGAAATCTTCCTCGCAGTACACTTTATCAGTTTCTGGAGACAGATTATCTGAAGTTTAGAGTACAGAATTTAGAAAAAAAAAAGATTATTAAGATTCTTATTATAAGATTATTTTAGCGGCAGCATTCTTGGCTAGTGGCACCTGAGCTCCCCTCATGTCCCCAAAGAACAAGGAGAGCCTGTTCTTCCTCCGGTATGTGGAGATTCAGTTTGTAGCTGTCTGTGCTCTGCTGAACCTGCTACATGGAGAGACAGGTCGAGCAGATGACTTTCTGCAAAGAGAAGTGAGAACTGATCCAGCACATCAGAGCTGTCTGGCTGGCAAGCGGCCGCCATGCGTTAGTAGCTGCAGTGAGTCGGCTGGGACACACACTCGGGCCCCGAGCACGACCAATGACCGCGCTGCTCCTGTTTAGTGATCTTCCTCAATGCTGCTTGATCATCACAAAACCATGAGGGACGCTTCCTGTGTTCTGGGTCAGGCGGTGGTTAAGTGGGAACCTGCTCTCGAGGAGGAAGAGCATAACGCAAGTCTCTGCCCTGTCAGCAGCCGTCAGCTAGTCCCCCACCTGCCCTCAGACCTCGCCTGTCCTGCTACTGGCCCGCTTCTTGGAGTATTGCGTTGTTTTTTTTTCCATTTTGATTGTCTATTTTTCAGATATCGCTCCCCTGTTGTGGTTCATGTGTGCACAATATTTCTGTGCCGCGTTTATTTTTTGATTGCCTGCCACCTTCGCCTGGTCACACCGGACCGGGTTGTCCTACTGCAAGCACCCGAGAACGTGAAGGACTGGTCTTGTGCCAGTTTGGGGGGAAGCAGGTGGGGGGGAGTGTGTGTGTGTGTGTGTGTCTCCCCCACCTCCTCGCCCTGCGCCTCCAGTATGAGCAAGCGAGACAGTACTGGGCCAACAGGGATCCCTCTGGGCAGAGCACAGAAACTGTGCTGATGATTATAGTAATAGCAATCATAATGACCATAATAACAGCAACAGTAATAAAAGAAAAACCAGTATCGATGAACCCACACACCCCCAACCCCATCCAGTCCCCAGCTGTAGTCTGTAAGAATTTCTTCGCTGTCAAGCACAGCCTTTCATAATGAATGACAAGGTACTGGAATAGCCCCGTCGCCATGGAAACCAGACAGCAGCTCCCGGTGCGTGCTGCATTTTTTCATCAGGAAAATGAAACCAGAATCCAAGGCGAAACACTGACTCTCCCTTACTCTCGCTTCTCTCCCCCTTCTGTCTCCCCACCCACGGGCAGATTCTCCTGGAACTTGAAGGTGATGCAGGGAGAAGCATTAGGGTGAATTACAAGGACGATTTACGGAAACTTTCAATATGCATCATTAGCACTGAAAAACCGCGAGGCTGTCGGTGAGATCGCGGAACAACCCCGAAGAGAGCTCTGGCTGGATCTCTGTGCGCTAGATCTTCTCTTCGCCATGTGTTGAATCCATAGTGTTGCTGCAGCTTACAGAAAGCAGAACCATTTTAGATCTGGACTTTTTTTAATGAATCCATCCATTTTCTAACTCCTTCTTCCAGTTCAGGGTCGTGGGGCGGCCAGAGTCTATGGCAGGGCAGGGTCCATCCTGGCCAGGGCGCCAGTCCATCACAGGACACGCACACTCACATCGGTTTCCCAGAAGCCAAATAACCTACCAGTATGTCTTTGAACTGTGGGTGGAGAACTGGAGTACCCAGTGACAAGGAAGAACATACAAACTCCACACGGATAGCATTGAAATGAAGCCAGGGCCCCAATTGAAGCAGCAGTGCTATTCACTGTGCTCCCATGCACCTTTTGTAATACAAGTTCTGCTGAACAATCTGAGTATAATCTTGACCTACTTTTACTTTCTGCTTACTTTATGACTCTTCAGTTAGCATATTTTTTAAAGAAACAACATCTGATGCTCATGCAGTTAAACCCATTGCTTATACTATATGGGCATTAACTTGGCAGTTCATACTGTATGTCCTTTTACAGATGGCCAAAATTTGTTTCTCTGCCACAAAACAGATTGACGTTTCGCCCTGTAATGTAAAAGAGATCCGTTTCCAGCACAAGCATGTTGCAGTGAAGCAGCCTGATCATGGTGTGGGGGACGTGCTCAAGGGCACCCCTCTTCTGTGAGCCTCATGCTGCCGTTAGTGCTGTACTTGTGCTTGTTGGAGGGGTGTGCCTCTAGTTTGAACAGCTTCCTGCGGGCGGAACGCTGCTCTAGAGCTCTGTGTTTATGCAGACACGCCGACTGGATTTTGAATGGATTGTTTTTCATTGAGGGGCTTCATAGAAATAGCCCCTCAGTGTCTTTGCATTCAGACACAAAACGTCATGGTGAGGAAATATTTAATTAAGCTTTTAATTACCCGTGACAGTGCCTGTATTCTCCGTTTCTGTGTGGCTCTGCACCCCCAGGACTGCTTGTCTGCTCTCTGCTCTGTGCTGAGGCGATGTGGTGAGCAGACATGAGCTGAATGGAGAATTGGCTGCCCCCTTTGTCCTCTCGTCCCGGCGTGTGATTGTTGGAGAGAGAAAGAGCGTCAGTCTGCACACCCGCTCCCCGGATCTCCTCTGACTCACATCAGGGGTGCCCACACCTGTCAGAGAACAAGACTTCCCCAGGAATCTCCGCAGGGGCATGGACTTTAAATGAAATCTGTGCAACCTCTGTAGCTGCTGTTTGAATAAAACAACTTGCTTTTTTAGATCAACTTTTTTACATCTTTACATCATTTATTTATATCTTTCCTTTCAAAAGCTGGTAGCGTTGGTCCGTGCAAGTACAAGGAAGACCTCTTGGTCTGCACGGCCACTGGGAAACGAAGAGGGCACGTGGGAGAGTGTAACACAGGAGACTTCACGGCATTTTCCGACAGCAGTGTGCCTCCTCCCCACACCGCCTGGCTTCTGTAGGATCTGCTTGTGCTCCAGGGCACGGATCAGCAACAGAGAGCACATGTACCATACTAAAATACGTAACAGTTCGAAATTAACCAAAAGGAGCAAAGCAGCTGATGTCAGCTTCCCTTTAGGGACCGGGCTGCTGGAGCACTTCGGTGTCTGTCTCCGAGAGCCAATCGATTTCATAGCACAGATACAGTGGTGCTGTTCAAAGGTATTGCTCTCAGGAGAGATTATGATAATGTGTACTGTGCTTTGACAGCCTTTGAATGTACTACATACATGCCCATTGTATTGCTGTATAGCTGGCTGACACTAAACAGTGATTAGAACACATTTGTAAATGATGTACTTATATAATCGGCTCCTAATTTCTCTTACCACAAAGCATTCAGGGCAGTCAAGTCTTAAGAGCTCGTCATGTTTGCTCCCTTCTCCAGATGGCGTTCCACTCGATCAGCCTGTGGAGCGGGTTTCTAACGCGCCGGCAAGCGTGGTCCGACAGCGAGGCCCATCGGAGCAGCGGTTCAGCCCGGCCCCAACGCGGTCGATTGTGTTTGTTTTCCTGGCAGATGATTGCCTCCTAAAACTGTTCGGGAAGGGCAGGTGAGGTTGGGGGGGCCCTGGGAGAAAGGAGGCCCTCTCTGAACTTGTTAAGGAGTTTTTCCTACTGAGACCTTGGTGCTGGGGTTGTCACTTTAAAAGTTTCAAGGGGAACTTAGTATGTTTTTCCTTTCAGGACTTAACGTATCATCAAAGCCAGGATTAAAATTTTGCAGAGAAATAGCTTGGCTGCTGTACGGTTTAAGCTTATTAGCTTAAAACCAGGATGGGCGTTTCAAGTAATGTATGGCAGACTTCAAAGATTTTTTAATCTGTCAGCATACATGCTCTCTGCAGTCTATTTATACTCGGATGCCATGTTCCTCTTTCACTCCTCCTCGAGTCTCTAGGTTTCCAGGTTGGAGATGACTCTCCTTCAATGAATTAACTGTTTCCTGCCTCTCTGTATGTCTCGATATAACTGTATGTCTCGGTCAGGCCATGGACAGGGTGAGAGCAAGGCCTGGCAGGGAATAATAATAAAAGTTATACTTCTGAAGCTGAACCACGTAGAGTTTTGATTATCCCTTGTTTCCCCGTGTCGGTTCCAAGTGTCTGTGGTTTGTCCAACACAAACTCACGCCATGCCTCTCTTCTTCTGCTGTGCTTTATTCCAGCTCCCCGGGCACGTTACTCAGCACTGCAGGGGCTTGTCAGTCCTCCTCTCATCCCACAGAAGATAAAGGGAAAGTCCTGGAGCCACACCAGCGGAGCCCTGGGTAAACAGCAGCCTTCGTCCTGCAGTGGTCATGTCTTAATCCCGTCTGATTTAACTGAAAACATCCCGCTGAAGCACAGATTCTAATCGAGGATGAGGCAAAGTGATGAGGACTTCGTGGTGCTCTGCAGTCTAAGCGTGACATTTCGAGACGTAGAAATTACACTTCCCTGGTATAGTTACACTTATTTAAGATTGGCTTCATCACTGTGCTCTCCTCCCCACTGAGAGCTGGTGTGTGGGGAGAGGACTGGAGCATCATCCAGGTGGGGCTGCACACTGGTGGTAGTAGTGGGATCCCCATTACCTGTAAAGAGCTTTGAGTGGAGTGTCCAGGAAAAAGCTATATAAGAGTAAACAACAACAAATATTTATTATTATTATTATTATTATTATTATTATTATTATTATGAAGCTATGTGTTAACAGATGCTCAAAGCTCAAGTAACATGTTGGGTTCCTGATCAAGCCAGGCTGAGAGCAGCAGCCTGGTCTGATTAACATGACAGGGCATCACTCCTGGGTCTGCCTTGCTTTGGAGTTCAGTCCCATATAAATGAGACTGCACGATGGCAGCCCCTGTACTGTCACGTCATGGTGCACGCAGGACAACATTTCCAAGTCTTTTTCTTCATTTACCATAGTTCAGATCAGATCAGCAGCTGTATGGTGCCAGCCACGGCTTCCATTGCTGTGGAATGATAGGTAACGTCTATAATTCCCTTCTTTTAATGACCTAATTGTAATGATTAAGTCTGAGCTGTCAGATTAGCTGTGAGTTGAAACGTTCCTGTGAAACCCGCAGGTCTCTGGCCCATCCCTGTTGTAAAGTGCGTCAGGAGAGCGCTTCCTCATGCGTTGTTCACCCCTGCTCCTAAAGGACCACAGGAGGCTGAAACACACAGGCGTCACTCAGCTCTGTCCGATTGCCTTGCCGGCATCTCTCCTCTCTTCCGCCCGTTGTCCGGGGTCTCCGAGAGAATGGGTTCACGCCCTGCTCGTTTCGAGTCTTGAGAGAGGCAGCCCCGCGGGCCTGATGTTCAGGTATAGATAGCTTTAATATCTGAGGGCTCGTCTGTCTAGACAGGAGGAGGGGGAATTATTTTTCTTGCGTCTTTTTTATCTGCGCTATATTATTCCTCTGAGATCGTAGCAGCACTGGGTCTTTAAACAGATTAAGGGGTCTGCTGTATAGATCATCTGCCTTGCTCTTAGTTCCTCTATCTTCCTTGCTGGGTTTCGTACTCTTCCTGACTGATAGCCTGCAGGTGTTTCCACGGCACTTCACTGATTTGGTATTCCTGTGCAGTATCCCCTGCACAGTTCCTGCTGCGCCAGCTCCCGCCAGGCAGTGTGATGGGAAGCTGAGTGTGTGACCCTGCCCTCTGAGGCCAGCAGGTGTGGACAGATGGGGCACGCCCCCAGGTCAGTGCCGCAGGCATCCAGACTGAATCGGACCTCCTGGGTGGGGCTCAGCCTTCAAAGAGCACAAGGGCACAGGGAAGGTTGCAAACAAGAGGCCGTTTAGCCCATCTTGTTCATTTGGTGACTCACAGCTCATTGATCTGGGCACCTCATCTCACCTTTCATTGAAGGATGCCAGGGAATCTCCAGCAGCTTAACTGGGCCGCTTGTGTGACCATTTGTGTGGAGAACACGGAACAGAAATGTTACAAGAACGTGTATCGGGTTCCCTCGTAGTCTCTCCTGTTCAAGGCTGAAGATATCCAGCTCCCTGAAATGCCTCTGTATGACATTCCTTTAATGCCAGGGACAGTAACCTTCATCTTCCACATTCTGTACTGCTTCACACCCCAGAGTTCGCAACCAAGCCCGTCAGTCTGTTCTTTTACCCGTTTTGCTCTGTTTTATGTGGCTCCTTGCGATAGGCATGAGCAATGGTCCAATTCGAAGGTAAATTCTCGAGTGATGGAGGCGGCGTCAACATGTCAGGTCTCCGTCTGGACCGCATTGCGTCGCTCGTCCAGCTCGTTGCTCCTGTCTTTCATCGGGAGCTTTCTTTCAGGAGAGCGGCCATTTGTCTGCCCCAGGTATGTGAGCGTGCATCTTCTCCCTCAAAGCTAAAAATAACAGATAGCAAGCCTTTCCAGCAACATAAATAGACACTTCAGTCTGTAGCTTGCAAAGCCCTACAGCACTTTCTAGGAAAAAGTAAGAAAGGCATGCGGCACTAAGTCTGCAATATTAAAAGCCCTCAGGGCCAGCTCTTCAGTGTTTTGCTTCCAAACGCTCCCTGCCCCCTGCCGAAGCAGTTACGCAAGCTGGTCTGGATTGTCTCAGCCAAGTGTTTGCCATCCTGAACCTCACTCAACCGGGCGGTGGTCTAACCCAGATGTAAACCCAGATGTCTCCGGGCTCTTGGGTTTGTAACTGGACCCCTGCTGTTTCCGTGCTAACAGTCCCTGCCTCCCCCTTCTGGCGCACTGACAAGCGCACCTGCTCGAGCCTACAAGCAAAGGAAGCCCTGCGCGCCCGGTCCGCACCCTGCCTTCCCATCACGTCTTCTGTGGAGCCGCAGCTCGGTCCTCCAGGACCTAGAATTCTTCCTTGTAAAAATAGCACGCGCCCTGCATAATTCAGCATGAGAGGGAGAGCGAGACGATGACATGCTTCTTAGCACAAGAAGAGGCTGTACTGTCTGGCTCGCGCTGCACACAGACCCTGCGTGCTGTGCGACTGTGCCAGCTCCAGAACCGTGACACTAAATTTATCCTTCTTGTGTCGGGGAAGTCTAAACTCCATTTCCCATGTCGACGCATGTATATGCATGTACAAGACAAGAGTTCTTTAATGTCCCCCTTCATAGTGGATTTCAGAACCGATTTCCGGACAGCTTACTTAATAAAAGGCACTGCAGCCTGGAAGTCCCTGGCGCTGCCATGGGATTGAATCTGCTTCTGTTGAGTCCAAGAGGGGACTGAGGGTACGGCCCACTGCTGGACAGCGTGTGGCTCTGGAGTCACGCCCGGGCCACTTCCTGCACGCTGAGGATGTTCCGAAAAAGAGCTTCCAGATAAAATACCTTTTCTCAAAGACATGTCATATAGTTGTGGTCATGAGGAAATGTGGTTCAAACTCTCGGGATCCTCCTAAATATGTAAAACGTTACCCTCAGAGGCTGTTGAGCATTATAACAAGGACATAGCCTCCCAGGCAGAAATGACAAGAGCTGTATTTAGATAAAGAAGAGGCAGTTTTTTTACACAAAGAGGAGCAGGTGTATGGAACACCATGCCCCTCCGACTTGTTAAAGACGATTCCTTGATTGCAAGGTTGGATGAGCCTGTGGCATCCAATGGCTCTTGGGAACAAACAGTACAGGATGCCCTCCTCTCGCCTGTTACTGTTTTCTTTTTCTAATGTCCTTAGATGCATGGAACCTTTTCGGAGGCAGGTTTTGTAAGCCAGGTTCATTTAGGGCAGGGGCTGCTGAGAGTGCACACGAACGCCGCCCAGATCAAAGCAGGGCCCAGGAGGAAGGAGAGGGCAAGGCGGGGTGGAGGAGGTGCTGTGTGCACAGAGGGGTGTTTGCTAAGCCTACGCCAAGGACCTGGGTGCATGGAGGCTCTGTGTGTGGTAGCTCGCCTTCGTCTTTGATCAGGCCTTCCCCGTCTCCATTCAAGAGCAGCCTAGCCGAAGAAAAAAGGAAGGGAGGGGGTCCATTGAAGTGTGAAGTGTGAAGTGTGCACAACTTTTTCTCTCTCTTCTGCTTTTTTTTCTGCCTCCGATTATAAGAGTCTTATTATGTCCCGGGGGGAGGGGGAGCAGGCAGGAGCGCTCGGTTATTAATATAGGAAGCAGGTTCCCACACAGCGAACAATGCGCTAGCCAAGCGAGGAGACATTGTCTGCCGGCGAGCCTGTCGGAAACTCTACCCTCTACCTGGGCAGAAGTCAGCGTCTGCGGGGGCACAGGAGGGGGTCTGGTATGAAGCCTGTGGCCCGTCCAGATCTCACGGCCCAGCCTGGCTAATCTGAGGGGGGGGGTGGAGGAGTGCAGAAAAGCCTCGACTTTTAAGCAGACCGAGAAAGATTGGATTTTTTCTTTCCTGTTTTTCTTATTTCTTTTAATATAAATCAGCCTCCGGCTCCCTCCCCAGCCCCCTCCACCTCGCCTGTGCAGACAGGAGGGGAGAGAGATTAAACAGCACAGCTCAGTGCAGCATCAGAGCGCTGCTGAACGGGAAAACATCACAGCCTCGTGTGCCCAGGTGTAATAAAACAGAAATCCCGCAGACAGGTTTAAGAGCTGGAGCGCTGCCGGAGAGGAGCCGGGCCTGCGCTGCACCTGCAGGGGCCTGAGAAGGAGGAAGTGAGGGGAGGGCGATGATGTCACAAAGGCAGCTGAAGCTCATGGGTGAAAGATCCAGTTTGTTCCATTGCAGGAACATTCGGTGATAATAAATGATGATAAACTGCTGATTATAGAGCAGTTCATGCAAACGTTCTGCACTGGAGAGAAATGGCAGGTCCAGTAGCAGGTGTTGCTCGACACTGTCGCTCCTGGCTGGTACACCCCTGCCTTTGCCTCTCAGCCGGTGCTGGAGAGCTGAGAAGGTCCGGTTTCCTGCAGATACTCTTCTCTGGTGGCATGGGCTCAGTCTGGGCCGGAGCATGTGGCTAGGAGCTGGCGATCCGCTCCATGCTGACGTTCAGGGGCAGATTCTCCCCTGTGATTTTCGCTCTTCCGCGGGGGTGCAGCCGCCTGCGAGGCTGCGTGTGACCCGCGGCCATTGGCCCCGGCAGGGGGCCCGACCTCAAGCGCTTGGCCCAGAGAAGACGCCGAAAGTCTCAGAGAATCTCCGGAGCCGTAAGCAGAGTGGACAGCTGACCGCTCCAGGTCACCAGCCGAGAGCTGCGGCTCTGCTTTCCTGTCTGCTGATCCCGTTGCTGAGTGCTGGATACAGTGTCGATGACACTGTGAGCAATTAAAAACCTGCTAATTCCGTGTTACTCATGATCTGAGCAGTTCCACAACATCTCTGGGCAAAGTCAAAGTGTTGTAATACACTTTCCCTTTATTTCAGAATATGTACTACAACACTATGAAAATGAGTTATACTTTAGATTAATTGTGATAAGATCATATAACTGTTAACAATTTTTATTTCTTGTTTCCTAACATTTATAACAGATAACTAAAGTGTTTGTTGCACAGCTGTATACCTTATACTGTATGTGTTTATCTGTGCAGGTGGTTTATTAGGCCCCATGGGGAAGTATTTTCCCGTTGCGCAGTGTACAGGACCCTGGCGTGAAATCTTCGCCTCTCCTCACCTCCAGACATCCTGGCAGTCAGGTATGAGAAGACTTTCTAACTGTCTGTCTTCTGCTGAGTGAATCTTCCTCTCAGATTGGAAGCGTTCACACAGGGCACCTCCACAGTAACCAGCAACTAGAACCAGTCAGATATCCCAATCTGCACATAAAAAAGCCAACAATGCATAAGTCCCTGGGTGAGAGGGGGTCGTTCTGTTCCTCATCGCTGCTGCTGCCCCAGCTGTGTCCTGTGCCCAGGCTAGCGAGGAACCTGGGCCGATGCTCTGGACAGGAGTGTTCTGACAGCCTCGCTGCCCAATTAGCCAGGCTGGGGCTGGGAGCAGACCAGGTGAGCTGAAGAGCCCTCTCGCAGGCAGGGGGAGTTCCCACCACTAAAGAGCGCCGACAATCAGGCTCATTAAGCGCAGGGGAAAGCTCTGGCCCCAGCGAGGCCGGCGCTTCATTTGGGCTCGTTTAGAGCTCGCCGACAGGTTTTCAAGTGTCGCATAAAAACACATTATCTCCTTTCAGGAGGCCTAATTGAGTCAGCCTAGAGGGGTATAATGAAAATGAAGAAGAAAAGAGGGGACAAAGCGAATGTAAATGGAGCCTGGACTGGTTTGCTGACAGAGCTGTTGGAGCTCTGGGACATGGGAGCTTTGGTGTGACGGGCAGACCCTCCAGCAGACTACTCTCTAACAGCGCCGCTTTCCTCTGTGTCACCATCATTAATCGTTATCATTAAGCTTTCACCTTCACATCTGCATCATCAGTGGTGCCTTAAAATGGCTGTAACAGGAGAAGTGTGTTAGTGCAATACAAAGTTCAGCAGTGAAGCTCAAGACATCACACAGTGCAAGAGAGAGCACAGCACAAGACATCACACAGTGCAAGAGAGAGCACAGCACAAGACATAGTTCAAGAGAGAGCACAGCACAAGACATCACAGTGCAAGAGAGAGCACAGCACAAGACATCACACAGTGCAAGAGCACAGCACAAGACATCACACAGTGCAAGAGCACAGCACAAGACATCACACAGTGCAAGAGCACAGCATAAGACATCACACAGTGCAAGAGAGAGCACAGCACAAGACATCACAAATAAATGAGAGAGCAGTGCACAAGACATCACACAGTGCAAGAGAGCAACAGCGCAAGACATCACAGTGCAAGAGAGAGCACAGCACAAGACATCTCACAGTGCAAGAGAGAGCACAGCACAAGACATCTCACAGTGCAAGAGAGAGCACAGCACAAGACATCACACAGTGCGTGAGATAGCACAGTGCAACACAGGAGATAGCATAGCTCAATTCATTGCAGAGTGCAAAAGGTAGCACAGGAAATGTTGCAGTGTAAGAGATAGCAGTTTTCTTACAGACTAACATTATTAAAATGTTTTTAAGTGAGGCACATTGTCCATCTGTAACTCATTCTGTGTTTTCATTGGGCATGAATAAATCTGGAGGGCAATGTATCTGTTTCAGGTAAATATTCTTTATACACTTTGAGAGAATGAAGTGCACCAAGCCCGAGTTCTTAGAACATATCCAGAAAAGTGAGCTGAAAATCAGAAGTGTTCAGTTTTCCTTTGCAAAGCAGAGGGGAGGGGGAATGTCATATAACAGTGTTACTCAGTCATGGTTTCTTAAGAAAGAACTAATCTCTGCATTAAAAAATCCCAGTGTTCTGTCAGCAGCCTGTACGGACAGAGAAAGAGACGTTCTGCTGCCAATTAGAGATCATGTGACAGTCTGATTTATGTTCTTATAATTGCCATAGCTTGATAACATCACAGCCCCACCACGAGTCGTGCAGTTCAAACAGCCATTTGCAAAGCCCTCCTGTTACAGGTTATTTAGATCAAATTGGACAGAACTATATAAACAATTGTGGCAAAGAGAGTTTACAGCAGTTAGCATTCAGTTACCAGTTTAGCTCTGCCTTTCAACTTTTCCCTCAGAGATAAGTGCAATTATTGTAGTTTTTATCGCCCCGACTTGTACAAGCATACCACAGGCACGCAAACAGCACTGCCGCAGGCCTCGCAGTGTAAACACCAGCTACACGCTGCGCGCTGCTGGGGGTGCCGGAGCCGAGGGACCCCACAGTGAACCCCACGTCACCAGGGTCCGTCAGGCTCGGCGCTCAGTGTTACGCTGAGACAGACAGGTTTGCAGACGTCTGCTCTCTTTCGTGCAGGTTGTGGAACGGCCAGAGAATGGCCAACACCCGGCCAGGCGCCTAAGTGCCGTAAAGAGCTCCACAGCAGAAGCGCAACAGCGTCAGAAACGCAAGCGGGCGCCATGTGCAACATCACATTCAGCACCTGACATTTAAACCTCCTTAAGCTGGAGCTGCTGCGAGTTACCAGTTCTGTCTTCTGGCAATGTGCCTCTCTCCTGCCCTTCCTCTTCCTCCTTCTGGCTCTGTTCTCGTGTGCGGAAGGTCTCTTCTGGTTTAGCCGCTGTCCAGGAAGATAAGACGCACTGAGAAGTCCACACTTGACCTGGACCTACGGTGTCAGGACACATGGTGACCTGGGCAGGGCTGTTCTTTCTACACGTCTTCCTGTCCTTGTTTCTTTCCAGAAGCTGCAACATGGGATCAGTTATCCGTTAACTAACAAATGGGCCAGATGGGTCAAATGGGCTCATGTCATATTTAATCTTTCTGTGCTCCGCCCTGGCACCTCTCTGTGTACGTCAGTGCCCGTGGTGCCCAGCTCTCCTTGAGCTGGTACTGCCACCAGAGCCTGGGCCAGCAGCACCATGGCAGGTTCTGGTGTCAGACAAGAGTGGACCCTTTCACTCAGCCTCTCACCCCTCTCTCACCCCTCTCTATACCTCTCACCCCTCTCTCCCCCTCTCTATACCTCTCACCCCCTCTCTGTACCTCTCTCCCCTCTCTCACCCTTACTTTACCTCTTACCCCTCTGTACCTCTCTCACCGTTCTCTTTACGTCTAACAATTCTCTGTACCTCTCACTTCTCTCTCTCACCTGTCTGTACCTCTCACTCCTTCTTCACTCCTCTCTCCCCTCTCTCTCCCCTCTCACTCCTTACTGTACCTCTCACCCCCCACAGTACTTTCAACCCTCTCTGTACCTCTCACTTCTCTCTCACCTGTCTGTACCTCTTCATACCTCTCTCACTCCTTTTTCACTCTGCTCTCACCCCTCTCAGTACCAATTTTCAATTTCAATTCAAGGTGCTTTATTAACATGACCTATGAGTAGGTGTTGCCAAAGCAATACCAATATGACGAACATAAAATCTACAGATATTTACAGACATTTACAATATAGACACACCATAAGACATTTACGTACAGATATGGAGCATTATTGAGAGATAGGCTGTGACAGGAGATCACATACTGGGCTGCCAGTTCAACTGAGTTCCCTCCTCCCTCTCCCAGTAGGATCGGGAGTTGTTGTGATTCTGGCAGGCGTGGAAATTCTGGGATAAGATTTGTAAATTTGGGGAAAAATGTTTGTCTAATCCCAGAATATTTGTCACAGTGCAGCAGAAAGTGTATCTCTATCTCTGTTTCTCCCCACTGGCAGTGGGAGCACAGCCTGTCCTCTCTGGGCAGCCAGGTCTGCCTGTGTCGCCCAGTTTCTATGGCCAGGCTGTGGTCACTGAGCCTGTACTTCGTCAGGGTCTGTTTCTTTTCGCTATTATTTATCTTGGTCAAATATTCGGCTAGTGTGTATTGTCTGTTTAGGGTTCTGTAGCATTCCAGTTTGTGTTGTGTTTGTCTGTGTGTTTGTCCCAGTGTGTGAGATATTGCTGTTTGATCTGTGCTGTGGTGTGGTGGAGTCTGAGTTGTGGTGCTCTAGCAGTGCTGTCCTGAGGCTGCTTAGTGTTGCTGTGACTCAGGCCAGCGAGCCTCAGGACCAGCTGGCTCAGGGGGCTCTTTGTGGGGCTCAGCTCTTGGCTCAGCAGGGCCTTGTAGTGGTAGGAGTTTTGGTCGCTGCTTTTTAAGTGTAGCCAATACTTTATTACTCTCTTCTGTATGTTTATTAGTAATGGATATTGGCCTAAATCGGCCCTACACACACTGTTAGGAGTTTTTCTGAGCCTGGAGGATGTTTCTAGAGAACTCCATGTGCAGAGTTTATATGGGTTGTTTATCCCATTGAGTGTAATCACTCCTCTCTGGGCCTCTTCATATCTCTCTCATTCCTCTCTCACTCCTCTCTCGCCCCTCTCTCGCCCCTCTCTCGCCCCTCTCTCGCCCCTCTCTCGCCCCTCTCTCGCCCCTCTCTCGCCCCTCTCTCGCCCCTCTCTCGCCCCTCTCTCGCCCCTCTCTCACTCCTCTCTCACTCCTCTCTGGACCTCTCTCACTCCTCTCTGGACCTCTCTCACTCCTCTCTCACTCCTCTCTCGCCCCTCTCTGGACCTCTCTCACCCCTCGCTCACTCCTCTCTGGACCTCTTCATACCTCTCTCACTCCTCTCTCACCCCTCTCTGGACCTTTTCATACCTCTCTCGCCCCTCTCTCACTCCTCTCTCGCCCCTCTCTGGACCTCTTCGTACCTCTCTCACTCCTCTCTCGCCCCTCTCTGGACCTCTTCGTACCTCTCTCACTCCTCTCTCGCCCCTCTCTGGACCTCTTCGTACCTCTCTCACTCCTCTCTCGCCCCTCTCTGGACCTCTTCGTACCTCTCTCACTCCTCTCTCGCCCCTCTCTGGACCTCTTCGTACCTCTCTCACTCCTCTTTCGCTCCTCTCTGGACCTCTCTCGCCTCTCTCACTCCTCTCTCGCCCCTCTCTCACTCCTCTCTCGCCCCTCTCTGGGCCTCTGCGTACCTCTCTCACTCCTCTCTCACCCCTCTCTCACTCCTCTCTCGCCCCTCTCTGGACCCCTGCGTACCGCCTTGCCTGTCTTCCTCCTCTCTCTCCTGTGCTCTGTTACAGGGGGAAGGGCTTGTGCTCCTTTGCTGAAAGGCACAGTAATATTTGTGCCTTACATTCTTCAGGTTAATCTGAGCTCGCTGGGCTGCAAAACCTTCATCACCAGTGTGCTGGAAAAAAGAAGAGTTTTCTGCAGGCACTCTAACAGAACGCAGAGACGACAGCAAGGTTGAGGGTGGAGAGCAAGAGGAGAGTATTGGATCAGTAAGAATCACAGATTGAATGGCCAGGGAATCAGATTCACTGTGATCCCTGCAGGATCAGACTGTGGTGGATCCTGGGATTTGGATCCTGATGTGCTTACATTAAACAAGTCTTACTGGTTAGACAGAGCAGGGCACTCCTGGCAATACTGGGGTTGAAGTAAATTAACAATTAGCTTTTTTGCGTTTGGGGGCTGGGAGGAAAAACTTCATCTAGTGGTTATGAACGAGTTTTTAAGAGCACAAGGCTGATGGCCATATGCTGGGATTGGTGTTGAACCAGCTGATAAAAACAAAGTCCTCATTTTAATGGGGTGTGACCGGCCTCGTTTGTTGTCATGGGAACAGCTAGAGAGGTAGCAGCTGGAATCTGATAATCTTTTCTGTAATTGCAGTTTTATGATTCATAATCTTATTCTCTTATTTCGTCCATTTCCTCGGATGCAAAATTGTTTTTTTCTGTTCTAGTTCATTTTTTTCCGATACGAATTCCCGATTCTTTTTGTTGTTGGTTTCTATGCCAAATGTAATGAGGCCATTGTCGACAAGGGGAAGGGAATGAAAACTGGTGCCGGGAAATCATTCCCAAAGAGCACCAGGAAATAACGCTGGAGTTTTATCAGGTATTGACCTCTGCTGGTGTTTTGCTTGCCTTGTGGTGAAAGAGGCTCTTTGCTCTAGACACAAGGACGAAATATTTGTGCCCAGGAGAGGCAGGGCCAGTGTGCAGTGCAAATACTAATTAATTCTCTGCTTTAATCAATCTGTTATTCAACCAGATATGTCAGCCTAGAAGACATCCTCCTTTGCAATGTCTTACACCTGAGAGCAGCAGTTACCCAGGGAAGATCCAGTTCAGTAATTGTCCTGGATCTTTAATAGGTTATTGGGATGAGGCAGGTGTACAAGCTCTCCCTCTCTCCCATTGACTCTTATTCTACTGAGAGGCAATTCTCGAACCCGCCGCACGCTTACAGAAATCTAAAACTTCGATGGCACACCGCCCCCCTCCACCCTGCCCACACGTGCCTCACTGGACCAAGCACACTACTAATTTATAAACCGAACTTATTTCAGTGTTTAACCTGAGTTTGCCTCACAGTATCCTTATCCGGGCAGGAGCTGAGTGCAGTGAGACACGGAGCTCTTCCTCAGCAGCTGTGCATTTAGTTCATTCCTCTGTCCATCTAGACATCTAGGTCATTCCTCTGTCCATCTAGACATCTAGGTCATTCCTCTGTCCCATGTGCAACACACCAAAAGTCCAACTTTACACCTTGATGACTCCACAAAACATATATATAATAAAAATTCATATTTGATATGTGGCTTTTCCAAAATTCTTTGGTACACTCGCACACTGGTTGAGAAACACTGAGGGGAGGGAGGGTTGGTAACCAATTGTTTTGAATCCTTTTAATTTTAAAGATGTCATTTGCCTTGGTAAAAAGAAGCTTGCTTCTTGGTATACAGTGATCCCTGCACACACTCACACTGGCTTGCATGCTCTTGCTCAGGGCTCCACAGACTCCTCCCCCTGCACCTGGGACAGGTGTCAGGTCTCCACAGACTCCTCCCTGCACCTGGGACAGGTGTCAGGTCTCCACAGACTCCTCCCTGCACCTGGGACAGGTGTCAGGTCTCCACAGACTCCTCCCTCTGCACCTGGGACAGGTGTCAGGTCTCCTCAGACTCCTCCCTCTGCACCTGGGACAGGTGTCAGGTCTCCACAGACTCCTCCCTCTGCACCTGGGACAGGTGTCAGGTCTCCACAGACTCCTCCCTCTGCACCTGGGACAGGTGTCAGGTCTCCACAGACTCCTCCCTCTGCACCTGGGACAGGTGTCAGGTCTCCACAGACTCCTCCCTCTGCACCTGGGACAGGTGTCAGGATGTCTACAGGGCCCTGTCTGTAGCTATGTTGGTAGGTTCTTGAGTGGGATGTCTGGTGAATCATCGTATTTAGGCTGGGTCAGGTTCTTGGTTGGTTGGTGGCTTGACAGCCTGGTGGCTCTGTATCTGCATTGTTTGTCAGATGGGTATGATATTGAGTCAGTCAGTGGGTTTATGGCCAAGCTGGTTGGTTAATCATCTGGTGCATGGGTGTAGAGTGAGTTCTGGGGCTAGGCAGCAAGTTGGCTTATGGGTCTTTTTGGTGCAGGTCTGGTCAAGGTTTCACTGTGAAATTAGTGGTGCATATTGATTGAGCACCTTGCACAATAAGGCATTTAATTTTTTATTGAATGAATTGATTGTTGAATGCATCAATTGGGATGGAGAGGTGGTTGGATCAACACTGAACTGGTTTCCCTGTAACGTAAGTATGGCAAGGCTTTGGCCTGACTGTTCCTGTCCCCCACACTGCCGGTCTGCCCAAGGTCAGAGGGATGTCACTGTCCACTGAGTGGTCAGTGTGGGGTCATCACAGGTTTCGGTCAACCTCAGGCCGTGTCTCTCTGCCCTGGGTTGCGTCTCTGCCTGACGGGGTGAAGCTGTCAGAGGGTCTCTGCGTCTCCTTCCGCAAGCAGGGGGTTCATCGGCTGGTGCCGCAGCACTTGCTCAGGGATGGTCTTGTGTTTGTTTCCAAGGAGAAGTCTTTTTTTCCCAGGTCTCTCTTGGCCTCCGACTGAAGGATTTTGGCTGAAGTCCACACTGCACAAAAGGACCTGGCATTCCAGCTGTCTGCCTGTAATCCCGGGTGTCAGCTCGCGTTAATGTTGCACCGTGAAATCTGAAGGCGCTCAGCGCCGTGGAACATTAAAAACCACCGTCAGAATTCCTCTGGAAACGCAGCCAGTCTGCCAGGGGCATTAGCGAAGGCCGGCGGATCTCTATCTCATAGAGCGAGGGGGGAAATCAATAATTAAAGTCTGAACAGCCTGGGCTCCCAAATAAAAAAAAAAAACAGGCAGTGACTGACGCGAGACTAAATTAGCATTTCCGTTTTTTTTCCTTTTTCTTTCAGACAGACAAAGCAGACAATGGAGGGATGATACGGTTGTATGGCTGGGTAATTATCTAACCGCCCCCTCCTCCTGCCCCCTGTGTACCCCCTCCCTCCCCCCTAGCCCCTCCGCCCGTCCATTAGAAACAGGCAAACGTTCCCTCTGTTCGACAAACAGTCGTTCTGTTTTGTGCTCGTGGATTTAAATGCTTCAGGATGTCATCTGCTTTACCCTGCAGTTTTCATATTGGCTGCTGTTCTGTTGCTCTGGCCGTGTCCTTGAAAGACACCTGTCTGCGCTGATCTGCACTGCAACCCGCTGGCCTGCACCAGGGGCCAACTCGCTGGCCTGGACCAGGGGCCAACCCGCTGGCCTGCACCAGGGGCCAACCCGCTGGCCTGCACAAGGGCCCTGACTCGCTGCCCTTTCCACTCTGGACTGTGGAGGCGCCATGGTGCGCTGGTGCAGGTGTGCCTTAGACCCGTCTGTCGTGATGGCTCATTCTCTTCCTCTGCTCTGGGGCAGTAGGGCACACCGTTCAGACCGCAGAGTCCCCTCTCTCTTCTCTCCTTCTCCTGCTGGGGTCTGGTAGCGAAGAGCCCGGCCATAGTAAAATGAGCAGCTTTGACAGGCAGATGATCTCTGACCTGTCTCCCCAAGCTCAGCCAACACTGTTCTCCTGAACTTCCTGTGCCACCAGCTGTACCCGGTGGAGGTGTGGCGAGCTGCTGTTCTCCCCACTCTTGTTCCTTGCGATTACCCCCTCCACTCTGCCACGCTGTGCATTCCCGAACGGTTTGCCTTCCTATCCTCTGCTGTGCTTTTACAATGATACACTGCAGTTTTGTAAGCGTTTAAGGACTTTCTGTAGTACATTTACAATGAGAGTGCTTGGCAGAAGAAACTGCTTCAAAAGCAGATCTTGCGAACTAACCAGATGGATCCTGGCTAGCAGGTCCCGTTTGTGCAGTAAGTGACACCCAACACAGCAGGTACAAGGGTGAGGGTGCAAGCCATCACAAGAGAGAAGGAAAACTGAAGGCACCCAGGGACAATGCAATAGCAGGGCAGGCTACAGGAGTGTTTAATTCATTATTCTTTTGTTTCATAGCTTTGTGAAGACTTGCCCCTTTCTGAGAGGCAGGCAGAGGAGCAGGGCAGGCTGCTCATTATCACAGCAGTGCCATCTTTCTGTTTTCACACAGAAGGCCTGTGGCACTCCTGTGAGAAGTTCACACTGGTGCTGCTCTGAGTGCCTGAGTCCCCTGCTGGCCAGGCTGGGGTGTGTATAGCTGGGTCTGGGGCTCGAGTGAGTGAGTGAGAATGTGGATCTGGAAGGAGAGGACTCCTTCCAGATCTTTGACATGTCAGTGTATGAAGAGAGGAATGAGCTTTCTGTTTCAGTGTTGGAAACAGATTTAAAGAGACAGATGCTAGAAGCAGGACTGTATGTAGTGTGCTACACTTCCCTCTGATCGTCTGCCCAAGGGCTGACCTGTCTTCAGGGCCTTCTCACCCTTTTGGCCGAGGCCTGGTTGTCATAGGAACACCATCAAGCCCCTCATCCTTGAACCTGTAATGAGAAATCAGCTCCATATCTCCTGGCTTCCTTTCTGTTAAAACCCTTCCTTCCTTGCAGTCTGTGTCCTGAGTGATACACTGCATCGCTAATATTATATATATGTGCTAAACCAATGCCTGTGAAAAATGGACTCCTGAGAATGTCTGAACATGAGGACTGGAAGGCTGGGGTTGTGGGGCCTCAGCGCACATCGACTGATGACCACTGTCCTGCAGCGTCCCTGTCTGCCCACTCCACTAACCCAGGCACTGTGGCCCCTGAGTGACCCCTGCTGTCGCCCTCGTCCCTCTGCTGTCAGAGCTGGGCCCCTCTCTGCCCGTCTGCAGCGCCTCAGGGAGCCCCATGACAGCCGGGTGGCCAGCTGCTCATGCCCTGGCCGAGGCTGGTCAGGGCTCTGCTGTCTCCACTGTGGCTGACAGCAGGCCGCGACTCGGTCCACTTCGGGGGGCTGGAGAGCAGTTCTACTAAACCTAATAGCAGCACCTCTTTCAGGACTTTCTGACTGGAAAACAAACTGGTTCTCTGTGTCAGGGCATTGAAAGACATGCGGACAAAGGCATCGTGTTTCCATTTTGTCGAGGCCTGGGCAGCGATGTCTTTGTCTGGGGAATTGAAAGCCATGCAGTGAGGCAGTTCGGTCTTCTCTGTGTTCCTAGCTGTTTGCTATCTGCTCCTTTCATCTGTGGCCTAGATGCAAGCCTAATGCTATTCGGAGAAAACAACAACAACACAAAAAAAGCAGTAAGACGGCTCCAGACAAAGATGGGAGACCCAGGTAGAACACAGCGTCTGTTGTGTTTCAGGGGAGTCTTGGCACAGACGCAGGCTTTCCTGTAAGACTATCCTGCTGCTCCCAGCCCTGAAGGCAGCCTTTGTCCCACAGCAATGGGGACGACATTGATGATCCTAAAGCATCAACACCTGGCCTCTCAGTACCGTATAACAGCACATATAGGCTCCCTGCAGAGTCTCTCAGTAAGAGTCACTCTTAGTAAGAGTGCCGGGATTTAGACTCTTAAGTTGCAGACCTGGACCCCCACTGACCAGCTATGTAAGGAAACTCCAATTAAATATTCCCTAACTTGCTCTTGCAGAACAGCACAGTGCAGCTGGAAACTCTGAGGTCAACACCCTAGTCCAGGGAAAAGTGGTTCATGTGATTTTATGGAAACGACAGCAAGTCTGACCACAAGCAAGAGCTCAGGGGTCAGCTCACCCCCGCTGCGTGGCGGGAGACTCAGACTCGCAGGCTGTCCGCCCCCCACGCGTGGGAAGCTCTCACAGTTGATTGGTTCATGAGTCAGCCCGCCTGCGCTTCTTCATCGTGAGCTGGACAGTGGAGTAGCCGTCAACGCCGAGCTCGGGGAGCACCAACCGATCTTTAGCTCAAGAGAAAACCTGCTCCCCTGACCGGACTGGGGCCGTGCTTTCTGATTGGGATGGAGTTTTACCAGCCAGGAGAGGGCGCTCTGGAGCAACCATGGTGTGGCAAGCAGCCTAGGTGGTGTTACAGCGCTCGTCTTCCTTTCTGCGTTTGCTTCAAAACTGCAGGTGCAGGCCTTTGCACGAGGCTCTGTGGACACATCTGAAGAGCTCTGTCTCGTTACAGGCTCCTCTGCAGATTTATCTGTGTTTTTTTTACCGTGAGCTCCCATTCTGAAGTCCTTCTTTCAGCTAAATCCGAAGTAGGAACATGCGCCTGTCTCTGCAGTAACCACGGCACAAGTCAGAATGACATTCTGACACATGCCCGAAGCGCCAACGTGTGTGGATGCTTGGAGGGGCGTATCTCAGAAATCCTGAAATAACGAACGTGGTGCAGGAGCACGTGTGTGTGTGTGGTGCAGGCTCTCCTGGTGAGAAGGAGCAGAGTTGAGCAGCCGTTTCGCATTCGAGCAATGAGGGCGAGCCACACGGAGGAGCGAATGAGCTAGAGCCTGTTTGTGCTGCTATACGGTACTCCCTAGTGACGAGGGAGGGGGTGGGGAGGCGAGCTCGGCTTCAGGTTCTGCAACACGATCCGTCTAACGGGGCTGGAGCCGGGGGGGACAGAAAAGAGGAGAAGAAGCCGGAAGGGCTTTGTGAGCCCCACTACAGGAAGAAGCAGATTAGCCGTGTGCTGGTGTCAGCTATGCATGTGTACCACATGTTACCTCCCTGGCACCTCATGTTGACGTGGCCATACAGTGGCTTCTCATGCTGGGGGTCATGCCTGGCTATTCCTCTCTGTGCTCTGCCCTAGTTTTACTTTACACTGTGCTCTACTGCACTTTATGCTTCGCTGTTGAGCCTGGGGAAGGTTAGGACTGGCCGGCCACTTCAGGCACAGTGGTGGGCCTCCTTGTGTGATGGTGATGCACACAGTTGTTTTTAAGGCATCACTCAGCTTTAACTGGGTTTATGTCCTTGTATACACAGGCCAGGGGAATGCAGTGAATGAACTAACATTCAACAGCCTCTTGGGATCTGTCACAGAATGCTTTAATTATCTTCTGAGACTTTTAGTTTTTAGATCTGGACAAACCGGCAGAAACGGAGTCTCTCGCCAGCCCCTTTTGCTGACTTTCCCAGCTCTCACATGCTTTATTCATGTTTCTCAGAGACGCAGACAGACAGCCAAGCACAGCAGACAAGGTGACAATTAGGGGCCAATAGGCAACAGGAAACTGGAGCTATTTGAAGTCCCGCCTCTAGGACGACGGACAGACTCGATGAATGAAAGTCTTTCTCGGCCCCGATTCAGCATGGATCCTCAGGCCCACGCATTTCAAAGGCCGGGGTAATTTGGTTGTGACTGAAAATAGCTTCTGCCTAAAATTAGACTTCATTATACAACTTTCAGATACTTGAAGTGCTGTAAGTGAACCGCAGGGAATGTAGCTGGAACTGTTTCTTTTCCTTATTTGCTGGGCATTGCTAAAGACCCGGCAGGAGTTGCACTCGTGTTCTGCCCAGTTCAACCAAGTGACTGCCGAATCCAGGCTTCCCAGTCACTGGTGGACTATCGTACTTCCCTGACACTGGAGTATCAGTGTTGGACTGGTAGTTCTGAGGGTTAGGATGATTGATTGTGGGAGGCTTGGTCAGATGTCTTTTCTGAGAAACTCAAGTAGATCATTAAACAAGAAGGTTGGTCAAGCATGGGCATGGAAAATTCTAATCTCCCGCACAGATTTTTTGGTTGTTGGAGACATGCAGATTTGACTCATATCCATTGAATCATTGTGTTTTAAGGGTCCAGGTTTGCAAAAGGCAGCTTGCTAATAGAAGCTGATGATGCTGACAACAGTGCTGGTGGTTAGATGTGGGCAGGAGTAATATGAATTCGGAGGGTTATGCTTCAGAGGGCTGGGGTTTGGACTGAAGAACACACTGAAGTTGGAAACAACCTGAGGCTGCTGTGTGCATCTTGTTGAGCTGTGGGACTCCCCAGCCCCTTGCTGAAACAATCCCAGTCAATGAGTGTCTTCAGTTCAGGCTGTGCCTCTCATGCCCACCTGTCCTGCCCTCTCTGTGAAGATCAGCCTGCAGCCTGCGTCCACACAGCTGCCCATCCAGAAGACATGCTGGTTCTACCCGCAGTCAGGATCCACCTGGAAAGGTTTTGACTCTGTCGAGCGCATAGGAGAAGGTGACTCCATCTGCTGCCTGCTCACTCATGGGCAGCAGTGGGCTTTTGACAGAACGGGCAAGGCATGTGCTTCAGGAATGGCATCAGACACTGGCAGTGAGAGTCGTGGCCCTCTCTCACACCCCTCCCCCTTCCCCAAGTGTGTGAACGGAGGAAAGAGCAGGAGAGAGAGAGGGAGTCTGTGTTTTCATTAACCTCGGAAGTTGGCTCGCGCAACAAATTGTTCAGGGGGCTGATTGAAAGAAAAAGAGACAAGAAAGAGAGGAAGGAAGAAAGGACAGGCAAGAGAGATAAAAAAGCAAGCATTTCTGAACCCTTCCAAGCAAGGCCCTAAGAGCTTTAAAAGTAGGGGGAAACCGCAGTGATATCTGCCATGCGTGGAGCTCCTTGACCAAAGGAGCAGAAAGACACTGCTGTATCAGTATTATGTCTTGCTGCGACATGTGCGAGCAGTAAGTCTAAAGCAAGTTTTCATGTGCTGAAACCTGTCAAATGTCAGTTCAACTGATGCAGTTCCAAAGACAGAGGGGGTTGAATAGTGAAAGCAAAATGGCGGTCAGTACATGTTAGATAGATAAGACAGTGTTACAGCAGCCCAGCCCGAGACAAGCAAAAACAGACATCAGAATATAATTGAAATACATACAGTAATACAAAATAAATATATAGGTGTGTGCAAAATATGCTCATAGTCACTGTAACAACAATAAAATATGTGCAAAATGTGCATAGGTATATACAGATTGAGTGTCCAAAAAAAGTACAATGGTGCAACATGCTGTCCATAGATGAGCAGATGAAGGGCTGACAGTCCTAGCCTAGGGTTAGTGTTATACACCCTGACAGCCGCCGGGAGGAAGGACCTGCGGAAATGTTCCCTTGAACACCATAGCTGGAGCAGGCTGTTGCTAAAAGTGCTCCGCTGCCTAATAACAGTGTCATGAAGCGGATGAGAGGTGTTGTTCATGATGGCTGTGAGCTTGGTCAGCATTCTCCTCTCAGCCACCACCTCCAGGGGGTCAAGGCTCAGTCCCAACACAGAGCCAGCCTTCTTGAAGTTTGAGTCTATTTGCATCTCTTGTCATGATGCTGCTGCCCCAGCACACAACAGCGTAGAAGATGGCTGCTGCCACCACTGATTCATAAAAAATGTGTAGCAGTGTTCCACACACACCAAAGGACCTGAGCCTCCTAAGAAAATAGTCGGCTCTGACTTTTCTTGTGCAGGGCATCAGTGTTAACAGACCACTCCAGCTGATCATTCAGGTGTACCCCTAAGTACTTGTAGGACTGCACCCCCTCTATGTCCTCACCTTGGATGGAAAAAGGGTTCAGCGGACTCTTATTCCTTCGAAAGCCCATGACCATTTCTTTAGTCTTGCTGGTGTTTAGCTGGAGATGGTTAAGATGACACCACTCCACAAAGTTGGTAATCAAGCTCCTATATTCCTCCTCCCTGCCCTTCCTAATACTCCCCACAATTGCAGAGTCATCCAAAAACTTCTGCAGATGGCATGCCTCAGAGTTGTGTCTGAAGTCAGAGGTGTAAAAGGTGAACAGGAATGGAGCGAGGACAGTCCCCTGTGGAGCCCCAGGACTACTATCAACCTGTTCGGACACACAGCTCTGTAGCCGTACATACTGTGGCCTGCAGGTCAGATAGTCTATAATCCAGGACATCAGGGGAGTGTCCACCTGCGCCGCCCTTAGCTTATCTCTCAGTAAAGGTGGATGGATGGTGTTAAAGGCACTGGAGAAGTCAAAGAACATAACTCTCACATGTTGTGCCAAGGAACAACTATGCATCTGCTCTCACCAGAAGAATACTTGCCATGTTTGGAATTAATTTACAGGAGTTACACACAACATAACCAAGAATAGTGGTCAGGCAGCCATGTTAGTCTAGACAGGAGTCAGACAAACATACTGTAGCACTTTCGGGTTTACGTGGGTAGGCGCCCTCGCTGCTGTTGCCTCAGGTCGGCCCCCCACCGCTGGGGGCTCGAACCCAGGCCTCCAGCGTCACTCAACAGGGAACCAGCCAGCTGGGCTAAAGGGAGATCTCCCATCAGCCCGGCGGCTGAGGTCCCTGCTACTCACAGGGAAGGGCGGGGACGTCACCGTGCTGACAAGCCGGCTCACACAACCTGTAATGTCGGCCGTTTGCGTTACAATACGTAATGCTGCAAACAAGAGGAGGCCAATCTGCTTAACTTGGCGTTTAGTAATTAATTGAAGAAGGATCTCATCCAGCTGTTTCTTGAAAGAAATCAAGGTCTTGGTGTCGGCAATATGGCATGGTAGCTTGTCTAATGTCCCATTTACACTTGTATTCATCCTGTTAGTGCTAGAAATATACCTGTGAAGTTAGTGGAGTTAATCTGTTAAACTTTGCATGATGGCCCGCCCTTATCAAAAAAGTTTAGGACCCACTGCAGGTGTAAAAATTATTGTAGCTTTTAAGTTGGAAACTTTTGTTGTTGGATCGATCTGCCAGGCTTCAATACAATAATTTCAGTGGTTCATATGAAGATTGTAAAAGGATTTTGCAAAATGTAGTCCAAGCCAAACTCTAGGTTTCCATTTTCTTCTGCTTTTGTCGTACTTACGAGAGCTATTTTACAGTCCTGTTACTCCAGCCTCACTGGGAGAGCTACACCTCCACATCTGGACTCCCTGAGTGCGTGAATCACACTCATGCTTGGGGGGGCCACACCCTCAGCACAACAGAAGAACCTGTTTAAAACTCCCTTCAACGAATCCAGCCTCTCCAATAACATTGTCCACCTGTGTTGATGTATGGGGTCCCAAAATGACGCACAAACTCGTTTGTGTGTCATACTTTACAAGACCTCGGGACTGCACTCAGCACACTGCTGTGCAGAATGGGCTGAATCAGTCAGTCCTGCGGCACACAGCCCGTCTTTGTCAGGCTCACCAGAATGGGGCTGGGCAGCGTTGGCAGGAGCGATCTGTTTACAGACTCCCAATAGCCGGCCCTTTGTCTGTCCGTATTGATGGAATCTGAAAATAAGCAGATTTTCAACGGATATTAATGGCAGGTCTGGGACAATGGCAGCCAGGCCCAGAAGTCCGAAACAAACGCTCCTTTCATGTGGCCGGAGCGCAGTGTGGTGGTGCTGTCGGCCACCAAGTGTTGGAGCAAAGAGACAGTGACAATATCTGCCCCCTTCTCCAGCCACTACAGTGCATGCTTTGCCTGCTCTCAGTTACTGACAGAGCCCCATCAGTTTGACATGTCAGGAAGTGCATCTGTACTCCAGTATATGGTGTAATATACTGGACTGAACACAAGCTGGTTGAACTTAGTAGGAGGCTAGGTGTTAGCTGAGTTAAATGAAAAGTTCAAGCCCTAATCTGCTGCTGCCTAACTGAGAATAAACCCTAAGTTACTAAACCTCCTTTGCTCCGAGCTTCAGATGGGACGTCAAACCTCAAGTTCTGGTCTTTGTGGTTGTGCAGCAGCAGTTGTTGACGTCTTGGGTCAGCTCCCTAGTCTCCGCAAGTCACTCTGGGGAGGGGAACAGCTCCAGAATAGGTGATTATTAGTCATGTGTTATTGCTTAGTGCTGTGTGGTGCATCTCGGCAGCCGCTGACCAGAGCAGAGTGAGGTCAATCAGGCTGCCTGGGTGCACCCTGGGAAGCAATCCTGCAGAAAGTAAGAGCTACTAAAACTACTGACCAGTGCAGGGTCACGGGACAAAAACTATCCAGAAAGCCACTGTGCTGCAGAGATTGATGTTTATCTCTGGGATCACAGAAAGTCCACAGTCCTTATCAGGAGGACCAGTGAAACCAGTCTGATTGTATGACCTGCTGGTGTTGTGTCCAGGGCTCACCCACAGCACCTGACTGGCCTGTGAGTGAGGAACGCTGTTCTTCACCTGGTCTGAGGGGAAGTCGTCTGTTTGCACTGTCAGCCCAAGACCCTGAACCCCGTCAGAGCTGGCCAGGGGAAATTTGAACGAGGTTCCCAAACCCCAACAGCAGGCTTCCAGACCAGAGGTTACAAACCACTTCTGCTCGTCTGCCTGTTCTTTATTGATCCTTCATTCCCGTCAGGTTGTATTTATTTTCAATCAGACCTTGTGTTCTACGGCAGGAAGAGCTTCTTTTGCAAAGTGCTGGAGACTTGCTCACGGGCGCAAAGTCGTTAGTGTGGTAGTTCAGGGATCTGAGTGAAAAACAGTGAAGAGTGCTGCCCTCACTGCCTCATAGTCCCTAGGTGTCATGATTGTAGTCCCTCCCCCTTAAGGGCGCTCCGGCTCTTTCACTTCGGACTTGATGTTGTTCACCTGCCCCCTGTTGCAGCCTGTTCCCAGCCCACCTTAAAAGCCAGACGCCCACTCAGTTCTGGGCTCTGCATTGATTCCTGTAACGTGCGAGCCCGGGACCTGGAATCGCCTGGCTCCGTTACGGTTTTATTTTCTGTTCCTGTTCTCCCTGCCGGTTCCGATCCGGTTCTTGTTTTTATCCTTTTTAGTCCCGGATGGACTGCCTGGCTTTGTACTTTGCCCGTTTTGGATTCCCCGTTTGGATGACTTCTGGATTGTTCGCCCCCCTGGACACCTGCGCACTTTGGACACGCCCCCCCGTTTTCATTCCCGACTCGTGAATGCCTTTTTTTCCCCTGTGTTTTCTCACTCCACCCCGGATTGTGTCGTCTGCATAGGGCCCTGAAAGAACTCGATCGTTGCACTAGGTCAGGCATTTTGTCAAAATATTTGCCCTGTGGAGTAAGTGTGTATAAACACATGATTTACAGACATTTAAAGGAGTCAGAACCAAACCAAGTAGCTTTAATAATTCTACTGCATGACGTCTTCTTTCCTGAACTTTAGATCTCTATCCAGGTGGAGTTGTGAGCAATGAGTGGACATTGCCTGCTTGCCCTGTGGCTACCGTGACATGAATCAGAGGGCACAAGTGGAAACTGCTTGGAAGGGCATTTAAAACCGAGAACAGGAGGCTCCCCTTTACACAAAGGGTGGTGGGAGTGTGGAGCAAGCTGCCCAGCCATGGCGTTGAAGCCGACAGCCTGGCCTCTTTCCTCAGTTGACTACTAATTAGCTGTCAGGTTAGGATGGCCTAGTGGCCTCCTCTATTTTGTAACCAGTCTGATGTTCATACTTCTTATGTTTGTGGAGCTGCAGGTCCCAGCAGGCCATGATGACACCACGCCTGCATCCAGAGCTGAGGCGGCAGGACCGACTGGGAATCTTGCAGTACATGTACAGTATGTCTCCAGGGAAGGAACTGAGGAACATCTCATCAGCCCCTCGGCTCAGCAGAGACGGCATAGGCAGGTGGGCCACTCCCAGCCCACTGGAGGCAGGAGGGGGTGGCCGTTAAAGAGCTGTGAACACGCTGGGCACATGTAAGTAAATATTTGGAAATCATAAAATCTTCCACAAGTGCCTGTAAACACTGCCATGCCGTGGAAAAGATCCAAACACCCAGCCCGAGACGTTTATTTTTTAAGAACAAGTAGCAGATTAAGAAATGATAAACACACACCACTGCACTGTTGTTATTATTGCCATTAGTTTGGGTGACACCCGCAGATAAGACCAGATTTCGGCAAGTGCTTTAAACTGTGGATCTGCACGTGACCGGTTTGTAAAATTGTGATAGGTTCTGGTATAATCAAAGCGTATCGGCCAATTTACAATGAATAAGACTTTCTGAAATGCTTTCCTGGTGGCAGATTCTAACTGGCCTGTAAAGCTGTTAATAGATAGCGATAAAGGTAGTTAGAATTAATCAGTGATCGTCTGCCTTAAAGTATATGAACGCTGTGCGAACCCTTAAACCTTTGTCCCAAACTGGAGCCCGCTGGCACACAGAGGACTGCGAGTGTCATCCCTGGCACGGCCCAGCCTGCCCTCCCCTCAGCCTCCCGGCGTCTCCCGAGAGACCCGGCTCATCCCTGCCTCCGCCGTGAGCTGCAAGCCATCCTGCTGGTAGCTGCTAATTAAAGAGATGGAAATGTTTCCTGCATGCGAGGCGTTCGCTCTGGATGCGCAGAACGGATGTGTCATCCTCCCTGGGAATACCCCTGGAATGGGAATGTCGGGTGGCGGATATGGAAATTGGATGCCTGAGGCACAAAGGTTCTCCTGGTGAGCAGTTTTACTCAGACGCTATGCGGTGTTGGAGCTGTGTTTTCCTCTTGTCCCTTGCTGCTGTTGAAAGGCAATGTGCTGGAAAACCAGAAAACTGGGGAAAGGGAGTTAACTGATCTGGAATTTCTTCCCTTCTTTCCTGGGAGGCCTGTGGCATGGATATGCAGGCAGCTGCTCTGCAAGCTTGGGGAAGGGCCTGGGTGTCACCCAGTAGGGTTGGGACAACAGTGAGCACATAACGCATCACCATGGACACAGAGAAAAGCAGCAAAAGCAAAGAGCCGCAATCGCTGTGCTGCTGTCCTGTCTGGTCACTGCCAGGCCGTGGTCCGGCATGTGACAGTCCTCTGGCCCCGCCTCAGCCGTGGCTTTGGGTTGGCAAACACTGGGCGTTGTGAGAACTGTGGTGTGCCATTGTCAGGCCCACTGTGAGAGTAGGTTCCCAAGGGCAGACAGTGACTCCTTCCAAAGGCAACACACTGACGTGCTCTCACCTTCACACACAAGAGAAGGAGAGTTGGCATCACCCTATAGCACAGAGACCAGTGGCATCACTCCTGTAGCACCCTAGCAGCACCAGCGTCTCACTGGGACCAGTCACTCCCCCAGGGTCTCACTGGGACTAGTCTCTCCCACAATACCAGCGTCTCACTGGGACCAGTCACTCCCCCAGCGTCTCACTGGGACCGGTCACTCCCCCAGCGTCTTGCTGTGCTGTCGGACCCCTCACTGTCTGTGCTGAGGACAGTGCAGCTGGACCACTTTGACATCTAATTCAAGCCGCAAACTGAACCTGCACACTGGACTGAACCATGTAAGACTAGTTCACTCTGCCCAGTGGTGATCTGGACAGAAGAAGCAGCAGAGAGCACTGACAGGAGAAGATGTAGTTATTCAGTAACACGGCACGCCGGTGGGCCGAAGACCCTCTTTCATATTGTGTCTTTGTTACTCGCCATGCTGGATTTTCCCAAGCACTCTGCAGCGGTGTCCTGGGAAGACTTTCAGACTTGATGTGTGTCGCACCAACATGGAGCAGCACAGCGGTTTACAACGATAACTCACTTTCACTGCAGACTTCGTTTGGCTTCTGCCTCTGCTGTTTCTGAGAGGATTTAGCTGTTTGTTCCTTGTCATCTCGGAATGTGAGGACTAGAGAGCCAAGTGCAGCTCGTAGCCCACACTGGGGGTGGAGAGGGGATTAAGCTGGCAGGGAGAGCAGCAGAATCGTGCCTTGGGAATGTCGGTGACACACAAGCCCACAGATGACATCTGGGGTGACAGCCACTCTTTATTAAGTGCAACACTGAACTTTATAAATACACACATATTTATAAGTGAAACACTAGAGAATGTTGCACTTACTGTACCATACTGTAATGGGGCGGTGTGGTGGCTCTATGGCTCAGGACCTGCGCCTGTGGCTGGGAGGTTGCCGGTTCAAATCCCACACCTGGCAGAGGAATCCTACTCCGTTGGACCCCTGAGCAAGGCCCTGAACCCCAACTGCTCCAGGGGCGCTGTACAATAGCTGACCCTGCGCTGTGTGTCTCATGGAGAGCAAGCTGGGGTCTGAGAAAAGACAAATTCCTAATGCCAGAAATTGTATATGGCCAATAAAGTGATCTTATCTTATATCTATAGAATTCAAGGACTGCCTCACTTGCGCTGGACCACTGTATTCCAGATACTGACATCCAAAAACCACATTCAGTACTTTACCATCTTGGTTACAATGGAATACATCCAGGCTGTTCAGTGTCAAAACGTTCCCAACAGCACAGTTCATCTGCCTTATTTTACCAGCCACTTCCATTATGGTCAATCTTCGACAGAGATCTGGCTAATCAAGTATGAGCCTTAATGTTTTGGGCAGGCGATGTACAATACTGATTAATGCCTTCTGAAAGTCCAACTTGACACATTTCCACAGGGCTGGGCTGCTCCCAGTACGTGGAGAAGGCCCGTGGCTCTGGAGCCCAGGAGGCGTTCGCAGTGAGACTGACTACGAGGGGGCTTCTGAGAATAGGACTCTGCCCCTTTAAAGACTGAAACAAGAGTACCTTAAATGCACTTTTCTTACAAGGGAGAGAGCCAAGAAAGAAAGAAAGAAAAAAGAAAAGCAGCCAAGAAAAAAAAATCCCATTCCTTTCCCTGCCCCCCACTACAAAGCTGTTGAGTTGCCATTATTCATGATGTAATATTTCGGGTGTCGGTTTGCTCGCTGCACTGTTCGGTGAGGGAGTCCTGTTGCTAGGAGAGGAACGGCACAGCTGCCTGTCATTGGCTGGGTGGACCAGCCTGCTTGGCCAATCAGCCTCTGAGAAGCATCGGGACCGAGCCGGCAGGCCAGACACAATTAATATGTTTGCCGTGTTGGGGCTGAAGTGGACTGAAAGGTAAATTTATTGGAAAGGTTGAGGCAGAGGAGGTGTGTGTGTAGTGGGTGGTTAGGTGGTGTGGCAGAGACAGGAGTTATTACCCCTTTTTTAATGTGTGAAGGAAATAGACACACCATTTAGTTCACAGAAGTGAGTGGACTAAGACTTCTTGTTATCTACCTGGATAAATATTCATACACCAGCATTCACTTGTTAATCCTGTTTTTGGTGTCACTGAGAACGGTACATGAGACGATAGACGACGTATTAGGACGTGCTTCGCCTGACCCAGAGCTCTGCCAGACCCAGAGCTGGTTCAGTTGCCTGATTTGGTGTTTTTTCCTTTGCAAGGTGCCTGCTGTGTGCCTGGCCTTCAGGCTGCTGCTGTGTCCCTGCAGAAAAGCCCAGGTACCCTGAGCTATCAGTGAGACCTGCCGCCTGCACACACTGGAGAGGCTGGAGCTGGAATGGGGATTAGAGCTCAGGTTCAGATGAAGGGGTAGTCTGGGGGCTGGGGGTGATGGAGCATTCGTAGGTGGATGTATCTTGAGTTTCTGATCTGACAGCAGGGGCACAGCCAGTCACTCAAGGACAGGCGGACACTCCAGGACCACTGTGCCAGGGACAGGGGAGAAGGGGACAGGGACACTCTGGGACTTTGGCAGGAGCCTGGGTGCAGACTTCAATGGCGTTGAAGCAGCCAAATAAGAAACCGTTCATAAAATGTTAACTGTCTGGAAACTCAGTTCTCTGTTGGCAGTCCCTTCCGTTCAGGCAGGTGTAGAGCATCAGCTTGCTGCCCCTTGCCGCAGAGGTGCCCCTGAGACACTGGCCAGGTCAGCTGGGGGTTTGTCTGAACAGCTCTTGGGAATACTTGCCCATGCCGAGTACAGTCCTTGTGTTATTGACTAAACTATACAGTGTTCTAATGGAGCAGAACTGGCTTTACGCAGTCTGTGCCTACATTTGCCCCTGACACCTGTAATGACCCTGAGAAGAAGCCACTGCAGATGGAAACAGCCTCAGAGCAGTGATGGCCAGGCTGGACACCAAGCTCACTCCTGCCCAGCAGAGGAGACAGGGCGTGACTCTGACCCAGACTGCTCTCCTAGGATATTGATCAGCCCTGTCTGGGAGACAGTCTCCCAGCCCCCTCGCCTGCAGCTCATCAGGGCTCATTACCATGGCCTCTGGATGACCTTACACGGTAGCCAGTCTGCCGACCTTTGGCCTCCTCAATAACAGAGGTTATGACCCCTTGACCAGTTAAATAAAGTCGGCCTCTTTTGCAGTCCTGAGCAGCAGTTCTGTGGTCACAGACCACACAACACAATACCGTCTGTGCCTGCTGGTTTTTATTGAAGAGCCCTTATGCACCTTGGATTAGATGGGCCATAATTGAGAAGTCTTTGAAGTGTTTAAAGAGTTGATAATGGGTTAGCAGGGTAGCCTGAAGAAAGCTTTTTTCAGGACTGGTGAGCTGGTAATTGCATCCTTCTGTGATTTGTGCATGTTTGAGTGTGTGTCTTTGTGTGGGCATAAGAATGGAGCTAACTATTTAAAATCAAAGGCACGCACCTTAATAAATATTTTATTACCTGATCTAAATAAATAACAGAGACAGTAGATATAGACGTCAATTACACAGATGCATAAAAATAGCCGATCGACAATAACCAAATCTGATAGACTAGCAAGCAGACCAGCAGGTACAGCAGGTGGTTCGGTACGGATCAATCAGTGCAGACACACGCTCGCGGGCGTACGAGGTGCGTCTTCCCTGATTTCAGGTTTCGCTGCGCCAGTGTCTGCAGCAGGACGCACGCAGCTGCAGCCTGACGTCCGTGTGATTGCTGACCCCGCGGTTCCCCTTCTCCAGCAGGAGTCCAGAGTGAGGGGAGTGTGTACGATCAGTCCCGGATCTATCAGCGGACTCTGCCCCCCCTTCCTCCTGGGAGAGTACTGAGGGGCCACTCTGCCCTCCGCCGCCCCACCCCATCCGTTTCGTCCCGCCACACCTGGGGCGCGAACCCGGGTCTCCGGCGGAACGCACCAGGGAGCCAGCCGGGTGAGCTAAAGGGCACCTCCCCCAGCCCAGGGCGATGACGTCCCCGCGCTACACCACGCCCATCCGCCTCACTGACTCCCTCGCTCAGGGTTGACATCACAGCCCCGCTGGGATCAGCCCGGGATTCCTGTGGGTAGCAGGTAGGAAACCAATTCCTGAGTTTCTATTCCAACCTGCGCTGCCCCTGCTAGGGTTAGGGTTCTTCTTTATGAAAACTGTTACTGTCCGTCGCTCTGTTCCGCTTTTTTCCGGGGGTAAAAACCAACAGCGACCGCAGCAGAATTTCCTTGCTGCTGTTTTGGGTTTTTTTTTGCAGGTTGGGCAGGGAAGTGGTGACATGCCAAATGGCTGCTTGAAACCTCAGTGTCGCCCCACTCCCGGATTGCGAAGTGGTAGCGGCTCACTGTACAGTAAACCTGTCGTTTGCAAACGAGGACAACCCCACCTGCACATCCGTGAGTTATGAGTTTAAAATCCCATTGGGACTGAAACGTCTTAGCATCTGTAGCTGCCCTAGCATGAGTATGCAGCAGACACAGGGCCTCACGCCTTTCAGGACCCTCGTAAAATGAGCTTTGAACCTGTACGTGCCGAACACGCAGCTGTTTGGATTTGAAGCCGGAGGTGTTGGAAACGTTAGCCCAGGGATAACTTTTCTGACACCCCGAGCGTCGTGTCAGCGTGCCAGGCTTCACGGTCTCGTCGTCTTTTGATCCTTGACGCGTTCTGTGGTTGCGGAGCCGTCTCCTCCCGGGAGACGCGTCCTGCCTGAGCAGGGGGGCGCTCTCGTTACAGAGGTCCAGCCGCGGCGTGAACTTGACCCGGCGACCCCCGTGTCCACACTCGAGAGGTACACAGGTGTTTTGATCAGGTTTGGAGAGAGTGGGGCTCCTCTAAGAAAGGACCTGTGGGACCTGCTCTGCTGGAGGGGGGCCGTTCCACAGACAGGGAGGCAGCGAACTCAACGCCTGAACACGGCGGGCGCCAACGTGCCCGTGTCGTGTGGCCTGACGTTGCAGGGCCTGACGTAGACAGTGGAAATGTGAGCAAGGCTGACGGTTGGACTGGCAGGGGGAGGGCCTCGAACCACAGCAGGACAGGCGTGAATGGGATCTGTGGCGGACCGGGGTGTCGTGCCTGGCGGGGTTTCTCTGGCGAAGATTCGAAACGGACGGAAGCTGTGCTTCCTGTTCGGCGTGAAAGTTTTATCTTGGTTATTGTTTCCTCCCCTCCTCGCTGACCTTTTGGTTTTCCTGGTGGTGCCCCCCCCACCACGGTGGTGTCTCTTCACACATCGGAAATATTCAGGTCATATTGTGTGGCTGCTCTGTACCAGCCTCACATGACCCCTGCACCCATTCAGCTCCTGCTGTGAAGAGGGTTTCATTCATTATCTCTCTCTCTCTCTCGGCTTATCGCCCTCTCTCCGTCAGTCTCTACCCTTCTTCACCCTCCCTCTCCCGGCACGTCTCTCCCTCTCTCCCTCTCTCTCACCTCGTCAGAGGCCCGACAGCTGCCCTTCGTGACTCCACGCGCTCCTGTGGCATCCCCAGGCTCATTCGTTATTATTACAGTGACTTCTTTTTCCTAAGCTCGGGCAGCGATGGGTTAAACAATACATAATGTGGGTTTGTTACAAAATTATCATCTGGAACTAATAAAAGTCAAGACGAGCCCCGAGTATAATTAGTTTACTCACAGCCACAGGAGAATGCGAGTCGGAGTGCCATCTAGTGGCCGGCCTGGCAGCCGCAGTCTGTGGGGCCCCAGCCTGATCGATGGGATTGGAGCTTCCTCCCGGCCACTTCCTTTACAGTGAGGCGCCATGGCAACCTGGGGCCCACTGCTGAGGTCTGAACTTCCTCCTTCGAGCATTGTTAAAAAAAAAAGGCATATTTTTATTCTTTTTGATGCCTGCATATTAAATTGAATCTCCAAACACCCCGTTTTCATTTTTTTCATTACAGATGTGAGTTTTAAGAGACTGAAGCCGTTTTTCCGCTAATGGGGTCATTAATTTTAACTAATGGATGTTAATCAGCCTTCATTTTGAAATTAACACTGTGTTTAACCATACTAGTTAAACTGTGTGTCTCTATCAGTTTCATTCTAGTAATTATTTTCTGATGTAGGACGGTACAACTTTAAAAATCAAGCATTCTAACACAGCTTGAAGAAAATTGTGTTTTGATTGTATATTTATGCATACATAATGACTAACATTTCTGTAGTGAAATGTTTTCTTTTTCCCTTCACTTAAAATTTTGTTCCCAATTGAAAAACCTTTGCCCAGAAGAAAAAATTAAAATTTCAAGGCATTAAAAAGTTGGTTACTTTCAAACGTAAAATGCTACATAAAAACCAAAAGACAAACAGACATCATGCTCGACTGTACATATATATAGCATTGCTATAAATAAAATAAAAGTCAAAACTGCCCCAGGATCCATGTCAGCTCTCAGCTTCTGGAAATACCGTTGGAACAGGCACAGATAGGGCCACCTAAGGCCAGGGTCCTTTCTACATTTCCTGAGGATTTCTGTTGAACCTGGACAGCAGCTTAGATTAGAGAAAATGAAGACCGTTTCATCTACTGTATGGAAGTGCTCATAGAAATGTTAGAAATTACATTAAGTTACATTTCATTAAGTCAGTCACTTATATATTTTTAATTGGGAAGTTTTGTATATTTTAGATTTTAGAAAAACACCTCGGTTAATTGGTGTGCATTTCAGGCAGTTCTCAGAAGAAACAAGTTGTCATTAATGGAGCAGAGAGAAGGAATGGACTGTCGAAGACAGGAGGAGGGACTAGAGAGGGAGAGCAGCCCGATACACAGCCTGAGGAGCTGGCAAATGTAGGACATAGATGGACAAAGTGGGTTTGTGCAGGAAGATCAAACTGACAGGAGGCATGAGAGACAGAGGAGAGAGGGGAGAGAGGCTGGGAGGTGTTCTCGTACGGCATGGGGGAAATACAGGAGTCAGGGAAGAGGTCCTGCCACACCAGCAAGCCCAGATCCTCCGCCTACTCCTCCCGACTAGACCTGCAGCAGCCAGGAGAGATCAGGAACAAAGGACACAGTACAACCCCCCAAGAGCCTTTCACTGAAACACGACAGCAATTCTGTTTCAAACCTCCTCAAGCCTTGGTCTTCCTGCAGTCACCTGCTTCATGCTGTTGTCGAGCTGAACCTAGAATATTTTCAAGCAAGTCCTTTGTCTGTGGCATGGTTTTCTCATATACTGTGTCATAACGCTTGTATTACTACTGTTACTAATAGGTAAACCGTATTGGTTACCTAATACTGTATTGTTTTCATATTAAGAAAATAATGGATGTAACCCTGCGGCAGCCTGCCTGTGCTGCAACACTTCAGATCCCCAAATAAGGCAGTCCCATTCCCAGAGTTATTAAATTCACACAGCTGCTGTTCGAGTCCCAGGGGTTCCTGACCTGCTTTAAATAAAGCTCTGTGACTGTCTTCGGTTTTTGGGGTTACCCAAGTCGATGGGCACTGTATGATTTCATACCCCCGGAGTCCACAAGTCTGTATTCTTTCCGATTCCTAGACAACACGTACCAGCCTGCTCTGTAATAAAGTATGCGGTGTGCAGGACGCGTTCGCAGTGTTTCAATAGGCGAAAGTCGTTGTGCATTGAAGCCGACAGCTGGGGACGTGCTCCCTTGAGCAGCGAACTGCGCAGCGTGCTCCGGTGTCCGAGGATCATCCAGGGGATCCCCATATGGCACCCTGAGGGGTACACCTGACGTGCAGCATGCATATTGCTGCTTTTCAGGCCTGGAACAATACGGGCACCAACAAATTAACCTATTTCAAATAACATAGTGGTACAAGCAGGCCAGGCTCAGAAAGGGTCTCCTAGTTATGACGATGATGCTGCACTTCCCTGTGTGTTTCTACCTCTCTCGGGCTCGTTCAGGCTCCTTCAGCCAGCCCCGCGCTGGGTCTCTGTGTAGCAGCTACTGCTCTGCAATGGCATCGACAGAAAAGGCTGTTTCGCCGGGCTCCCTCTCCCCCGGGCAGCTGCTAAACAGCCACACAGAGCTGGCTTTTCTTCCGAGCGCACAGTACAGTCCTGTGTTTGTTCTGCGGCGCTGATAAGAGCCGCAGGAGATTTTCAGATGCGGTGGGATGGCACCGGCACAACAAGGGCTCCCTTGTCCGCAGCGCCAGGCTGGGAAGCGGAAGAGCAGGGGCAGAGCACCGTGTTCAGAAAGCTGTAGCCTGTCCCCAGAGCGCACATAGGGGGCTGGGTTTAGGGACCACCTGCGGACCCCCCGCACACGGTGGACGCAGTAGAAGTAAAACCAAGAGCCGACAGCCGGCGTCATGCAGCTTGGGATAACAACTGTAATGTCAAACAGTGGTGAGAGCAAACATTTATACCATCCAGGAAATGTCCCTTTGAGGCTTAAACCCAGTTGTTCCATAATGTTTAAAAGAAATAGGCAACCTCTTCAAAGGGAGTGAACGGACTGTGTTCTATTGTAAATGTCGGGCAGTAGTCTAGAGAACCTTGGCAAGCCTGTCTCCATTGACAACTGAACACCAAGGTCGAGCTGTCAGAGGAGAGTTCACAGGGCACTTGGCACTTTGGAAGCTCATGGCTTTGCAGCTTGAGGTGAACGGCTGAAGAAGGAAGTTGATATGTTTGTCCCAGAGTTGTTTTTTCCCCTCTGGGTTTCCTGCGAGGGTTGTGCCTTCCCTGCTCCTGCCAGCTGGGACAAGGCTACCCTGCTGTAGGAAAGCGGGCCTTTGAGGTTTTGAGAATACACTAAAGCCTTTATTGGGTCCTGCTCCCCCCCCGGACAGGAATCAAGCAGAGGTGGCCTGGAACCACATGGCCAGACAGCTGTAGCAGCTGGACCAACGCACAGGGCCTCAAGAGCTGAGCTGCGGCACTGCTTTATTCTGACACAGTCAACAGGGGGCGCTCTGTCTCGATATTAACTGGCAGGCTTGTGTGCCAGCCTGGAGAGGGAAAGGGCTTCTCTGAAGGAGACAGGCGGCACAGCCTCTGACTGCAGGACACCACCCTGGAGAAATCTGTCACAGTCAGGAATAGCTTGTCTGTTTGACACGGTGCGAAAGGCCAGGTCAGAAAAGTCCTTGAGCACAAGCAGAGCTGACCCATTGTTTGAGATTCTTCACAGAGCTGGAAGTCGGGTGAAACGTTTCCCGTTGTTTCTGGGGATCCCCCGCATGAGAACGTCTGCTGTAGGAGCTGCTGCCTGTGAGGAAAAACTACTGACACTGCGCACTGGGAATCAAGACACTGACAGTTTGTGGGAAGACGTTCCGTCTGCTGGGAAACAAGTAAAAAGGGAGACTTTATTTCTACCAGTGGGCCTTGATCCCTGGTGAAGTTTGACACTGGCAGACCTGTCTGTTTTTGGGGATTGAAGACACGGTGTTTGCACACTGCGACCGAGTCGTCGGGTGGCCATGCAGCAGAGTCCTCTTACCTGCAGTAATAAAACTGCGACTCGTTTCATGTCTTCTGGACAATAGAGACCTCTACAGGGAATCTTGTGAAACACAGCAGAGAGAATTCAGGGGGATGTCTCTGGGCTTCACTGTATTCAAAAGGACGCAAGACTGCAGAATGTTGGGCATCGCTTTACACTTATGAACAGTCTCACCTTTATTTTCAATTGTATTTGGTTTCTGCATCTGGGCCTAAATATGTTGATTACCCTATTAAGTGTTAATAAAAAAAAAGTTATCAGGCTGACTGCAGTCCATACTGACAAAATCATCCCATTAGATTCCTTCTGATTGAACTATGTGGAAGTGCACTTAACACCAAGAACAGGAGGCACTTCATTACACAAAGGGTGGCGGAGGCATGGAACAAACTTACCAGCACTGTTGTTGAAGCCGATACCCTGATTTGTTTTTTTAAACAAAAACAGCTGAATGACATTCTGGATCAGTTAACTACTGACTACCAAACAAGCTAAATCAGTTACATGACCTCCTCGATAATCATTCTTCTGTTCATATGAGACTGTAAGAACACGAGTTTGTTTTCCTGCATTGCTGCAACAGGACATTTTCAGTTCGTGTACTATTTCCAGGGCAAACACCCCTGTGCCCTCAATCCTCCTCACTCACCTGAAGTGAGGAAGTCAAATGCAGTTCAAACTGCAAACAAAACCCAAAGTGAGAGTCACTAAATTCGGTCCTCAAGGAAAACAAACTCCCAAATTATCCCTGCGTGCTATCCCATGCTGCTGGTCTGCTCTCACTCTGGAGTCTCGCACTGAAGCTAGACTGGGAAATCTGAGCAGGAATGTCTGTGAGCAGTGGCTTGATTTAGCCCAGGAGAGACGAGGTCACATGCAGAACACTGGAGCATTACGAGCCATCAGAGGGCCACAGGAAAGGCATGGGGCTCCTGCGTCTTTAAATGGCCTCATGACAAGCGGACTCTAATCTGCCTGAGGACTGCATGTCTGCGGTCAAGCTAGCAGCAACTCAAAATAAACAGCGCCAGGCTGTCATAAAAAGAGGACGGCGAAGGAGACGGAGAGGGAGAGGGAGAGGGAGAAGAGGAAGAAGAAAGCTCGCCCCCAGAATCCGGCCTGACCTCTGTCAGCAGTTTTCTGAAGCTCTGGTTGAGACACAGCGGTTCTGTGCCCGACAGAAATGTGACCCGGAGTGGTGAGAGGCAGGGCCCAGACTGCTTCATTCAGAGAGCCCGCGAGTGGAACGATGATGATGTGTTTGAAGTCCTGGCTTATGAGAAATATGAGCGCTTTAATTTCAGCATTGCGAGGGACACCAAGCATTAGGTCAGACAGAGATGCATTGTCGCGGAGACGCACAGGGGAGTGTGGGGAACTGTGGGGAGAGACATCAAAGCCTCTGCCTTTGCTGCAGCTCCTCTTCTTGGAAGAGCTTTTGAACTTTGGCCTTAATTAGACTCCCACTCGAGTGTTTGGACTCGGATCATTTTTATTTATTTATTTATTTTAAATGTTTATTGTTTTTCTTAAAGCATTACTCATGCTCCCAGGCCCCTGTGGTGTAATTCATTCCGTCCTGCGGATTCTCCTGGTTTATGGTTCCCTCTGCGCCCCACACGAAGCCCTGTGTCCTCGGTGTGTCACAGGGAACGGCCCCAGGAGCTGCTGCCCTGCTGCGGCACCCTGTCTCCCTTGCCCAGTTTCTCAAGCTGTGTCCCTGAGGAGACATGCCAGTCCTTGTCATGTTCCGGGGGGGCGTCTGCCTTCACGTGCGTGTGCACGAGGGGCAGGTCCCCCTGCTAATGAGTGAAATCAAGTCAGGGGGCCTCCTCGCCCTCTGGATTGGTCTTTTCTTGTGTTCTTTACGACTAAAGAGGCTCCTTCCGGTGTTTTGCATTTTAACCTTCTCTAGAAGTCTGTCTGTATCTGTCATGGCGTAGAGCTGTCCGCTGACCGTGCCTCTACTGGTTTGTCCTGTGCTGACCAGCCCTCACCATGCTTGAGCATGCTTGTCCCTGTGCTGTGCTGCTCCAGCTGGGCAGGGCTGCGCTCCGCAGGGTCGTGGACTGACAGGCCGGGCCGACCCGCCTGGGGCTGGGGCGTCCACGGCCTGCGCCTAGAAGGCTCACATGTTTCCATCCCGCATGCCAGCTCTTGCAGCCTGTTGTTTTAATTGATTTAATCATGTTTACACACAGACACCCGTTTCTGTGACTGCTGAGTCAGTGGAACCATCTGGTGGGGCTGCATAAACAGCAGTTGGTCTTCAGTCAGAGGGATCTATTTTTAGGTGTCTGGTGAGAGTCATTTGATTATTTTTCAGGATTCTGAGCAATTAAATATTGTCTTTAGTGCTCTGTGGCTGACTCTTGCAAAGGGCACTGTAGCAAATAGGAGATTGAAATAAAAATGACCAGGTTGGCAGAGTGCAGTACCAGCTGAAACCAGCAGAAGGAGCCACAACAAGCTTGACCTCATAAGACATTTTTTTATGATATGAGCATCAATAACAAAGGCTGTAACTGTTGAATGCCCGAATAGTTAACAAGTGTTAAAACCCTTGAGACTACTGCTCAGCCTGTCTTTGTCACTTCTGTCTTGCAGTGACTTTACAGTCCCGTCTGAGACAGAGTCAGTAGGGCAGGGCAGTGCCAGTGGCCCTGGGAAACCCTGGCTGGCACACGTGGCTCAGTGAGCAGGTGACCGGACCAGCAAGTACTGCTGCGGTGAGGATCGATGACGAGTGTGCGGAGCATAGGGAGAAGGTGTGCACACAGGGAGTCTGGAACAGTAGTCCAGGCCTCCGACAGGGAGCTCTGTGCCTGCCTGCCCTGTCTGTCTGTCCCCTGGCTCTGAGGTACAGCTCCCAGTGCTCCGTTCCCCTACCAACATTCCCAGAATGAGACTCACCCTGTCCTCCTTCTCCTGGGCTGAGCTCTTGGTCATAGCCGAACCCTGTAATTGAGCTACATGCTTGATTTTCTGCACCCACTCTTCCTTCCAAGAGCACCCTGCCCCAGACGTGCTGCTCCCAGAATGCCCCACAGACGTGCTGCTCCCAAAATGCCCAAGACGTGCTGCTCCCAGAATGCCCCACAGACAGGCCAGACTGCCCCAGACGTGCTGCTCCCAGAATGCCCCACAGACGTGCTGCTCCCAGAATGCCCCACAGATGTGCTGCTCCCAGAATGCCCCACAGACGTGCTGCTCCCAGAATGCCCCACAGAAGGAAGCCCTGGGTTTGTCCATCTTCAACCCAGTAGAGAAAAGTGGGCCTGACCCTCTCAGAGAGCCACGTGGGTGGACCTGCTCTCCTCAAGAACGTGGGTTTGAGAATGGATACAACGGCCCATTAAGGAGTTAGCTGTTAATCCATCTAACTTTAATCCAGCTGTTTGTTGAAGGAGCCGGGGTAGCGTATGTTTCATCCTCCCACCACCCTTTGTATAAAGAAGTGCCTCCAGTTTTTAAATGTACTTCCACATAGTTTCCTCTGGTAACCTAATGCTTAATAATTCCAAATATATTTCAAAAGGATTATTCTGCAAACTGGAGATCGTTGTAATCAGGGTGAAGATCTAAAGAGACACAGAGGACATGGGAGCCCTCTAGGGGCAGGACGGAGCACGTCCAGGGTACTGAAGCTAGTTCGACAATTAACTTGGGAACACACATCTATAAAGGTTGGATCAAGTTCAGTGCTCAGCCTTCTCTAGGAAAACACCTACATTGCCGACAAAGACTTTTACACTAAGAAAATCTCAGCAGACCAGCATCTCCCTTGGTAAGTATTCTCATTTCAGTTTCTTTCATGATTGCAAAGTAGCGTTTTTGATTTATTATTATAGTTGAGATGTCATTTTACATTTAATGCTATGAGATCATATGGGCCGCGAGTCAAGATTGTTTCTAGTCCGGCTGATGACGTAGAAAAGATCACCTGTTCACGGTTCTCTGGCCAGAGGTGTTCCGCGAGATGAAAAGGTTCAAGAACTACCCAAGAATAGCGAATGCTATTCTCTCTGCCTCGTTTAACTGTGCTACACATGTACTAGGCACCCCTGACTCCACTGACTGAAAGTAGATTCCCCGAAATTAAGGAAAATGCGTTTTGCTCCCTCTAGCGTTAGATGACATGATGGCACCGCACATTGACTTGACCATGAAATTGAAAGGACACCGTTGGAATTGGAGTAATAGGATGGAAACGCGGTGTTGAAACAGGCTTTTTCCAACACGCAGTTAAAAGGAGGAGTATGTGCCCTAAGGGACGCAGACGATTTTCAAGACAAAAACTGAGCAAATCAGAGAACATTTCAAAAGCCGTACCTTTTTCTTCTGTGCTCTGCTTTCCACTACGGGGACGGTTGGCTCTTGACCCTGGCCTTGAGACAGCGGTGTTTAAAAAGTCAATCGCTTGTCTGTCTGGGACACTTGAACTAGGAGACCGGCGGGCGGCCCGTGGATTTCAGCGTGTAGTCGGTGTGCGGAGCAGTGAGCCCACGGAGAAACAAGTAGGGGATAGAAACGTTACAGCAAGAAATTCACCTGTACTTTTCCTTTAATTTTTTTTAATTATTTGTATTAGGTACAGCAGTAATACCCTAAGAATAATAGTCGCCTTAACCTGGTCAGTTTAAAACACACAGGAACAGACTCGTGATGTTAAATTTCAATTCCATTGGAAAAAATACAAACATATCGTTTGTAATTGACTTACTTATGATACTGGCACGTTATTAAATACACAAAGTGAAACGGTCTGGGAAGATTCCTGCGTTTGAACATTTGAAAATAGGTGTAAAGGCGTATTTGCAGATTATTTCGAAATGTAAAAACGTGAAAGTGCTGCGGACTCTTTGTTCACAGCTGAAACTTTTTTCATCATATCTGTATTGTAATATGTACCCCTGACGATTTGTGATGTTATAGGTACTCTTGTTTGTATTGCATTTTATGTTGTTATTGTTCGAATAAAAAGTTTTTCTTTTTAATTCTGTCATAATCGTGAAACCCACACACTGCTGTTACAGGCTCCTTCCTCTACTTGGCCTAGAACGGGAAGTTCTTCGGTTTCGTACCCAGACCCGAGTGAACCGAAACCGAAACCACGGGTTCGAGTAGCTTAAAGTTTCAGGCTCTGCGCTCGGGAGTTACTTGGCTAACCACCCCGCAGAAAGAGGTACGGTTCTGGCTCAAGGGGCTTGGGCGGGTTCAGCGGCGTCGGTCGGAGCCGGTGATTTAGCGAAGGGACGAGTCGTGGTCCACCGGGCGTCGTGTAGGCAGATCGTATCCGCGTTTCTCTTCGTTTCTGACATCGGTTCGTGGCCTGTACGCTAGAAGACGAGGCAGATAGTGTTCCTGAAAAAGTGCTCATGGCCGGGGAACACGGAGTAAACCAGATACTTAGTATTCGTGTATGTATATATATACAGTATATACATGTTATATCGTGTACTTTTCTCTCTTTTAGCTCTTAAAATGAAGTTTCCAGGGCAGTGGGCATTTCCAGTTTGAGTACACAGTTGAACTGTGAAGTAACGCTACTCCACACCCTCTTGCTGTCTCTATCAGACGTGAAAACATACCCGAAATCACGATTTGTTATCAGCTGGAGAGAGAAAAACGCTGAGATGGGACTGTTGCGGGAGGGTCGCCTTTGCTTTTCTTTTCTGTGCTTGTCCTCAGTCCCGATGTAGAAACAAAAGTGAAACTTCCTCCCAGTCTCGTACAGCACCCAACCTTCCCTGCGTTTCTGGGTGACAGAAGCACAGTGAATGCAGGGTAGCTCCCCGGCAGACTGTGGACTGAGTGGCTCAGGGCTGGCAGAAACGAGACAGCACAACACCCCAGCAGCACTCCTGTCTGCCGTCCTGGCACCCCCTCTTTCAGAAGGGGGGCAGGATGCCCTGCTGGGCAGTGCCCAGGAGAGGACACCCTTCCTCTCACAAGATGCATCTGATAATAATAATAGTAAACTTTATTTTATATAGCGCCTCTAAAGGTGGCTTCTCAAAGCTCTTTATAGAATGACAACTACAATAAGAAGACTACACAAGATAAAACACAATGATGGTATACAGAGGAGACCGTGGATGGGGGTAGTAAGAAGAGCAGAGGGGTGAAGAATGGAACAGTTCATGAAGACTCTTCTGAAGAAGAGGGTTTGGAGTCTGGATTTGCAGGAGTTTAGAGAAGGTGACTCTCTGATATCCTTGGGGAGAGAGTTCCAGAGCTTGGGGGCATAGCAGGAGAAGGCCCTGTCGCCCATACAATGTACTGTAGACGGGCTGGGGGGACAGTTAGGAGAGCAGAATTAGAGAGCGAAGGTTGCGAGATGGGGAGTAGGGCGATAATAGATCAGACAGGTACTGAGGTGCCAAGCCGTGCAGAGCCATATAGGTGAGCGTGAGGATTTTAAAGTCTACACGGAATTTGACCGGAAGCCAGTGCAAGGACTCCAGGATAGGAGTAATGTGAACACTTGCACTAGACCTGGTCAGGATTCTGGCTGCTGAATTTTGGACATACTGTACTGCAATTTGTTCAAAGTAGATTTAGATACCCCAGCGAGTAGAGCATTACAGTAGTCAATTCGAGAGAACACAAATGTGTTGATCAGCTTTTCAGCCACAGTTAGTGACAGCATAGGGCGCAGTCTAGCGATATCTGATATCTGAGCCCCCAGCCCTCTCCTGAGAGTACATGGTCAGCCATATCTGGAGGGGGGCGTCCTGTCCTCCACTGGGCACAGCAGGATGAGCGCTGTTCGGGAGGAGAGAGGGCAGGGAGAGAGGGAGGAGAGAGAGGGAGGAGAGGGCAGGGAGCCAGACCTGCAGTCCTCAGGTCCTGTCCCCCACTGCCTCGCTCCGGTGACAGTCGGCCCTGGGAGCAGTAACGCAGCCCTTCCCTTTCCACACCCCCAGAGCCCGCAGACATGTCGGTGGAGTTCTTCGGCTGGGAGGTGCAGTACGATGACGACCAGCACCTGGCGGCGGAGCAGGAGCCCAAGGCGGGGCGCCTGTACACCATGTACCACGGCACCTCGGTCAGCCAGGCCCGCAACATCATCGCCGGGGGCTTCAGGCAGTCCCCCGACGGCATGCTGGGGCCCGGGGTGTACGTCAGCAGGAACCCCCGCAAGGCCGAGCGCTACCCCCTCCAGGCCCCCGCCACGGACAAGGTGGTGCTGAAGCTGAGGGTGGACACGGGCCGGGTGAAGCGGATCGACACCGACAACCACCCCCTGCAGAAGACCTGGCACAGCCACGGCTACGACACCGCCTGGGTGCCCCCCAACTGCGGCATGAAGGCCGTGCCCAGCGGGCTGGAGGAGGACTGCGTGTGGGACCCCAGCAAAGTGGAGGTGATCGACGTCACCCGCGCCCCCGACGCCAACACCCAGGCGGAGCTGAAGGGCCTGATCGCGCAGCAGCAGAAGGGGAAGAGGGCGGCGGCGGCCGGGGCCGACTCGTGCCGGCTGTGCAAGAGGAGGGCGGACTCCGCCCACCCCGTGGAGCGCTGCTGGGGCTGTGGGAAGAGCATCTGCACCTACATGCCCAGACACCAGTGCGTGTAGCTGCGCGCCCTCTGTCCCGTCTCGGGCTCCCTGGGCCGCACTGGGGCAGGATGTCTCCGGCCTGCTAGAGTGTAATTCCAAGGACGGATGACACGATGTTAAATATCATTTATGACATATTAGATATGGCTGCTTTCTCATCGGTATTGATTGTATCACATCCTGCAGCCGGAAAACCTTGAAATGGACTAAAGTGCTGTGCAATGGGAGTCTCCTTCGCTGTCATCTTGTTTTTCTCTTGTTTACTGCCCTACTGGACATTTCAGAGCTGTTCCTATTTCTTGTACTAACCCTGAGGTCTTGGGACATGCCTTTATAGCTTACCACTGCTCTACAGGACCCTCTCTCTGCAGGCTGACAGACACTGACAGAGGCCCAGGGCTGCAACACCAGACCTGCCTGCAGGCCGTATCACTGTGTCCTACACAGCACACTGACAGAGGCCCTGGGATGCTGCAACACCAGAGACATTTCTGCAGGATGTAACACTGTCCTGTGCAGCTCACTGACAGAGGCCCAGGGCTGCAACACCAGAGACATTTCTGCAGGATGTAACACTGTCCTGTGCAGCTCACTGACAGAGGCCCAGGGCTGCTACAATAGAGACCTGTCTGCAGGCTGTAACACTATGTCCTGCGCAGCACACAGACAGAGGCCCAGGGCTGCAACACCAGAGACCTCTCTGCAGTCTGTAACACTGTCCTACACAGCACACAGACAGAGACCCAGGCTCTCTCTGGAGTGTAACTTTTTGTGCCTGCTCACTGCCATGCTGAGGTTTGTGCAGAATATATTTTTTCAGGGATTTTAAAAGTTGATATGTACATTTTTTTGTTCTTATCTAATTGCTGTACTGTGGACAATGCAAGATAGTGCAATAAAAATAGACATTTCTTTAAAAA